>NW_020825238.1:0-373239 GCF_003286155.1 Drosophila erecta | reverse complement strand
TTTGAGGCGGCACGTTCTCACAAACAACAAGAGAGAACAATTTCCAAAGTATGGGCGTAGCAGATTGATCCTGTTGCAGAATATGCAGATAATCATTTAAGGCTCGGAAACGCTACCTTCTACTTGTTACATACTTTTCAACAAATCTTATATAAAACCGAGGCGTTTATACGGACAGTTAGACATAAGGAGGGACGGACAGACAAGGCCAGATCAAGAATATATATACTTATAGGGTCGGAAACGCTTTCTTTTAATCCTCAACCTTCTGCTATTTGACCGATACGTTCGGAATCCACCACACGCGGTAGCTCGACCTATAGGTTCGAGACCCACAACAGTTTCCGTATTTCCCTGAACTCGATCCTCACAAACGTCGGCCAACGAAACTAAAATTGTCCACCAGCCAAAATAGTCTTAGAAAGATGTAAAAACTCGAACCTCTTAAACGTACGACGGCAGAGTCGGCTTTACATTTTCCGGTCAGCACCCCCTCTGTACTGGATCGACAAAAAAACTATATATTGGCACCGCCAATATAGCTAAATGCGTTACCAATATATATGCGCTCCTGCTCTTGTTGGACTCGAGCCTCACAAACGACCTGGCTACTTGACCTAATACTTCGGCATCCTCGGTCAAAAAGCTCATACAAATTATACTTACGTTAATTAAGAAAGGGCGGTCTGCACTTAGTTGGTTATTATATATTATAACAAGGAAATCTCCCACATTTTTGACTTTAGGAATTAAAAAAAATGTATCTTATGACAAAACAAAGGACATAAGATTTTAAAAGATGATAAACAAGATTGATCTCAAAGTCATACCTCTATTGTGAAACGTTTACACGTTCTCGGTTGCAGAAGTAGGGGACTTTATTTTATGTTATTTTATAAAGTTTAGAAATATAGTAAAAGCGTTAATAAGCACGCACTGATTCTACTTAGTCAAATTAATTATGACATTTGAAAATGGAAGATATACCTGTTTATGTACGCTAATCTCCCTATACAGAAATCTAAATCACTGAACCTAATAACACTATTCCTTAATTACTACGAAAAATCATTACGTTGGTCACATCGATTCTGTCACATCGCTGTGTTAGTGCCCTGGATAAGGACTTGGGCCGAGGGAGAGGCATCCGATGTTCGGGCACCACGTAGCCAGCGTAAGCTCGTCGTATTCGGATCGTGGGATCGCCTCTTACCTTTCCAACATAACGAAAATAAATATTAGAAGTGCCAGTAAAAAATTAGATTCGTACCGTTCGTCAGTCAGCAGGACTCACTGCTCCACAAGCTAAGCTGGCGCTCAATAATAAAACGATCGGGCAATGTTTTTGTCAGGGTTGTCCGTCGGACGTTATGTCATCATTTATGACGTACCCCACTTCTCGCCTCAGCATCCCTTGTTTTTTTGTAGAGTAAAATAATATTTATTGATTAATATATTGCTGACTAGTGCCACGAGTAATAATATAATATAAGAACTAACGGCTAGTATACAAATGCTCTAGGAAGTTGACAACAATTGGATTCACCATCGGGCAACAATGCACACGTGAACAAAAATTGTTGGCTATTCACGACTACAAACGTTGCTATGAAGGCTTTTGTCTTTGTGCATCAAAAACAAGGCTGATACTCGCCTATGAAAATATTAAATATAATATGAAACAATTAATATTTATCAATGGAATGCATTGCTTGCTAGAGGCTAAAAATAAAATATCTTCTATACCTAATACACCTTGGTTAACCTTATTACAAAAATATATTAATCGTAAAAAAAGAAATGATGTTGGTAGTATGTATGTATGTTTCACTGCGGCATGCTCCAACAGCTATATGATTCTCCAATTACTCCAATCACAGCACTTGTTTTGGATGTTATTGTTATCACTTTATTTTGGCTGGTATTTAAAAAAATGTATATGTCCATATGCGCATTTGATGGTCACGACGCCACTGAACTAATCGCTTGTAGGTATTAACTAATTTAAATATAGCCCGAAACGACAATACAATAAAATAAAAAATAAAATACGATAAAATTTATGGGTGTGTTGCACTCCTAGGATCTCGATGTTATTGTGTAATATTACTTCCACGGTGTTGATCTCATTGGCTTTGTTGTCGGAGGCCTTTTACTCCGTGCTGCCCATCCTGGAACTTATTGTCCTTTTGACTTCTTGACTATTGGTTTGACAAGTTTCCTTCACGAGGTGTCCTATTGCATTCACCGTATTTTGTTCAGGATCGGAGCGAACATGTTCTCTCTGGTCTCTCTGAGCTTCTATTTGTCTTAAACACGAAATCGCTATCTCTTGAGTCAGTCTCCTCCCGATAATGATTTTATTACAATGTAGAGAACGTCTCATCCCGAGAATGACTCTTTTAAAATGAAGAGAACGTCTCCTCCAGAAATGGTCTCCTCCCGAGAATGTCTTCTCTTTTCGGGTCCTGAGGTATTTAATACCGGCCTGGAGCTTTTTCTTGTCTACTTCCGTTATCGGTGATTCCACCTAGGAGTAATATTCACTATTTCCCCTATTTTGAGAGTCAATAACCAGCTGGATTGGTTATTTGCCGCTTGTCAAAATTAATTTTCTTTGTTGCATTCAGTCTGACTCAACGAGAATGTTGTACCCCTCCCTCTGCTTCAGATTCTGGCTGTTTTATGTGTGAATCTTCAAAGTCTTATGACCTTAACAAAGGGTGTACGTAACAAGTCCACATTGATGTGCTTACGGTGCTGGAACGATCAGTTATATTAGATATACTACTATTTCGTTAGTATTTCGTTATTATTTTCATTTTATCACTTACCTTTCCAACTTCGATCGATTGTTTCATTTTATAATTTAATAAAACAACTGGCACAACCACACTTCAGAAACATTTAGATTTTTGTTAATATTTTGTTTTTGTTGATTTTATTAGTTCCATTGTCCATTTCTATCGGTTTGCCTGAAAAACTTTGAAATGTATACTTCGCTATGTATATTACATTCTCTAGCTTACCAACTAGTATCTGATAGCCAGGGAACTCGGGCATAGTGTCACTCACTCACGACAAAAATGTCGTACGACAAAGAAAATATCATTACAAATAATAATCTTATAAACTATGATATAAACTATATCCAAACTATAATATAATAATAGAATAAACTAATTTCCGACACACGCGGTACCCAAAACAAGTTTTGGGATCTCACAATTCTACTAAGTTAGGAAGAATGGCGGGTAGAATACTCTGGTGCTGTAGCTCTTTCCGGTGGGTGTTAAATTGCTTTCCCTAACTGTCCACACATACTTTAATTTTTTACCTACCTACACTAAAAGCTACAACTAAAAGAATGGAAATGAGAAAGTAAACTGAAGTAGAAAATTAAAAACAGACAAATTTTGAAGGCTGCGGCAAATCTATACTATGTCAAGGTCTTCGGTGGAATTCTACTCTTGCTTTCTCCCAACCCGAATTTCGAAGATTGCCTGGAGAGACTTCCGAGTTTCCATGTCAATTCAGGAAAACTACAAGTCAAGCAGTTCATGATTTCTTTACGTTAGAATTACACATTACACATACTACAAACGAAATCGGAAGACACCTACAGGAAGGTTACAAAGTGCTTTACCAAAAAAGAAAATATGCTACTATATCTACCAACGGAAAAGCAGCATTGTCTTACAAGTAGTACTGAAGGGATTTGATGAGGTAACTGGTACCTGATGAGGTAACTGGGGCACTGCAGGAAAGGGGATTCTATGCCAAAAGCGTTTTCAACATTTAAAAATAAAAAATAGGCATCAACGCTTTGAGGTTGAACTTAAACCAGAAAACAAGTTTCTTAAAAAAAAAACGATAAACACCCAATATATATATAAACTCCAGTTCTATTTGCAGTAGAAGAGTCTCATAAAAATAAGCTCGTGAACAATGTATGAACTACAAAGAATATAAACACACGAGATAATATTGCACATTCCGGTGTGTGTAATTTGTGAATATCTTCACGACTCTGTGAGGCCACAGCAAGCCCACCGCTACACTACACCGCACCATCGAAAAAAAATCCTAGTAGGATTTAGTAGTCTTTCAAACTCCTTATTACCCACACCATGTCCTACACCCAGCATTAACAAGTGCCCTAAAATCAGAAATTCTCCCAATCGAAACATGCAACCACCAAGTCACACAAAACTGGACTCAGAACAAAAGAAGAGAGAATGCTATCGTCGAGTTCCCCGACTATCTTTACCCGTTCCTCAGCTAAATTAAAACTAGAGGTTTGGGCAGTTTGTGGGCTTTAGAGTGGGCGTGGCAAAAGGTTTTCTGGAAAATCAATTAATCTTTACAACATACCTAAAAAATAAAAAAAATTTCAAATCATTTTCCGAAAGTGTGGGCGTGACAGTTTTGGGTGGTTTGTGGGCGTTAGAATGCGCGTGGCAAAAAGTTTTTTAGCAAATATATAGAAACTTTAAATTTACATATATACAAAATGGAAAAAATTGTATTTAGATTAGGCGTGTTATCAGTTAGAAACAAATTTGCGCTGTGTCTATGTCTCTGGAAGCTGCATGCCTAATCTCAACATTCTACCTATTGTAGTTTCTGAGATCGAGGCGTTCATACGGATAGACGGAAAGAAGGATATGGCCAGATCGACACGGCTATTGATCCCGATCAAGAATTTATATACTTTATATGGTCGGAAACGCTTCCTTCTGCCTGTTACGTTTTTTAGGCTATTAGAGTTAGTTTTTTTGTTTTTTTGTGAGTGTCGAAAATTGCAAATTGATAGAAATTTACAAGCTTTAACTAACTTGCGGTTCGTTTGTCTCTGGAACCTGCATGCTTAGTTTCAACTTTCTTATCAAGAATATGTATACTTACTCTAGTAACTAGCATCCCACGATCTGTGCTAGTTATAACGTGATCTGTTTCCGCACTGGAGACAATAACGATCTGTCTTAAAATTCGAAGTTGCATCTGTGTCCCGCTCGGGGGTTGCCTCGCCTTGGAGCCCCAACCACGTGCTGCGCAACACCTCCTCGTCAAGAAGTTTCTTTTATCAGGTATGTAGGCGTCGTACACTAGTACCCCGAATAACCCCCGCTCTGTTGGCAAGTTTTCATCTGACCACCGGGACCCTTCGAATACAGGACGGTCGCAAAACACCAGCCAGGTTTATTATTCCTGCGTAGGAAAATCCCTGGCTACTGATAATAGGAACAATAGGAAAAAAAGCTATTAAAACCTTCCGAAACCTTCGATTTCCTACAATATTTGGACACCCCGATCTGTCTATGTTGGTGCGCAGTGGAAAGGCAACCAGATCTCCCTAGGATCAATCAATCTGCACCAGTTACCTTTACCAGCCAGGAAAAGTTACTGAAAAAACCAGGACCGTCTTCGGATAGGACTGTTGCAATTCCGTACAGAAAGTGGTTGTTGCTAGACCATATGAGTGTCGACTGGCGAAGTGTGTTTCGTAAACAGAGTCAGTTAATCTTTATTAGTCGCAGACAATTTTGATCCCCTCATGGGATCATGGAACACCAATTCATCGCTGGAAGGCCTTTCAACGCTGGAACTGTACACATGTGAGTCCTTAGAAGTAAAGTAATTCAATTCCGTATTATCGTATTCATTCAATTCCGTATTAAAATAAATTATTAAGATTATTAGGGTTGAATGAAGAAAAATATGAAATTATGAAATATGCAAATATTATTATTAAAAATAGTCCTACCATAATGCTTGGGTTTTTATGAGTTAGAAATACAAACAACTAACTAAAGTCCAAAACCTTAAGACATGAATTGCCAGAACTATAAGATTGAGGTACTCTTCGACATAAGGAAATCTAATAAATTGGAATTTAGAAAGTGTAGGGTAGGTTAAGTCAATTAAATATTTTTCGTGAATTTTCTTACTTTTTTTTATTTGTAAGGGCGCCACACAATGAATTTGCATATATTAATACTGTTGCAAAAACTTAATTAAGATCGAAAATCTCTTTGGGGCATCTTCAAATATGCTATCGCGAAGATTATGGTCGGGTTGGGTAGAGAACGGTTAAAATTACACCAAAGACATTGCTATCGTTTAGTCTTGCCCCAGCTTTTAGAATTTAACTGTTTTAATTTTTTGGTTTACTATTGTTCAGTTCATATTCCTTTAGTATTGAATTCTTATTCCTTTAGTATTCGACATACCCGATTTCATTAAGTTGCCATAAAATGTCAAATTTAGGAAAAGCATAATAAAAACAACAAAAAAAAAAAAAACAACCAAAGATAAACAGACATGACAGTAATTCATACGCCTCGGAAGACTTCTTCTGAAGGTACTATGGATAATAATTGCGCACCTTGTTCAACGGTTATGGATAACACCAATCCTTGTTATCATTTAGCGTGCAAACACGTCATTCACAAAAATTCCGAGCGCAACAATTACTTCCGTGGAGTAACTACTAGGACTTTAGAGCTCTAGCTCTAGCCAGAGCTCTAGCTCAATTAGAAGAAGCTAATATGGCTAACATAGCAGAACTAGTCCCTTTAAACACAAGTTGTGCTCCTTCTTCTGTGTTGGATGCTAGTCAGAGTACCGTGCCCCGTCAGGCTACTTCTAATAGACCCCCCCCGTGGTAGGCCCCGTTCAGGTAGACCAGCAAGATCCATCGACACGCGTCGAACAGTGGATTATAATACAATTCACAATATGATAGAGCAAACCATTACCAGGATTATATCGTCTACATCTACAATAAAACATTTCAGACCCCATGTTCGGATGGTACATATGGTAGGCATTTCACTGTTACAGATCACAGACCACTAACATACTTAAATTCAACGGTTAATTGAAGTTCAAAACGAATAATAACGATATAGTAAATATCGTCGACTTCAGACACTCTCTACTCAGATCTTTTTTTAGGATTTCAATAAAAATTGGATAAAAAAATTTGTTTAAAATGTGTTGACCAAGATATAATGCTATAGTCGAGTTATCAGTCGAGTTATCAGATACCCTTTACCCAGCAAGTGAAAGTGCGAACGAGAAATTTCTTCACTTTCTTGAATATCGGTAGAAATTACGTAAAAAAAATAAAATTATGAAAACAATTTTAAATTTTTTCAAAAGTGTTGGCGTGACAGTTTTGGGCGGCTTGTGGGCGATATAGTGGGTGTGGCAAAACGATTTTGGATCGACGCGAAAACCATTTTACAGTGGTTAGAACAGCATTCTTTACAACTGTCAGCATTTGAGGCGGCACGTTCTCACAAACAACAAGAGAGAACAATTTCCAAAGTATGGGCGTAGCAGATTGATCCTGTTGCAGAATATGCAGATAATCATTTAAGGCTCGGAAACGCTACCTTCTACTTGTTACATACTTTTCAACAAATCTTATATAAAACCGAGGCGTTTATACGGACAGTTAGACATAAGGAGGGACGGACAGACAAGGCCAGATCAAGAATATATATACTTATAGGGTCGGAAACGCTTTCTTTTAATCCTCAACCTTCTGCTATTTGACCGATACGTTCGGAATCCACCACACGCGGTAGCTCGACCTATAGGTTCGAGACCCACAACAGTTTCCGTATTTCCCTGAACTCGATCCTCACAAACGTCGGCCAACGAAACTAAAATTGTCCACCAGCCAAAATAGTCTTAGAAAGATGTAAAAACTCGAACCTCTTAAACGTACGACGGCAGAGTCGGCTTTACATTTTCCGGTCAGCACCCCCTCTGTACTGGATCGACAAAAAAACTATATATTGGCACCGCCAATATAGCTAAATGCGTTACCAATATATATGCGCTCCTGCTCTTGTTGGACTCGAGCCTCACAAACGACCTGGCTACTTGACCTAATACTTCGGCATCCTCGGTCAAAAAGCTCATACAAATTATACTTACGTTAATTAAGAAAGGGCGGTCTGCACTTAGTTGGTTATTATATATTATAACAAGGAAATCTCCCACATTTTTGACTTTAGGAATTAAAAAAAATGTATCTTATGACAAAACAAAGGACATAAGATTTTAAAAGATGATAAACAAGATTGATCTCAAAGTCATACCTCTATTGTGAAACGTTTACACGTTCTCGGTTGCAGAAGTAGGGGACTTTATTTTATGTTATTTTATAAAGTTTAGAAATATAGTAAAAGCGTTAATAAGCACGCACTGATTCTACTTAGTCAAATTAATTATGACATTTGAAAATGGAAGATATACCTGTTTATGTACGCTAATCTCCCTATACAGAAATCTAAATCACTGAACCTAATAACACTATTCCTTAATTACTACGAAAAATCATTACGTTGGTCACATCGATTCTGTCACATCGCTGTGTTAGTGCCCTGGATAAGGACTTGGGCCGAGGGAGAGGCATCCGATGTTCGGGCACCACGTAGCCAGCGTAAGCTCGTCGTATTCGGATCGTGGGATCGCCTCTTACCTTTCCAACATAACGAAAATAAATATTAGAAGTGCCAGTAAAAAATTAGATTCGTACCGTTCGTCAGTCAGCAGGACTCACTGCTCCACAAGCTAAGCTGGCGCTCAATAATAAAACGATCGGGCAATGTTTTTGTCAGGGTTGTCCGTCGGACGTTATGTCATCATTTATGACGTACCCCACTTCTCGCCTCAGCATCCCTTGTTTTTTTGTAGAGTAAAATAATATTTATTGATTAATATATTGCTGACTAGTGCCACGAGTAATAATATAATATAAGAACTAACGGCTAGTATACAAATGCTCTAGGAAGTTGACAACAATTGGATTCACCATCGGGCAACAATGCACACGTGAACAAAAATTGTTGGCTATTCACGACTACGAACGTTGCTATGAAGGCTTTTGTCTTTGTGCATCAAAAACAAGGCTGATACTCGCCTATGAAAATATTAAATATAATATGAAACAATTAATATTTATCAATGGAATGCATTGCCTGCTAGAGGCTAAAAATAAAATATCTTCTATACCTAATACACCTTGGTTAACCTTATTACAAAAATATATTAATCGTAAAAAAAGAAATGATGTTGGTAGTATGTATGTATGTTTCACTGCGGCATGCTCCAACAGCTATATGATTCTCCAATTACTCCAATCACAGCACTTGTTTTGGATGTTATTGTTATCACTTTATTTTGGCTGGTATTTAAAAAAATGTATATGTCCATATGCGCATTTGATGGTCACGACGCCACTGAACTAATCGCTTGTAGGTATTAACTAATTTAAATATAGCCCGAAACGACAATACAATAAAATAAAAAATAAAATACGATAAAATTTATGGGTGTGTTGCACTCCTAGGATCTCGATGTTATTGTGTAATATTACTTCCACGGTGTTGATCTCATTGGCTTTGTTGTCGGAGGCCTTTTACTCCGTGGGATCTCACAATTCTACTAAGTTAGGAAGAATGGCGGGTAGAATACTCTGGTGCTGTAGCTCTTTCCGGTGGGTGTTAAATTGCTTTCCCTAACTGTCCACACATACTTTAATTTTTTACCTACCTACACTAAAAGCTACAACTAAAAGAATGGAAATGAGAAAGTAAACTGAAGTAGAAAATTAAAAACAGACAAATTTTGAAGGCTGCGGCAAGTCTATACTATGTCAAGGTCTTCGGTGGAATTCTACTCTTGCTTTCTCCCAACCCGAATTTCGAAGATTGCCTGGAGAGACTTCCGAGTTTCCATGTCAATTCAGGAAAACTACAAGTCAAGCAGTTCATGATTTCTTTACGTTAGAATTACACATTACACATACTACAAACGAAATCGGAAGACACCTACAGGAAGGTTACAAAGTGCTTTACCAAAAAAGAAAATATGCTACTATATCTACCAACGGAAAAGCAGCATTGTCTTACAAGTAGTACTGAAGGGATTTGATGAGGTAACTGGTACCTGATGAGGTAACTGGGGCACTGCAGGAAAGGGGATTCTATGCCAAAAGCGTTTTCAACATTTAAAAATAAAAAATAGGCATCAACGCTTTGAGGTTGAACTTAAACCAGAAAACAAGTTTCTTAAAAAAAAAACGATAAACACCCAATATATATATAAACTCCAGTTCTATTTGCAGTAGAAGAGTCTCATAAAAATAAGCTCGTGAACAATGTATGAACTACAAAGAATATAAACACACGAGATAATATTGCACATTCCGGTGTGTGTAATTTGTGAATATCTTCACGACTCTGTGAGGCCACAGCAAGCCCACCGCTACACTACACCGCACCATCGAAAAAAAATCCTAGTAGGATTTAGTAGTCTTTCAAACTCCTTATTACCCACACCATGTCCTACACCCAGCATTAACAAGTGCCCTAAAATCAGAAATTCTCCTAATCGAAACATGCAACCACCAAGTCACACAAAACTGGACTCAGAACAAAAGAAGAGAGAATGCTATCGTCGAGTTCCCCGACTATCTTTACCCGTTCCTCAGCTAAATTAAAACTAGAGGTTTCGGCTTTAGAGTGGGCGTGGCAAAAGGTTTTCTGGAAAATCAATTAATCTTTACAACATACCTATAAAAAAAATTTCAAATCATTTTCCGAAAGTGTGGGCGTACAGTTTTGGGTGGTTTGTGGGCGTTAGAATGCGCGTGGCAAAAAGTTTTTTAGCAAATATATAGAAACTTTAAATTTACATATATACAAAATGGAAAAAATTGTATTTAGATTAGGCGTGTTATCAGTTAGAAACAAATTTGCGCTGTGTCTATGTCTCTGGAAGCTGCATGCCTAATCTCAACATTCTACCTATTGTAGTTTCTGAGATCGAGGCGTTCATACGGATAGACGGAAAGAAGGATATGGCCAGATCGACACGGCTATTGATCCCGATCAAGAATTTATATACTTTATATGGTCGGAAACGCTTCCTTCTGCCTGTTACGTTTTTTAGGCTATTAGAGTTAGTTTTTTTGTTTTTTTGTGAGTGTCGAAATTTGCAAATTGATAGAAATTTACAAGCTTTAACTAACTTGCGGTTCGTTTGTCTCTGGAACCTGCATGCTTAGTTTCAACTTTCTTATCAAGAATATGTATACTTACTCTAGTAACTAGCATCCCACGATCTGTGCTAGTTATAACGTGATCTGTTTCCGCACTGGAGACAATAACGATCTGTCTTAAAAATCTGTCTTAAATCTTAAATCTGTGTCCCGCTCGGGGGTTGCCTCGCCTTGGAGCCCCAACCACGTGCTGCGCAACACCTCCTCGTCAAGAAGTTTCTTTTATCAGGTATGTAGGCGTCGTGCACTAGTACCCCGAATAACCCCCGCTCTGTTGGCAAGTTTTCATCTGACCACCGGGACCCTTCGAATACAGGACGGTCGCAAAACACCAGCCAGGTTTATTATTCCTGCGTAGGAAAATCCCTGGCTACTGATAATAGGAACAATAGGAAAAAAAGCTATTAAAACCTTCCGAAACCTTCGATTTCCTACAATATTTGGACACCCCGATCTGTCTATGTTGGTGCGCAGTGGAAAGGCAACCAGATCTCCCTAGGATCAATCAATCTGCACCAGTTACCTTTACCAGCCAGGACTAGGACTGTTGCAATTCCGTACAGAAAGTGGTTGTTGCTAGACCATATGAGTGTCGACTGGCGAAGTGTGTTTCGTAAACAGAGTCAGTTAATCTTTATTAGTCGCAGACAATTTTGATCCCCTCATGGGATCATGGAACACCAATTCATGCTATCGCAAAGATTATGTTCGGGTTGGGTAGAGAACGGTTAAAATTACACCAAAGACATTGCTATCGTTTAGTCTTGCCCCAGCTTTTAGAATTTAACTGTTTTAATTTTTTGGTTTACTATTGTTCAGTTCATATTCCTTTAGTATTGAATTCTTATTCCTTTAGTATTCGACATACCCGATTTCATTAAGTTGCCATAAAATGTCAAATTTAGGAAAAGCATAATAAAAACAACAAAAAAAAAAAAACAACCAAAGATAAACAGACATGACAGTAATTCATACGCCTCCGAAGACTTCTTCTGAAGGTACTATGGATAATAATTGCGCACCTTGTTCAAAGGTTATGGATAACACCAATCCTTGTTATCATTTAGCGTGCAAACACGTCATTCACAAAAATTGTGTAGAAGCATGATTAACAGAGAACTCTTGTTGTTTCTCTTGTCATGCTCCTATTCACAGAAAAAATATTACAGTTGGAAACTGTTCACCAGTCCGAGCGCAACAATTACTTCCGTGGAGTAACTACTAGGACTTTAGAGCTCTAGCTCTAGCCAGAGCTCTAGCTCAATTAGAAGAAGCTAATACGGCTAACATAGCAGAACTAGTCCCTTTAAACACAAGTTGTGCTCCTTCTTCTGTGTTGGATGCTAGTCAGAGTACCGTGCCCCGTCAGGCTACTTCTAATAGACCCCCCCGTGGTAGGCCCCGTTCAGGTAGACCAGCAAGATCCATCGACACGCGTCGAACAGTGGATTATAATACAATTCACAATATGATAGAGCAAACCATTACCAGGATTATATCGTCTACATCAATACAGAATCTTCCACCACCAAGCAATCATCAAAGGCCTGATCGGGATCGGGAGCAAGGCTCTTTCAGTTCGTCCTCAATAAGTACTCGGCAGACAGTCGACATCGTGCAAAAATGGGGAGTACATGTTGATGGATATACCACCGGGTTAGGAGTTGAAGAATTTATATATTATATAGAATAAAAGCGCTAACAGACGAAACCTTGGAAGTGACTTTTAAAGTATGTGTATTGTATGCTTGTATTGTTCACCGGTAAAGCTAGATCCTAGTATTGGAGATACCACAAGCAAGTAGATGGAATAGTTTGGTCGAACAATTGTGCGTCACTCCGTCAACAATATAAGGGCCATAGATCAGAGTTTATGAGCATAGAGAACAGAGCACGAAAACAAAAACACGGTGAACCGTATTCAGTTTTCTATGAGGCAGTGGCTTCCTTAATTGATAGATGCCTTATTAAGGAGGAATTTATTGAAATATTAAGGAACAATCTTCTTCCGGTGCATTTTGTGGGACACTTAAGTCGGGTAGTTCAGATAAGTGAAAAATTATCCTATGAAATCAGTTCCCAGACAGAACAGGTTAAGGGGAAATCGATAACAGGCTTATGCTGTTAACCTCTGCAGAGATTGCTGCATTACATAGCTGAGGAACTACGAGGAAATTGGTCATATCGGGAAGAACTGATCGTCGAGTCTTCTGCTACGGCTATGGTAGGCAAGATACCTACAAGCAGCTAGGTCAAAACTGCCTTCAAAAGCAATCCAAAAACTGACGTACGGTTGCCCCCGATAATGTAACTCAAAAGACAACATTAAATAAACCAACGGTGAAAGTAAGATGAAGTAAGAAATCCTCTATTTTAGCAATACAATACAATACAATAGAGTTTGAGGCCCATGCAATTGTATATTATTCAGATCATCCAACAATAACTAATTCTTGGTCACGACTTTTGGAGAACTTTTCAAATTGCTCCGAATATTATATCGTCTGTACATGCACCAACCGAGGAAAATAAGTTGGCCGGGGAAAACCTGTATTCCTTAACGTCGTCCCAAAGTCAGCAGAAATAAAGCAGTAGCAGTAGTAAATCAATTATTGCCAAAAACATCAAAGAAATTAGGTCGCACTTCTCTTATTGAACATTGCATCGAAGTCGGAAATGCAAAGCCCGTTAAAAAGAGGTGTGGTATACGCACATACACTGTGACACTTTGTTGTACGATTGCACACATAGCGTGTGAACGGTCAAGTACAGTGTCAGCATAATTATGAATAAACACATGTGCGCGTGTGACTCTCCCGCTTGATCGCTACTCTCAGCGACAAAGTACATAAATACAATATATATTATAAGACAGGCGCTCCGCTGCCGGTCTCTCTCGCAGCGAAGTTGCGCATCTCTAGGCTAATTGAAAGATAAGAACTTTTTGGAAGACGAATATAATAAATAAAGCAATGGATGTGTTCTGGATATCAAAGGGTTTTTTTCTGGGCACTGGTCACATGGCGACCGTGACAGTTTTTCTCTTTAATTAAAAATGAAGTGAATATAATTTGTGTTAAAGTATTTAAAAAAAAGGCAAAAAAAAAAAAACAATAAATAATACAAAAAAAAGAAATATATGTTTTTTAATTTACGCCATTGGAAGTTCCACAACTACAAAACAGTGAAAACGAATAAGAAAGAATACAACACTAATAAAATTAAAAAAAAAAAATTCTAAGTGTGGGAGGCAGAACGCCGCTTGCACAAACGTTGGAAAAGACGAAAAATTTTTAAGTGTGAGCGGCAGACCGCCGCTTGCACCAACGCTTGAAAAGATTACAAATTTTTAAGTGCGAGAAGCAACCCGCCGCTTGCACCGACGCTGGACCGAGATGAAAAATTAAATTATTAACAAATGAACTGGGAAGCCCCTGCTCCTATCGAGCAAAGGGACGCACCAATACGGGAAGAGGTTTTAGAGGTGTGTCCAAACGCTGGACCTCGCCCCCTCACAATAGCTGAGTACCGGGCTCGCCAGCAGAAGAAAATTCAGCCCCCTAAGAAGAAAAGGGGAGGACGAGGAGTGGAACTCCCCAGGCAACGACGCCTGATCAGGGACCTTCTAAAAGCGGCCAAAGAAGACGAGGAACAAATGAAATACCAAAACCAGCTGGAGGAAATAAATCAAATGCTTCGCAATGGTGCGAAACAACGCTTGACGGCTGCAATTTTGCCAAAGTCCGAAAAGCCTTAAATATATTGTAAGAACTACATAGAACATTCAAGCCGATGCGTTTACGCTGCCTGGAGAATAGTAATTAACCCAAAAACCTATTATTTTTTATACTAAAAGACACGATGAGATCAGGGCACAATTTATGTAACAAGTTTCAAAGTAAGGTAGGTCTCCTTTAAATTAAATTCATTATGAGAGGGGAAACATTCATTTTTTCCGTTTTACGAGGGAAGAAAATAGGTTTTGAAAAAAAAGAAGGAATATATGTAGAAAGTTAGGAATTCAAATTAACATTTGTACATTTTTCGATCTGCTACCATAAAATCCAAAAAAAAAACAGAATATAAAATGGAGTCCAAAGAGTCAAAAGTAGACAGATCGACAGCTAATGTCATAAATGAAGTTAAAATAGTTGATCATAGGGAAGAATTAGGGAATATACAAATAATTTTGATAGTAATAGCTTTGGTCAGTACAATAAGTTTAATATTAAATCTATATAAAGAGCACAATAAAAGAATTAAGAAAAGCTATCAGAGTAGAGCTGATGGGCTAGACAAAATATAAAAAGAAGGTAATTAATAATGTACCAAAGAAAATAATCAATAGAGAATTTTTTTATGGATACGTGGTCCAAGGTAGACCGTAAAGGAGGAGGTTCAAAAAATAAGGAATTCTTATAAATGTCTTTCGCAAAATCGAAAAATTGGCGAACAGACAGTAAAATATTTAGAAACAAAATATTTTGAATCATATATTCAACGTATTAGATACAAACAAGGAAACGATTAAAAAGGATCATAAGGAGACGTTAGAAAAGGCATACCAATTTGGAAAAGAAAAGTTGAACATATTGTTGGAAAAATTTAGTTTAGACGAAATAAACAAAGATATCATTGGAGAGATAAATCTGGACGTAAGCCAATTAAAAATTGAAGATTCCGATCTCGAATCAATTGGTGATTATATTAGTTTGGCAAATATCTCCCTTCCGCCTTTTTGTCTTTTGAATTTCGCGGCTATGTACAAAGCGCTACAGAGCTCGTATCTGGCAATACTATACATAATTTGAAAGGTATTGACATAACCTACAAAACGATATTGCGATATCCTATTGGATATTGCGTTCAACAGTTATAGACGTGTAAACATGGAGTTCACTAACGCCGAAATTCGCGCTATTTTAAAGTTTCCCTTCGTTAAAGGCAAATCCACTAGAGAAACGTTCCGTGAGAATAATGGTGTTTTGAGGGATGGTACTCTATCACTTCGAACCGCGGAGGAATGGTTTCGACGATTCAGAGCCGGTGAAACCGATACCATGGATAAGCCAGCCGGCGGAAGACCTGTGACGACAAATACCGACCGGCATGTGGCATCTCGTGACATCGCCCAGGAGATGGGAGTTAGTCACCAAACCATTTTAAACCATCTGCAGAAGGCTGGATACAAAAAAAAGCTTGATGTTTGGGTGCCGCATGATTTGACAAAAAAACCTTCTGGACCGAATCAACGCCTGCGATATGCTGCTGAAACGGAACGAACTCGACCCATTCTTGAAGCGGATGGTGACTGGCGACGAAGAATGGATCACATACGACAATATCAAGCGAAAACGGTCGTGGTCGAAGGCCGATGAATCGTCTCAAACCAGGGCCAAGCCGGGATTGACGGCCAGGAAGGTTTTGCTGTGTGTTTGGTGCGATTGGAAGGGAATCATCCACTATGAGCTGCTCCCATATGGCCTGACGCTTAATTCTACCATCTACTGCGAACAACTGGACAGCTTGAAGCAGGCGATCGACCAGAAGCGTCCTGAATTGGCCAACAGGAAGGGTGTTCCACCAGGACAACGCCAGACCACACACTTCGTTGATGACTCGACAGAAACTACGGGAGCTCGGATGGGAGGTTTTATCGCATCCACCATATAGCCCGGACATAGCGCCAAGTGATTACCACCTGTTCCTGTCCATGGCGAATGCCCTTGGTGGTGTAAAGTTGAACTCAAAAGAGGCTTGTGAAAAGTGGCTGTCCGAGTTCTTCGCAAATAAGGAGGGGGGCTTCTACGAGGGAGGTATTATGAAGTTGCCGTCTGGATGGAAACATATTATCGAACAAAACGGCGCATATTTGAACTAAATCCGATCACTGTAACACTTTTTATAAAGCATTGAATAAAGAGCAAAAAAGCGGAAGGGAGATATTTGCCAACCTATTATAATTGATGAACCAACTGTCCACAATAGCACAACAAACATGCCACAGTCAAATATTGAATTTCTGAACACAGCATCTAAGCTAATACCAGAATTTGACGGCAAGGCCAAAAACTTGCAAAGTTTTCTGGATGCCTTGGGCATAGTAGAGACTATTAAAGACCAACACGATGCACTTGCAGTATCCATAGTCAAAACAAAACTAAAAGGATCTGCAAGAAACCAAATAAGTTCTGAAGCAACTGTAAACGAGGTTATTGCGAGACTTAAAAAAACGGTTAAAGGTGAATATGTTGAGGTATTATCAGCAAAACTGATGAACATACATCAGAAAGGCAAAACAGTCAATCACTATGCATTAGAAATCGAAAAAATTACGAAAAGCCTAGAGGGAGCCTATTTAGAAGATGGACTTCCACTCCAATTGGCTACAAAATATTCAACACAGCAAGCCGTAAAGGCTATGACTAGGAATTGCTCCATTGAAAGAGTCAAACTTATAATGGAAGCAGGTACATGCAGTCAATGAATGAGGTCGTATCCAAATTCGTCAACAGCTGTACCGAAGCTAGTGGACGGAATGATATAATTCTTCATTTTAGACACTAAGATAGGAACCTCGAACGTGGAGCATACAGGGATAGTTTCCGAGGAGGAACTCAAGGTGGCAATGGTAATGTCCGCGGTGCCTATTATACTAGAAGAGGCCGAGGCACCTTCAAAACAATGATCAGTACCTAAATCAGAGTAGACAAGGCAGAACCAGAATGGTGGCAGAAGCAATATAAGCAGATATAAGAATGTCCGAGCTACCCAAGGCAACTCGGAAAACTTACAGCAACCTTCAGATGCCCAAAACTAGAAGGACATGTTCATGTCGTAAACTTCGGTTTCAGTAGATTTATTAATTTCACTAACATAAGTTCAACAAAGACTCTTACATTTTTGTTGGATACAGGAGCGGACATTTCGCTCATGAAGGAGAATTCTGACATTTTCGATGACATTGAGGAAAACAATGTTATCAATATACAGGGCATTGGAGAAGGAGTAATGAACTCAAAAGGCCTGGCCTTCATAAAATTGCAAACTGGAGAATATATAATTCCGCACAGTTTTCACTTGGTTGATTCCAAGTTTACGTTACAATGTGATGGAATTGTAGGTCTAGATTTCATAAAAAAATTTAATTGCGTGCTTGACTACAAGCAAGATAAAGATGAATTCATAATTAGACCAAATAATCTAAAATTTCCGATTAAAATGTCCATTGAAAGCTGTTCGGGTAGTAATTCTATATTTCTACCAGCTAGATCCCAAGTTGGCCGAGAAATCACCTTAGATACTAAGGAAAACAATATTTTAATACCAAATCAGAAAATCCAACCTGGTATTTTCGTTGCGAATACAGATTCAACATCTGAAAACATGTTTGTCCGAGTCTTGAACACAACAAACACAGATAAAATAGTATACATTAAAAATGTACAGTTTGAATCAATGAATAGTTATGAGATCACAAAGACAACTCCAGAAAGTAGAGAAAAATTCTACTTAGCCAATTGTCAAAGAATTTCCCACCACAATTCAGAAAGGAACTAAAAGAATAGTGCTTGAAGTTTAGTGACGTGTTCGGCCTAGACACCGAACCAATACAACAAATAATTTCTACAAGCAAAAACTGAGACTGAGAGACAATGAACCTGTGTATATAAAAAATTACCGTAGTCCGCATAGTCCGAGAACCGAAATACAGAAACAGGTAGAAAAACTTATAAGTATAATAGCCCATTTCTTCTAGTCCCCAAGAAAGCCTTACCAGGCTCCGAGAACAGAAAATGGCGATTAGTAATTGACTATCGCCAGATAAATAATAGATTTCCAGACTTAGGTCAGTTTTTCCAAAGGTTTGAGACGGAAGCCGGTATACACAATCTATCCCAACTAAAATTGGCACCGCATAAAAATATCTTTGAACACGTTTCAATAGAAAATTTCAAATTAATGGGCAATAAATTATTGAATTTATTAAAAGTAGCGCTACTCAAGCCGGTGACCATTATCAAAAATGATAAAGAGAAGAAAGCTATATTGTCTACATTACACGATAACCCTATTCGAGGAGGTCATACTGGCATAAGAAAAACTTTGGCCAAAGAAAGAAGACACTATTATGGAAAAACATGACTCGTGAAACAAAAGAGTATGTTCGTAGATGCCCAAAATGTCAAATGTCGAAAACGACTAAACACACTAGGACCGCATTAACTATAACAGAGATAGTTAACTATAACTAAACCCTATTTTGACCTCTGCACCGGTTTTAACAAACCAAAACTTTGAGAAGAAGTTTTATCTTCACTGTGATGCCGGCGATTTCGCCATCGGCACATTGTTGGTTCAACTAGCAGAAGATAAAGCTGAAAGACCCATTGCCTTTATGTCGAAGAAGCTAAGTCGATCACAACGCAATTACAGCGTCTCCGAACGAGAGTTTCGCTGCTATTTAGAATTGCAAGCATTTGAAGTAGTCACCGACCATTCTTATTATGGCTCATGAGGCAACAGAATGTAACTCCTGTAAAGATCATTTACGTCCACCAATGTGTGAACATAGCCCATCCACCCGTTCGGACCCTATCAACGTAGTAAGCAAGGACACTTTGAATAGCTAATAATAGTAGTAGACCACTGTAGCAAATATCCTTGGTTACACCACCTAAAAAAAAATTTACCTCAACGACAATAATAGATTTCCTTTTAAAACAGGTAATTCATAGTGAAGGTGTTTACGACTATGTACTGAGCGCCAGTGGAGCTCAATTTAAGGCTTTGGAGTTCCACGCCTTTCTTACTGAATTAGGCGTAAGCCACATATATAGAGCTTTATACTCCCCACAAAGTAATGCGGCTGAAAGAGTTCCTTAAAAACCGATCAAATCGTGTTGGACAGGAACATTACTACTATTTCATGTTCCTTAAGATCAGATTTGCATCAATCGTTAGGATGCTCCTTTATTCGGATTGGATTATGATTACTCATGGATCTGATTTTAAACTGCTGAAGAAGTTATTCTTATTAGAAGAACCGATAGTACCTATTTTCCGATCGGATAATTTAGCAATTATTCGAAAAGACAATCAGGCTAATATTCGTCGTGCCTATGATTGCAATGTGCGGCAATATAAGCTGCGCGCAAACTCTATCTCCTTCAGGGAAGGACAGGAAGTATTCCGTCGGAATTTTGCCCAAAACAAATTCGCTCAGAATTTAGGCACGCAATTAGTAAAATCCCGAATTAAAAACCAACTTGGAAATTGTTATTGTCAGCTTGAAAATGTACAAGGAAAATAGGTAGGAACGTAACACGCGAAGGACATTCGAAGCTAATTACCGCTAGCGAAGAAATATTATCGGGTTATGTGATGGTCCGCATAGTAAGCTACAGAAACTGGCATATAAAAAAATTGTAAACGTAATGTTACTCAGGTACAAATGAAAACATAACTCTAGGTAGGGTCAGTTCATTATGTGGCTATATTTTTTCGGCTGGGGACGATAACCGCAGGCTGCTTATCGATACAGGTCCGAAAACGTTGTCCAACTTTTCAATAAAAGCACAGTTATATTTACAGCTATATTTGACAGGCAGCCAATATGAAGGAAATGTAATCAATTGGAATTTAGAAAGTAGGGTAGGCTAAATATTTTGCATGAATTTTCTTACTTTTATTATTTTTGGAAAACTACAATGAATTTTCTTAAATTAATATTGTTGCTAAAATTAATTATATTACGGCAAGCCTCTTTTAGAAATTAAGGTGTAATTTTAACTTGAAGAAATAATGATATACTAAACCTATAATTATCCTGAATTGACATGGCAACTTAAATAAGATCGGAAGTCTCTTTAGGTAATCTTCAAATGTGCTTCGATGCAGGCAGAGCCACCACTTTTGCCGCTCACCTACAAAATGTGTTTAAGCCAAACGAGGCTAGTACTTTCGCAGTACCGCTTCCATCGGACGACTACAACCAGCAACGTACCCCTATTGTGTTTCGTTCAAATTAAATAACAATAATTACTAAAGACAATCTCATCCCTAAAATGATCATTGAGATGTCAATTTGCTTTTGATATTTTTGATATCATCAATCCCATCACCAATTTTGGTTATTTTCTTACTTTTGGTTACTATCATAATGATTCCAAGGCCCGGTAAGGATCACACCGTTTCTTTATCGTTCAGACCAATAAGTAGAATTCCCTTAGATGATTCTCTTCCAATCCCACCAAACGGCCTTCCTGGCCGTCAATCCCGGCTTGGCCACTGTTTGGGACGATTCACCGGCCTTCGACCACGACCGTTTTCGCTTGATATTGTCGTATGTGATCCATTTTTCGTCGCCAGTCACCATCCGCTTCAAGAATGGGTCGAGTTCGTTCCGTTTCAGCAGCATATCGCAGGTTTTGATTCGGTCCAGAAGGTTTTTTTGCGTCAAATCATGCGGCACCCAAAAATCAAGCTTTTTTTTGTATCCAGCCTCCTGCAGATAGTTTAAAATGGTTTGGTGACTAACTCCCATCTCCTGGGCGATTTCACGAGATGCCACATGCCGGTCTAACTCGATGTATTCCATGATTTGATCGGTTTTTGTCGTCACAGGTCTTCCGCCGGCTGGCTTATCCATGGTGTCGTTTTCACCGGCTCTGAATCGTCGAAACCATTCCTCCGCGGTTCGAAGTGATAGAGTACCATCCCCCAAAACACCAACAATCTCACGGAACGTTTCTCTAGCGGATTTGCCTTTAACGAAGGAAAACTTTAAAATAGCGCGAATTTCGGCGTTAGTGAACTCCATGCTTACACGTCTATAACTGTTGAACGCAATATCCAAACTAATCATAGCGTCGTTTTGTAGGTTATGTCAAGACCTTTTAAATTATGTATAGTATTGCCAGATACGAGCTCTGTAGCGCTTTGTACATAGCCGCGAAATTCAAAAGACAAAAAGGCGGAAGGGAGATATTTGCCAAACTAATATATTAGTTCACTCAATGATCTAAGCCCACAACTCAATAGTAAATCCGACATTGACAAATCAACCACAACACTGGAATCCATTCTTGTTGCAGCCCACCAATCTTCTACTCCTCAAACTTACACAAAAGAAACCTAAATAGACACTAAAAGATGGCACAAATAAGCCAAAAGTCGATACATAGAGAAACAAGTACAAAGCATTCACTGTGGAGAGCTCACCCAACTCTTTGACCACCAAGGCGGCTGGGCTCGCAGGAATGCAGATAGGGCCAGTACATTTGCCGGTCACCTACAAAAAAGTCTTCCAACCTAACCAGGCTACTAACGCATTTACATCACCAACATCAACAAATGACCCCAATCCCCAGCATGAGCCAAATGTGTTTCATTTGAGAGAAATTTTAAAACTCATAAATGAGCACATTAATCCAAAGAAATTCCCCGGCTGAGACCTTATAACTCCAAAAATGATCATTGAACTGCCCTACTGCGCCATTTGCTATATAACCCAGCAATTTAACGCCATAACTAAAGTTGGTTACTTCCCAGACAGGTGAAAAAATTAATCATAATAATGAAGTCTGACAAAATCCACCTTTGCCGACGACACCGCCATTCAAAGCCGTTCCAAGTGCCCGATCCAAGCATTAGCGTAACCAGTTCTCCACCTGGTGGACGTTGAGAAGCGGCTTTAAAATTGGAGAATAAAAGTAAATGAACAAAAAAGCATGTACGTCACCTTTACTTTAAACAAGCAGGATTGCCAATCACATTCGCTAAGCAACACAGTGATATCGAAGCCACAAGAGGTAATGTATCTGGGAGTACACCTCGACAGACGTTTCACTTGGAGCAAACACATTAAAGCCAAAAAACCCAAAAAACTCAAAGCCAACATACTTCACTGGCTGATTAACGCATACTCCCCGCTAAGTCTGGAACACAAGGTTCTACTCTACAAATCTGTACTGAAACAAATTTGGACCTATGAATCTCAGCTATGGGGAAATACCTGCAATAGCAATATGGACAACGTCCAATGAGCTCATTTAAATATCCTCACAACTATCACCGGCACCGTTGTATGTTCGAAACGAAAACGTTCAACGAGACTTGAACATCCCTACAGTCAAAAATGCAATAGCCGAAATCAAGAGTAAATACTACGTCAAGCTTATATCGCACCCCAACCAACTAGCGGTCTGACGCATCTCAGCAGTCAATCCCGTCTCCGCCGCAATGACCTACCTGCCCATCGAACAAACTTTTTAGGGGCGTCTTATCGAAGTACAGTTTAAAATAAACTGTTACTGTAGATCTCATATTTTAAGATATTATTTTAAAAGAAATAACCGCAGTATAAATAAAAACAAGAACAAGATAGAATGCTGCAGTCGAGTTCCCCGACTATCAGACACCCGTTACTCAGTGGAAGTGTTTTTTTTTACAAATCTATATATATTTACAATATATATTATTATATAAACACAACTACCTACGATTTAAAACATCCTAGCCAAAGGCCTTGTTGTAATATTGTTGTAAATAATTAACAACAATTCACAAATAAATGTAGTACTGTACTGCAAACACCCATTTCTGCTAAAACAGTAATAAAGCCAAAAACAATGCAAACCGGATTGGATCGCTACATCCAAATAAACACAAAACTCAAAATTATGAGGCGAGAAACCAACCAAAGATCAACCGGAATAATCTAATCTAATAATCCCACGAACTAAGACCCAAGAGTACAACAACAGATTTGGAATATTGTCAGATAACGATAAGGGTTTACCCCCCGCACTGATAAAGGAAACAAAAAAGGCACAACAACAACTGGATAAAATACAGGAATTATGTGAGTTCCCACATTGAGTTTAATATCGAAGCCGAAATAGACTGCTCTACCGTCGCTCTGAAAGTGGTGCTCGTCATAGCAGCCAGGATCTCAATACCAAAACGGAAGGATGTGGAAATTAAGGAGTCCAAAACCAACCTGCAAATCGAACAGCTGGTTCTGGAAAAGAAACGTATGCGACGGGAGTGATAAATCGCCATGCTCAAAACAACGCCTTACTGAAGCCACCCGCAAACTAAACCGGGCTCCAGGTGGCTGGGCCCGTAGCGACAAAGACAGAGCCAAATCATTTGCCTTACATCTCATGGAAGTCTTTCAGCCAAACCCTGCTGCATACTTTTGCATACTGAAACTACGCCAACATCATTTCGGCCGCACGAGGTCGCAAAAGTAATCAGGGTACTAAAACCAAAAAAGACTCCATGCGGGGACCTAATAACTACAAAAATCATAATGGATCTTTCGTACTGTGCTATTGAGGTCATCAGCAAACTCTTCAATGGAATCATAAGTCTCGGCTACTATCCAAGTAAATGGAAAAAATCTATTATCGTAATGATACCAAAGCCCGGAAAAGATCACACGATTCCGCCATCTTACAGACCAGTTTATTATCATGCCAGTCTAAATTAATCGAAAATGCCTTCTAACGCGCTTATGCGCGTATTATTACCATACATGGTAATACAATTTGGCTTCAGAGAACAACTTTGAATTATCGAGCAAGTTAACATAATAAAATCAGAAATTCGCATAACCGCCACTCATAACCGCCTTGGGTCGTACCTCTACAATGGAGCCTTCGCATTCAGGTGCAACACAACGACTACACTATCGAAGCGTCCCATGAGGCAGCACACTTGGGCCAACTCTTTTCGTCCTTTACACAGCGGATATTCCCACGAGTGACCGACTAACAACATCCACCTTCGCTGACGACACTACGATCCTCAGACTTTTCAGATGCCCAGTCGTGGAACAACCCAATTCGCCAACCACCCTGTCTGTCTAAACGCACAAACGTATAAACACATAACGTTTACTCCTAACAGACAAGCTTGCCCTCCGCTCTACCTGAATAGCACGCAAATCCCCCAAGTCAATAAATTAACGTATCTCGGCATCCACCTCAACAGAGGTCTAACATGACATAGACATATCAAATGCAAGAAACTACACCTAAAACTAAAATCCAACAGCCTCCACTGTATTATAAACTCCCGATCGTCTTTGTGTCTGGAATACAACTCTACAACTCTACTGTTAACCCAATTTGGACGTATGTCTCCAAGCTCTGGGGGAACCAACATCGATATAATGCACTCAATCAAAGATCCGCCAACTATCACTGGGACACCATGGTATATTTGAAACTAAAACATCCACACGGATCTCGGCATTCACGCAGTAAAAGATAAAATAAATACGCAAAAAGCGTTAATGTAATACTCTCTGCCCACCCAAATCCTCTCGCAAAGGATTTGACTCGGGTATTCAACCGAACCCGCCTGCCGACTTTCCAACCCAGCCATAATTTGTCAAAAAGGCCAGTTCCCGGATGGAACCTAGTAAAAGAATCCTAAGCTGTGGAAGACGGAGGCATGTTGGCAACGACGAACATCTCCGAATAATAACTTGATTTCTTTTTGGGGCTTAAATACTGCAGTTTTTTACTGAAAAGAGACTTATTAATCGCATAACAGCACCAAAACCTTCTTATCTTATTATAACAAGTTGTGGTCAGCCACGTTCATTGTTAGTGGTGGCATTTATTTAGCTGCATAAAGAAAACCCAATAAAAAATTTATTTGGGGTGGAGAAGAACGTGTTATACCAACCATCTCCCGGTAGAGTCACTCGAAAACGCACGCAAGGAGAGATCCTTACACCTCGAAGTGCGAGCGCGGAAGACACTCCTGACTATATGAGGCACTTAATCGAGAGAGTCCCGAGCGGAGATAGGACACCTGACAGACCAGATTGACACCACATTGGATGAAGTAGCCGGAGGGAGAAAGAAGTAGACCTACCACTAGGTCCTCCTAGGGGCTACTCCAGTATGCTTTTGCAGTACCAGTTCGGAAGACCGGTCGGATGCTACAGATAGGCGGGAAAGAGAACTAATTGATTTGGTGAGACATAGTAGAGAGGTTGCAAAAATTATATGGAATAGGTCGGCAACAAGTATTTAGAGAATTCCATAGTCTGCTGGTCGGCGCAGCTAACAAATGGTATTGGCAACTAATTGAGGATCGAGCTGAGGATTACAATTTTGACTACTATTCGCTCATCAGGGATATGAAACGTGTTAATACTTTATGAAAACAGACCGAACATCGACGCCTTAGCCAAAAGTCGTGGACATGGTGGTAAGCGTACAACATGTCAACCGTTTATTTTCTGCCAAAACTAAAGTTGATGGAGAAGAAATACTACCATTACTGGATACCGGTGCTAGTGCGAATTGTATTGGCAAAGGGGCCGAGGCATTCTTGAAAAACAGATCACAGCCAATAACAAAACAGAAAGAAGAATATGTACGTACCGCCAGCGGCAACAAAATCAGAGTAACAGGGGTCATTACACTAAATTTGGGAAAAGTTTGGCCTGACATTCGTCACCAGCTCACCCCAAGTCAAGACAAATACATCTAGAACTCAAAAGTAGATAGAAGACGGCTTTTAAGGTTTCCGGCAGGCCACTCTATCAGTTTACCGGCATGTCATTCGGCTTGTGCAACTCTGCACAAAGAATGTGCTGGCTAATGGATAAAGTTATTCCACCACCGCTACGCAAACAGGTATTTGTCTACGTTGATGACCTGCTGGTCGGCTCAGATACTTTTGAAGAACATGTTAGACCAGGTCAGTGATTGCTTACAACATGCGAAACTTACCATAAACGTAGGCAAGAGTAAGTCTTGCTATAGTCGGACCAAATATGTGGGATATGTTAGGTCAAATTCCGCCAAACAAATTGCCAAACATATCTAGGCATGACGTAGTTCACCCAGAACTACGTCCAGACTTTTCCTCTTCATGGCTGTCTTGAGAAAGACCGTATAAAGAAATTCGAATTATCTGAAAAGGCGTTCAGCCGTTTGAGACCCTGAAAGACAACATGGCAGCAGCACCTGTACTTGCAGCAGCACCCTGACTTTAAAGGGCATTTACCATTACCATTACCAAGGCATCGACCACTGGAGCGGAAGAAGTCAATTCTCAGCATCACGAAATTCTGCCCTTATGTGGAAGAGATGCCTTTTGATGTAATAAGTGACCACGGTACCCTGAAATAGCTTATGGGGCCAAAAGGATCTGTCAGGGAGACTTCAACATTGAACGCCGCCGAGGGTCCCTAAACATAGTTCCTCTCACTCTCCAGAGTCCATATGGATGAAGTACAAAAAGTTGATGCCACCGCGGCAGACATCCACATCGATCTACCTTCTTCCAATCCTCGGAATACCTTAAACTGATACAACGGCATTAGATGCCCGGATATTCGGACATCAAAAGGGAATATTTACAAACGAATGGGTGTTCGCAATAATGACTCTATCAACGACGACAGAGCTTGTAAGCTATGGGTATCCGCCGAACTACGAATATAACTATTTTGCAGAAAACATCATGAGTTAACACAAATCCTTGACAAAACTACGGCAGTCTTACTACTGGCCAGGAATATCGATGGATGTGAAGAAGATAGGGAATAAGTGTGAAGTACGCAAAGTCAGTAAAACCATTAAGAGAATAATCGCCCACCCATGGGAGAACAGCGAGTAACTGAACGAGCCGGAAAAGGGCTTTTCATAGACTACATGGGACCATATCCACGGACCAAAGAGGGGAACTCGGCTATTTTTGTATGCCTCGACCATTTATCAAAATTTGTTTGGTTAAAGCCTATGAAACTTGCAGTTGCAACTAAAGTGGTCAAATTCCTTGAAATAAACATTTTCCATCAGTATGGGGTATCAATACGATAACGGAAAACAATTTGTTTTCCAAGCATTTGCTGACCTAGTGGACTGCTATGGTATGCAACATTTAAGAACCAGGCTCTATTCCCCATAGGCCAATGCCGCTCAAAGGATAAACCGAGCAGTGCTGCAAATTCTGCTGGCTACAATTGTAACTTATCAAAGAAGTTGGGACAACTTAGCCGAATTGAATGTACCCTTCGCAGTGGCCTACATGAGTAGATCGTTATGGAGCCATACTACGCCATGTTCGGAACGCGAAGGGGTACAACCAGGGGTATGGAATGCAACCCAGAAAAGGAAGTTCGGCAATAAACGGGTGTCAGATAACCAGTCCAACGGCCTCAATCAATCCCATGAAAATTCTAGGGGCATTCTAACGAGCACAGTTCAGCAACATAACGTCTGACGGACAACCTTGACAAAAGCTAAGCTTGTGGGGCAGTGAGGCAAGCTGACTAACGAACGGTACGAGTGTAGTTATTTTTATAGGCACTTTAAATATTTATTTTCTTTATGTTGGAGAGTTAAGTGGCTTACCAAGTTCCCACGACCAAATACGACGAGCTACGCTGACAACATTGTGCCTGAACATCGAATGGGTCTCCCTCGGCCCTAGTCCTGTCCCAGGACACGGGCACTAATACGCCGACGTAACAGATTGTGTGCCTATGTAATCTTGCTGATAGCCGTTGGAGTAGCAGTGATCGGATTTAGTTCAAATATGCGCCGTTTCGTTCGGTAATCTGTTTCCATCTAGACGGCAACTTCATAATACCTTCCTCGTAGAAGCCCCCCTCCTTATTTGCGAAGAACTCGGACAGCCACTTTTCACAAGCCTCTTTTGAGTTCAACTTTACACCACCAAGGGCATTCGCCATGGACAGGAACAGGTGGTAATCCCTTGGCGCTATGTCCGGGCTATATGGTGGATGCGATAAAACCTCCCATCCGAGCTCCCGTAGCTTCTGACGAGTCATCAACGAAGTGTGTGGTCTGGCGTTGTCCTGGTGGAACACTACACCCTTCCTGTTGGCCAATTCTGGACGCTTCTGGTCGATCGCCTGCTTCAAGCGGTCCAGTTGTTCGCAGTAGATGGTAGAATTAAGCGTCTGGCCATATGGGAGCAGCTCATAGTGTATGATTCCCTTCCAATCCCACCAAACACACAGCAAAACCTTCCTGGCCGTCAATCCCGGCTTGGCCACTGTTTGGGACGATTCACCGGCCTTCGACCACGACCGTTTTCGCTTGATATTGTCGTATGTGATCCATTTTTCGTCGCCAGTCACCATCCGCTTCAAGAATGGGTCGAGTTCGTTCCGTTTCAGCAGCATATCGCAGGTTTTGATTCGGTCCAGAAGGTTTTTTTGCGTCAAATCATGCGGCACCCAAACATCAAGCTTTTTTTTTGTATCCAGCCTTCTGCAGATGGTTTAAAATGGTTTGGTGACTAACTCCCATCTCCTGGGCGATGACACGAGATGCCACATGCCGGTCTAACTCGATGTATTCCATGATTTGATCGGTATTTGTCGTCACAGGTCTTCCGCCGGCTGGCTTATCTATGGTGTCGTTTTCACCGGCTCTGAATCGTCGAAACCATTCCTCCGCGGTTCGAAGTGATAGAGTACCATCCCCCAAAACACCAACAATCTCACGGAACGTTTCTCTAGCGGATTTGCCTTTAACGAAGGAAAACTTTAAAATAGCGCGAAATTCGGCGTTAGTGAACTCCATTTTTACACGTCTATAACTGTTGAGCGCAATATCCAAACTAATCATGCATAGTGTCGATACGAGCTCTGTAGCGCTTTGTACATAGCCGCGAAATTCAAAAGACAAAAAGGCGGAAGGGAGATATTTGCCAAACTAATATATATTATTTCTTTTGTTTTTATACCCGTTACTCGTAGAGTAAAAGGGTATACTAGATTCGTTGAAAATTATATAAAGTACATATAAACTTCATCAGAGAGTACAAAAGTACAAAAGCTAGAATGTTGGGATTATGCACGGAGCTTCCAAAGCTTAGACGCAACGCAAGTTTGTTTTCAAATGTTTCCAGGCCCACTTCTACGCCCACAAACTGCCCAAAGCTGTCACGCTCACACTTTTGAAAAATGTTGTGATATTTTTTTATTTTTTAATATAGTTTGTAAAATTCTAGAGATTTGCCAAACAGTTTCTTGCCACGCCCACTTAATACTTAATGTCAAAATCAAATTTGGAAAATTTTACTCTCCATAGAGTGAGTTTTGAATTTGGGTCTTTCATACGGTACAACCAGCTCAGTGACTGATGGTAGTAGATATTTCAAAGTGTCTGCCAAGTAGGTAGTGCTAGAGATAGAGCTCATTTTCAATTGTGTTTCATATTCATTAAGCGTTCGGCTAATATAACTAAGCGTGTGTTCCTCTAGTGAGAGTACTGCACCCAAAGCGACATCACTTGCGTCTGTGGTTAATGTAAACTTCTTTGTAAATTCGGGTACTTCAATAATTGTGTTCTATTTTAAACATTTTGTCGTGGGTTTTGCTATGTCTGCTTAGTTTGGAATGCTCTTACGGTAGTAAGTAGAAGGTTTAGTAGGAATTGTATATTTTTGAATAGTTTTAATTTTATCTGGATTTGTTTTTTTGTCGTCTGGAGTTAGGACGAGTCCCAAAAATGTGGTTTCCTGTTTAAAAAACTCACTCTTGTCATGCTGTAATTTAAGGTTGGCTTTTGCCAGTTTTTCGAAAACTAGTCCTAGCAATTGTAGGTGCTCTTCTAGGGATGTTGAGAATTATTGAAAGGTGGCTGGTGCGATTTTTAATCGGATTGCCATGCCATTCATAATGACCGTACATGGTGGATAAAACTGTCTTTGAAACTGAATCTGTATTCATTTGGATTTGCTGGAAGCCCTTTGCTAGGTCTATAGTTGTGAAGTAGTTGCATCTGCCTAGTTTTCCTAAAATTTCTTCCATATATCAATCCTTGTTTTCTTTTTTATTTAGATGTTCCAATCTGTATAGGTCTGATTCTAATATATGAGAATTATTTCTTGGTTGTCTGAGCGTGGTGTGAGCTACCATACTTACATCTTGAAAGTGACTCACTTCTTGTGCTTCTTTGCCTTCGATTAATTCGTATATCTTATTGTAAACAGTAGCCAATTGATAGCGGTAGCTTATTGTTGCTTTTTCCTCTGACAAGAGTTTCCTAATAGGAGGTAGAAAAATGATCCACAGAAGTCGGTTCCAGTGACTACGCTGCACAGCATCAAATAAATTCTCATATTTGGAGCACGCAACAATATCAGTATACGGAGATTTTACAAGCAGGACCCTTAGTCGAAGTTTCAGTATTGGCATCTCCGTTACTACTGTTTGTGGCCAATTCGTTAGGGTCTGTTCAGAAAGGGCGATCAATGTGCCCAAAAAGGGGACTCGTTAAACTCGCTGGGAAGAGCTCCTCACGAGCACTTATTAAGCGTTCGGCTAATATAACTAAGCGGGTGTCCCTCTAGTGAGAGTACTGCACCCAAAGCGACATCACTTGCGTCTGTGGTTAATGTAAACTTCTTTGTAAATTCGGGTACTTCAATAATTGTGTTCTATTTTAAACATTTTGTCGTGGGTTTTGCTATGTCTGTTTAGTTTGGAATGCTCTTACGGTAGTACTTACTACTACTTACTACCTACTACTTGTAGGTTTAGTAGGAATTGTATATTTTTGAATAGTTTTAATTTTATCTGGATTTGTTTTTTTGTCGTCTGGAGTTAGGACGAGTCCCAAAAATGTGGTTTCCTGTTTAAAAAACTCACTCTTGTCATGCTGTAATTTAAGGTTGGCTTTTGCCAGTTTTTCGAAAACTAGTCCTAGCAATTGTAGGTGCTCTTCTAGGGATCTTGAGAATTAAATTATGTCATCCAAGTACATGAGAAAATGCTTATTTAAGAGTAGTCGCAAAATATCATTCATGCACTATTGAAAGGTGGCTGGTGCGATTTTTAATTGGATTGCTATGCCATTCATAATGACCGTGCATGGTGGATAAAACTGTCTTTGAAACTGAATCTGTATTCATTTGGATTTGCTGGAAGCCCTTTGCTAGGTCTATAGTTGTGAAGTAGTTGCATCTGCCTAGTTTTCCTAAAATTTCTTCCATATATCAATCCTTGTTTTCTTTTTTATTTAGATGTTCCAATCTGTATAGGTCTGATTCTAATATGGGAGAATTATTTCTTGGTTGTCTGAGCGTGGTGTGAGCTACCATGCTTACATCTTGAAAGTGACTCACTTCTTGTGCTCCTTTGCCTTCGATTAATTCGTATATCTTATTGTAAACAGTAGCCAATTGATCGCGGTAGCTTATTGTTGCTTTTTCCTCTGACAAGAGTTTCCTAATAGGAGGTAGAAAAATGATCCACAGAAGTCGGTTCCAGTGACTACGCTGCACAGCATCAAATAAATTCTCATATTTGGAGCACGCAATAATATCAGTATACGGAGATTTTACAAGCAGGACCCTTCGTCGAAGTTTCAGTATTGGCATCTCCGTTACTACTGTTTGTGGCCAATTCGTTAGGGTCTGTTCAGAAAGGGCGATCAATGTGCCCAAAAAGGGGACTCGTTAAACTCGCTGGGAAGAGCTCCTCACGAAAAAATATCTGCCGCATTTAAAGCAGTGGGAATGTAGCGCCATTCCATTGTACCGGTGAGCTCCTAAATTGCAGCCACTCGGTTTGCTACAAACACGTTGAATCTTGAGGGATCCTCCCGAATCCGAGAAAGCACCACAGTTGAGTCGCACCAGCAGTAGAATTTCCCTTCGAATACGTTAAATTTACAGTTTTCAACTATAAGCCGAGCTAGGAGTTCAGCTCCGCAAAGCTCAAGTTTTGGCACGGTTAGGGTTTTCAATAGGCCACTCGAGACTTTGAACAAAGATAGTGGCTGCTCTGAGATTGCCCCCTAGACACGACATATACAAAGCTTTAATGCTGGCATCGCAAAAACCATGAATCTCTAATTCAGAGCTTGAAAGGGTCAATCGTAGGAATGAGGCATGCCGAATTTGCGCATATATCTTGTCATTCTGAATCTTGTGCCAAAGGAAGGCTTTCGGGTAAGAACTACTTTTCTTTACACAGCAGCTGAAGAAAAATCTTGCACTTTTGCAGCGGCTCTGTTATGTATATCTTATGTATATTCATAAAATGTCGCCGTTGCTAGGCGCTGGAGGAGTGCTTTTGGCACGCATGGTGTTTCGGTCAACAACTGGCTAGCGTGAGGACGTTGACTCTTCAATTATGCATGGTTGACTTCAAGAGGGTGCTCGTATTACGGGTGCACTTGGACCTAACTGTTTACGTACACATTGAAACAGAGCGATAAGAGATAACACAAATAAATTTGACTTTCTTGTCTTCGCCGCAACGACCTTCCGACACAACGATGATCTTTAGGTACCTAATTTTTGGAAAACAGTTAAAAGGACTTGGCTATTGTATATAACTAAGAAAAATTATTGTTAGTCTCATAATTTCTGGGAAGATCCAATAAATCAAGCAAAGTTATAAAACAAAAAAAAAAATTGACAATCCCAATCGGATCAGATTTATACGGCTTACTCTTACTTTATACCGACGGTAGTTTTTCTGTGCCATTTTTACCTCGCCTAAAATTTGGCAATCGACACGAGGCGCTGAATCAATCACCGGTTCTAGGATGTAGGGCTGCCTTTGTACAGTGGTCTGAAACAAACAAAAAAGCTTCTAAAACAAATGCCGTCAGCTAATAAAGCCTGAGCAGGCAATAACGACTTGTTGGCTGTGCGATAAAATGGTGCACACTAAGTGCGCAGGTTTTAGCGTCCGAATGATGGCCCTAGCTAAGGGCCCAAATCTAAAATATGAGATGTAATCGCTAATGCGCCAAATTAATAGTGCCTTGAAAGGACTGATCATCAGGACTGTGGCGTGGCTAGAGATGATGATTTCCTTTTTTTCCGCGGTAGATTTGCAGTTTAATAGCCTTAAGATATTAGAGAAATCGGCAACTGATGGTAGGCTGCCTAAGGGGAATGCCCCACAGCCTCCGGCAAATGAGCAATAGTGATCCGGCAAGCTGATGATCGTAGCAAATCCTCAAATGTTGCTTAGATCGGCAGCTAAAAAGGATTCGGATCAATCCGTTGTAGAGGGAACCCAATTTGGGACTGCTAGAGACTCCGCTTTGTCTGCACTGGTTTCAGTCCACCCTTACCCGATTAGTTTACCACAAAAAAGGAATATTGAGTCCAGACTACCAGTGTAAATTGGCCTTTGAGAAACACAATCTGGAGTGCCAAAATACCTCCCAGTGTTATCATTTTTTATCTTTCAAGATTACTTTCTCTAGTGATCTGTTTTCGACAATATGTTCTGGTGATTTATGGCCGGATAGTATTGTAGTAAATAGGAAAAAGGGCTCCTGGGAATTAAACTTCCCTCAAGTGGTCAGACCACAAGAGACTTGCTTCCTTTGCATCCCATATCATTGTGTTCACAGAGACTTGCTTAAAAGCCAGAGATACTTAACACTGAAATTTGCCCAGTTTTGTACACAATCGTCCTTCCAGGCTAGGAGGTGGAGTCTTAATTCCGGTAAGGTCTACACTCACGTCAAAGAAAGTATTATTTTATGAGTCCCGTAACGTAGAATTCATATTCGTAAAGCTGTTATTTTCCGATAGCTATGTTTGTATTACGTGCTCTTACATTCCGCCGTCTTTTTAATTCCCATTACACCTAAATCATTTGTTCGCTATTCAATCCGTCTCAAATAAGCTGTCCGATAGGGACCAATTGGTAGGGACTACGTGGTCCACAGAAGAAAAATTGAATAATCTTCTTCCCTTAGCACAAAACGACTTTATTGACGGCTTTCTTGACCTACCATTGTCACAAGTTATTTATATTCGAAAATCTCTTGGTTGACTATTTGATATATGTCTTGTTTTTGTCCAGAGTAGCACCTGTTACTCAACCTAATATCCATATCATTCAATTTTTGAGGTGGGAATCGAAACAGGTACCGCAATAAACGAGAAATCAGAGAAGTCAACCAGACGAATCCATTGTTTTCGGAAGGCAAGCTTTCTGAAGCTAAATAATTTTATATCTGGCTTTAATTGGTCGCAACTTTACTCAAGCAACATAATGGTGGATGCCATAAATATTTTTTATACCGCAATCAAATCATTTTTTAAATCTTGTGTTCCGATACACTATCCGTCTATCTCCAAAAAACGTCTTTAAGAAATGTAAAGTCCAGACTTTATTCAAAATTTAATGATACCGGTTCTTAGTCTATCTTTTCTAAATATTTAAGTGCTCGTGTAAATTTTACCGTGCCTAATGCTGAGTGTTTCGAGAACAATTTAAACCGTTGAAAGTTCCAGGATTCGAAACAGTTTAATAACGATTTCTTACCCTTTGTCGTTTTTTTGAAAATACTACTGTAACATCGGTTCTGGCAATAGCCGATCTATTTTCCTAGTTTTTTCAAACAACATATTCTACGTTACCTCATTCCGAATAGCCTTACTCTTACGCGGTATCAAAATAGAATTTAATAATTTGTCCCACTCTAAATGAAAGCTCCCTGCCTTCCTTACGATCTTCAGCGTGTTTTGCCTGTCTATTCATTCGCCGGGTCCCGACGGAGTTTCTGGCTTTGTGTTTAGGTACAGTGCACATTTCTTATCTTTAGAATCTTGACAGTTCTCCCATATTTGGAAGGAGCGTCCTTTGTAATCCCTCTCCATAAAAGAGTAATAAATTGGATGCAAGTAATTACAGAGGAATTTTTAAATTGTCGGCTATCCTTTTTGAAAATGTTATCACTCCTCATTTTCAGCACTTTTCTAGGTCAATTTCCGTATTAGCACAGTTTTATCAAACGCAGATCAACAACCACTAACATTTTGGAGCTAACTAACATGTTAATACGGGGCTTATAATCTTCAAACAGATGTCATCTTCACTGACTTTACTAAAGCATTTGGTAAAGCACTCGGGTTATCATTCACTTTCGGTTAGGAAACATGATTTAATAGGTTTCCCAGTTGATCTTCTAAATTGGATCTTAATGGCAGGACGCAACGGGTTCTCTTTAAAAATTCTCTTTCTTGTATTCTCCGAGTCACATCCGGAGTTCCACAAGGGGCCACCTTGGTCTCTTCTTTACCTTATTTATTAACGACCTCCCTTTGGTAATAAAACATTTGCGTGTACTTATGTATGCAGACGATGTTAAATTATGCCTGCAATATAAGGACATTTCTTGCCATTCTAACTTACAATCCGTTCTAGATAGCTTTCAAATATGGTGACGTGATAACGTATTAAACTTAAATGGCTCCAAGTGCAAAGTTATGACCTTTTGTAGTGTCAACCCAAGATACGCGACTTACACTCTAAGTGGATGCTCTGTGGACAGAATAACATGTTTTAAAGATCTTGGTGTTTTTCTAGACCCTAAATTAACCTTATTCATTTCGCTAGTCCGACCGATTCCTTAGTATGGATCAGCCGTTTGAAGTCTACAATACGGAGCTCACTCGGACCGCATGGAATCGGTACAAAAAAAACTTTTTACTGTTGGCCTTACGGCTCCTTATTTTACCTCCTTACCCCAGTACACTAATGTTAATTCATTTACCGTCCCTAGCTAACCGTAGAACAATGCTTGGAACAGTCTTTATTTGTAATCTGATTCGTGGTGAAGTTGATAGTTCCGACTTGGTTAGTAGGCTAAACTTCTCTGTTCCAATCAGATTCACTAGAAACTACTTACAACTAATTTTAAATAATTGTTGAACTATGAGTTGCAAGAACGCTACAGAGTATTATGTTCTGACTATAATATACTTTATCCTATTATCTCTAATCCTGACTCTCTGCCGCTCTTAAAGCGATCAATACTAACTGTTTTAACACATAATTAGATCTTACTAATATTTTCATATTTCCTCGTTTTTTTGCTGTTCTCTATATCGTCTATATCTATATTCACGCGATTCGAGCCGTACGATACATGGCAACGCCCCTCGATCGGTTGGGGAGGAGGACTCGTCGGGAGGCCGTGGGACTCGCGAGTAAAAAAAAAAATATATACAATATAGTAGATCTAGATTGCATGAAAATTATTCAATTTCAAATTTCTAATATATATATATAATATATATATATAATATATATATAAATATATACATATATTTAACCGCTCTTGGACGCAACGTATATTTATTGTTTATTGTATTTTATTATTGTCGCCTCTCTCTCGTTGAAACTCGCAGTAATAGTTAGGAAGTAAATCCATGCTAGCTTTTCGCGAAAATATGATATATTTGGTATTGAATAAAGTCGACAATTTGGCCAAACAAAAATGGGAGGAACAGCTCGATTATGAGAGTTTGCCCCTTTGGTATGATATCGAGAAAATGTTACATCGCCGATATCAGCATTTATCAGCTGAAGCTATCAATCGACAAAGCCAAAGCAAGACAAATTATTTTCGAGGAAGCTATATAATCGCAGCTCATTTTTGTGATTCTCCTCCAACAAGCCTCACTTGTAGCTATTGCAATGCAGTTAATCATTTACTACAGAACTGTGGACCGTTGGGCCGAGCTCTGCTGGACCCTGGGTCTAACAGAAGAACTGGCGAACTGCTTAAAGATTCGTAGGAGGAGTCGTGTATCAATTTAAGGTCAATTTTAAGTCAAGAAAAAGTACACACAGTGGTGAAGTCAAGAATAAATGGTAGTGAGTTCTCGTTCGAGTTTTGGATCTTGGATCCTAGTAATCGGATCCTCACCAATCGGTGAACGTCAATAATTGGAATATCCCGAATAACCTACCATTAGCAGACCCCTATTTCTACAAGTCACAAAAAAATGATATGTTGACAGGAGTAGAATCATTTTTCGAATTGCTAGCTGTTGGTCCAATTAGACAAGGTCTTGACTATCCAACTTTACAAAAGACCCTTGGTTGGGTTGTCTCGGGCAGATACATATCTGCGGTTCGTAACCAGTTGTGAATAGTTTCACTTGAGCTGAAGAACCTTTACAATCGATTGACAGCACACTAGAACAATTTCGGTCACTGCAGGAAATGCACAATCCAGAGAAAATTATGTCTCCTGCGCAAAAGTTATGTGAAGACCATTACAATATATAGATAAATAAATGAAAAAACACACTAGCAAACACAGTAAATATCTTAATAAAAAATGCAAAAAGAAACCAATACAGAACACTTTAACGAAACCTTGCTTTCAAGAAATCAATCAAACTATAATTTTTTAACCCTAATGTTACCAGTAATGTCATTAATGTTATCAGTCAAACTAACAAAAATTGGAATAATTAATTCCGCGATTTCAGACTCCAACGATTTACAAAATACATATATTTTACGATCTGCAACGCGACATTGCAAACGACAGTCTTTTAGCAATATTTTTTTTACTAAGCAGTGGAACTTTCCCAGCCGAGTGTGCCTTCAAATCCTTTTCAATTAGTCGATTTCTTATTGTTCGACTTGACTCTGATGTCTGGAAAGTATTTTTCAGGTCTGTCGACGACATAAAAGAATTTTTTTTGGATGTTCGAAAGGTCGTCGAACTTTTGTAATCTGGCTCGCTTCCTGCCCCGTTTCTCCTTCGTATCTTTATAATGAATCGCGAAAAACACTTTTTTTTGCAGAGCACTGCATTTGTTCAGCAATTTCCCTTATTGTTTTCCCTTCGTTATTTAGCTTTTTTTATAATATCTCGTTCTACAGCTAAACAGTGCACTCCGAGCCCCATTCTGAATATTAATTGAATAATTAACCATTTCTTTTTTACAAAAGCACTTATTATGAGCTAAACATACCTGCTAGTATTTAATATATTTATTTTCTTACAAAATTAACAGGGAACAACAGGGATCCAACAGTGTATAATAAGTCTACAAATATTGCTATTACAGACCTTATTGCAGGACTAGGCCAAATTAAAGTTTTACTAAACAATAATTTTCTTTATTTCATAACAAAATACCGTAAGCCTAGCAAGTAAGAAAACAAGCAACAATTAAGCAAAACAGCACCAACGTTGCCGACAGCGCTAGTCAAATGATATCGATTGGGAATTGCAGTGCCACCCTTACTACACCATTTTGATGGACGGTCATCGACGACGGGATTATCATTATTAGTCATGGAACGACTACAATCATCGGGCAACCGGTATTAGGAAAATTTGTCGTTATATTTGATAAGGTGAACGACTCGATATTCCGGAACTTTAAGAACATCGTTAAAAAATCTCCACCGCCAGTTCTTTAACGCTACTTAACATAACGGGCGACATATTCATCTGGGGTGATCGTGATCGTCTTTTCGGACCTCAGCGGAGATTGGCCATTTTTCCAGCTCCGTGTCACGAATGCAAGGTCAGCTATCCAACAGCGTTCCCAGCTCGACGTTCTTGCTTCACCTGATATTTGGCAGCTGTTCTAGAGTGTATGACTAGCTATCGTTTTATGAAATAATGTACTTAGTCTTTATTTCGTTTTTTAAAATAATGCGCCGCAGTCGTAGCATCGCATGTAAATCGACTCCGAAATCTGTTAATTTGTATAAATTGTACATTATTTTTAAATGTTACAAAATTGAATTTTAGGTTTATATAAGATTCTTTAAGATAATAAATCTATAATTTAACTAATATTCTGCTGGTTTGTTTGCTTTTAATATTAAAATAATTATATTCTTCATGAAGGAATGTTTTACCACTGATAACTGTTTGCTTTCTAAAATAGTCTATACAACCGATAAATACTTTTCTTCGTAATAGAATCTCATATAATGGTGAAAACGAATGAATATAGAATTTCTGTGATTGATGGAATAGTCCATTGGCTGGGAGATTAACTAATTTATTTAATTTTGAGTAGCGTGTTATACTTCGTACAGACAACTATTTGTTTATCGAGAACTTGAAGATTGTACTGGTGTGTTCCCACGCGGGTATTGGAAAATTTTCGTGTTGTTGAATATGGTGATTTCTATAAGTATCGTTTTGTGTAAGCTAACTAAGTTAACCGGTCAAATTGCTGACCAAGCATTTGGCCGGAAGCTCGAGCATAGCCGGCAAAGCTCTGCACTTTGGCAGAGGCCGCTATGAAGCTTTTTCCTTTGTTAGCTTTAAGCAGTTCGTTTTGGACACTCTTAAAATAAAGAGCCATCGCTCAAGAACCAACAACTCCGGCATTCTGTCGTTAATTTTATATTTGATCATAGCAATCTGAGTCCCTAGGCCAGTTGCATTACGGAAGGCATTCACCTTCCCAACGTAATCGTCGTAAATCTCCAAGTGGATTTATCACCCCTTTCCCTGCACGAGGGACACCATCAGCCAACCGACAAATCATTGGAGACCGCAGCGAGGGATCCCCCGGCGGCCACCTGGATCTTAATAATTGGCGCCCAACCACGGAAACCCACTAAACACACACAAAACACAGATTATGTAAGAGAGCGCCTATCTCCAAACCCCAGCTGCATTTAAATAAAGTTTTAAAAAATATTTGTGCGGGTTACACTAAACAATAATCTGTATTTCCATGACAATCCTAACCTTTGTATGTGTTGTGAATTTAAATTATATTAATGTACCGAAATTTAAACACGGAATTTTAAATTTTGGTTGACTGTGCAGATTAAATTATTCTTTGACACTGTCGCAGATATTTATTGACTTACAATTTACATTGTGTGCATTATTTCGTTCCACTTCCGCATATGTCTGGACACTGTCGTTCCACTTGAACTTGAATTCTCTCCCCACAGCCGTCTCGGGCCCTCCTACCGTTGCTCCGATACCCGATACAGCAGCGCATGCATTGCTGTGGCAATTTTTTGCCTTTTATATATCTCTTTGTCTTTGCTGTTACGATTTGTTTGTCATTTATATATTTGTTTGGCTTAGCGGATGCAAACTCCCCGCAAGCCCCTCACCTTATCGTTGCTGGATAGTTCGCGACACTATCAGGCTGTGGTCATCATCAGGAGCAAAATTAAAGGCCCTGCTGATGCAGTTCTTTCGTCGTTTGGGACCGTACTGAATTTCGATGCGATCATAAGTCGTCTCGATTTCACATACAGCGACAAACGCCCAATACATGTGATCGAACAGGAACTAGGCACCCTCAGACAGGGAAGCCTAACACTCCTTCAGTATTATGACGAGGTTGAGAAAAAACTCACCTTGCTGACCAACAAGGTAACCATGTCCTATGAAGCGTCGGCAGCGGCGATTCTATGTGAGAAGTTCCGGGATGATGCTTTGAGAGTTTTCGTCTCGGGACTCAGGCGCAACCTCACGGATGTGCTGTTCGCGGCAAAGCCAGAAGACATGCCGTCAGCCCTCGCCTTGGCGCAAGAAGTGGAATCCAACCACGAGCGGTATACCTTCGCAACTTCGTTTGCACAAAGCCAAGAAAATAGGGATCGCAGGCAGTATCCCAAAGTGCAGGAGCGCCAGCAGGCCCCCACACAAACCGGGCCGCAGGGAAGTGCCGGGAGGAACCCGCACTTTACTAAACAACATAGAGCACAGGTGCACTCCGCTCCACGTAGCGACCGAATGGCTCGAGGGAACACGCCGGAACCCATGGACATTGACCCGACATTGTCCAGGATGCAGCCATCCCACGCACCGGCTTTCCCAAAATCGAAGCCGGCCACATCTGGCCGCTCGGTCCCACCTAAAAGGCAAAGGGTCAACCATGTGGCCCAGACCTCGTATGATTCCGACAAGGCTTATGCCACCGCAGCCTCCAGTGCAGCGGTTAAAGTCGACGATGAGTATGACTCGGATCAGACGAAGAGTAGCGGGGATTGACATGAAACTGCTGGTTGACACGGGTGCGTCAAAAAATTTCATCCGACCATTTAAAGGGTTGAAAGGCGTCCGCCCGGTAGAGTCCCCAATCCATTCGATTCATGGTGTGACTACAATCACAAAAAAATGTTTTGTGTCTATTTTTAACATTAAAGCTACTTTTTTCTTACTACCAGATTTGACCTCCTTCGACGCGATCATTGGCCTAGACCTATTAAAACAGGCCGGCGCGTCGCTTTGCCTAGCTTCCGGCCACCTCAAATGGGGCTCCGCAACAGAGCAGATTGACTTTCACACTTGCCCAGATGTCAATTTTACCAACGTAGATTGCTCGGACGCACCGCCCTTAATTAAGGATGCATTTTTGAAAATGCTCGGGAATAGGAAAAAAGCTTTTGCTAATCGTAATGAGGCTCTTCCTTACAATACGTCGGCTGGCAACAAAAAAATGCGTTTGGTACTGGACTTCCGCAAACTGAACGAGAGGACTGTACCAGACATATACCCCATGCCAAATATCTCAATGATATTGGGGAATCTCGGCAAGGCCAAGTACTTCACGACACTCGATCTGAAGTCTGGCTATCACCAAATCACGCTCGCCGAACGCGACCGTGAGAAAACATCATTCTCAGTAAACGGAGGGAAGTATGAGTTCCGAAGATTACCATTCCGACTCAGAAATGCTGCAATTGACGATATTCTGCGAGAGCAGATCGGCAAGTTCTACTACGTTTACGTTGATGATGTCATCATCTTCTCAGAAGATGAAAATGCCCATGTCAAGCACGTAGATTGGGTTCTGAAGAGCCTGTACGATGCTAACATGAGAGTATCTGCGGAAAAGTCACGCTTCTTTAAGAAAAGCGTAAGCTTCTTAGGGTTCATCGTCACCAACAATGGCGCGGCGACTGACCCAGAAAAGGCCATAAAGGAATTTCCAGAACCCAAAAATGTATTTGAGGTGAGGTCATTCTTGGGCTTAGCCAGCTATTATCCATGCTTCATCAAAGATTTCGCATCAATAGCAAGGCCCATTTCAGACATACTGAAGGGCGAGAACGGGAGTGTTAGCCGACACAGGTCCAGGGGTATCGAAGTAGAATTTTCCGAAGCGCAGGAACGTGCCTTCGAGAAACTTTGCAACATTTTGGCGTCTGAGGACGTCATCCTTAGATACCCTGATTACAAAAAAGCGTTTGATCTAACGACAGACGCTTCGGCCTACGGCATTGGCGCAGTGCTGCCCCAAGAGGGACGCCCCATTACAATGATCTCTAGGACATTGTGTGACAGAGAGGTTAACTACGCTACCAATGAAAGGGAGCTATTAGCCATAGTCTGGGCGCTAGCAAAATTGCGACACTACCTGTATGCGGTCAAAGAAATAAACATCTTTACCGACCACCAACCTTTGACGTTTGCGGTATCGGAATCCAATCCGAACGCCAAGATCAAGAGGTGGAAAGCACGCATCGATGAGTCCGGCGCAAGAATGTTTTACAAGCCCGGAAAAAATAATCTCGTTGCAGATGCCCTCTCGAGGCAACAACTCAACGTTGTTGAAAACCAGGAACCTGAGTCGTGCGTGGCCACAGTGCACAGTGAGCTCTCGCTCACATACACGATTGAGTCTACGGACAAACCCGTAAATTGCTTTCAGAACCAAATAATTTTAGAAGAGGCGCGCTCCCCTTGGAAACGCACTTTTATACTACTTGGAAATAAGAGGCGTCACTCAATTAACTTCTCGTGCAAACAGACCTTGCTAGAGGAACTTGCCAACACCATTATCCCTAATGGTGTGAATGCCTTCCACTGTGATCTTCACACGTTGGCACAAATCCAGGATGAGGTGGTCCGACAATTTCCGGCCACAAAATTCTGGTATTGCAAAAAAAGGGTCACCGACATTTCGCGGTTGAAGAGAGGAAAGAAATCCTCACCGCAGAGCACAACAGAGCTCACAGGTCGGCCCAAGAGAATGTGAAGCAGGTACTCTTCGAGTACTACTTCCCCAAGATGACTAAATTGGCGAGCGAGATAGCTGCCAATTGCAAAACCTGCGCCAAGGCGAAATATGATAGGCATCCAAAGAAACAGGAGCTCGGTGAAACACCAATCCCGGGCCACGTAGGAGAACTATTGCACATCGATATTTTCTCAACGGATAGGAAATACTTCCTCACCTGTGTGGACAAGTTTTCGAAATTCGCCATGGTGCAGCCGATCCAGTCTAGAACCATAGAGGATCTAAAACCACCCCTGCTACAACTTATGAATGTTTTCCCCAAAGCCAAAGCCATATACTGCGACAATGAACCATCATTGAAATCGCACACAATAGTGGCCATGCTGGAAAACCATTTCGGCGTCAGCATCTCGAATGCACCGCTCCTCCATAGCGTCTCCAACGGACAGGTGGAACGCTTCCACAGCACGTTGGTCGAGCTCGCTAGATGCCTAAAAATCGATAAACTAGGCAACAAACTCACTCCCTTATGCGAGGAGAGAACTATCGAGGCAGACTTGGGGACCACAGTCCTAATTAAAGGGAGGGTGGTCCACAAAGACAACCTCAAGTAACCCGAACAGAGCCCAGTTGTGGTTCCCCCGGAGTTTTTTTTATTTTCATTCTTTTCATTTATAGCCACTTGGCATAGGTTTTTTATTTCTTTTGTTTTTCATCTATAGCCACTTGGCATAAGTTTTTCATTTCATTTATAGCCACTTGGCATAAGTTTTTTATTTTTCATTCATAGCCACTTGGCATAGGTTTTCATTATTTTTCGCTTCCCATAGCCACTCGGCTTAATTTTTTAACGTTTACTTTACTTCCGCTTATTCGTCTATTGGTGGTGGGCAACTCCATTCCGAATATTTATTAATCAACCACACATATTACAGGTCGTTTCCAACGCTTCTACTTTGTCTCCTGGCGGTGGCATCGGCCCACGTCACAGATTACACCCACGCAAATTTATTCCCGTGATCGACGGCCAAGTCTTAGTATGGGAGGAATATGCCTACGTTAGACACTCTGCTAACCTCTCCGAGTATAGGCGAGTGATTGACGAAACCAACGGTATGGTTGATATGTTCCCCGAATCCCATATGAAGAAGCTCCTGAGCATTGACATCGCTCACCTTCGTGACATGCTCGACTCGTTGAGCGTCCATCACAGAGTGGCCAGGAGCCTAGACTTCTTGGGAACTGCGTTGAAGGTTGTCGCAGGGACACCTGACGCCGAAGACTTTGAGAATATAAAGTTCACCGAAGTAAGACTAATTGATGCACACAATAGCCAAATCGAAATTAAAACTAAAACACAAGTTCTAATTAACGAACTTACCGACACTGTCAATAAACTCTTAAAGATTTCCAAAAATAAGCAAATTGATACAGGCCATCCTTACGAAATGCTATTAACACGCAATAGAATCATTGTCATGGAACTTCAGAACCTTTTGCTTACAATCACACTCGCAAAAATAAACGTAGTTAGTCTAGTCTTCCTGGACCATGCAGACTTGGAGAATGGTTGGGGCGAAGAGCCCACCAACACCCCCATAAGGGAAATTTTGTCCGTTGCGTCCGTTGCTGGAGGCATGGCACATTGCGACACACAGCAGAGCGACCTACATCCTATCACCTACGTCGATGAAGGAATTATTATCATCAATGATAGACCAGCACTCGTGCGTGTGGATAATGGAACAACCATCCACGTTAAAGGTACGCACCTAATAACATTCATTGTGAGTGCCATGGTCAATGAGACCGTCTTCACAAACCACGACATGGTCCAGAAGAGGGCACCGGGAGTAGCTAACTCTCCTGTCCTTAATATCTCGATGAAACACGAGATCCTGAGCCTCCCATACCTTCACCGCTTGAGTGAAAAGAATTTGGAGCAAATCAGGAAATTCGAACAAGACGTCGACGGATACCGACTAAGTCAGATAGCGCTAATTGCAGGAGCAATTTTCTGCGCTCTCATCTGCATCGGCCTAACCTGCCAACGAGCCATTAGGCTCAAGAAATCCACAGCCCAACCAACTTAAGGAAGTACTCGCCAAAATAGGGTCGGCCGAGGACGGCCTCAATCTTGAGGGGAGAGTAGTTAACTAAGTTAACCGGACTGATCGTCCGCTGACCAGCACCGGTCAAATTGCTGACCAAGCATTTGGCCGGAAGCTCGAGCATAGCCGGCAAAGCTCTGCACTTTGGCAGAGGCCGCTATGAAGCTTTTTCCTTTGTTAGCTTTAAGCAGTTCGTTTTGGACACTCTTAAAATAAAGAGCCATCGCTCAAGAACCAACAACTCCGGCATTCTGTCGTTAATTTTATATTTGATCATTGCAATCTGAGTCCCTAGGCCAGTTGCATTACGGACGTAATCTTCCCAACGTAATCGTCGTAAATCTTCAAGTGGATTTATCACCCCCTTCCCTGCACGAGGGACACCATCAGCCAACCGGCAAATCATTAGAGACCGCAGCGAGGGATCCCCCGGCGGCCACCTGGATCTTAATAATTTGTATACTGTAATCAGTTCTTGGTCAGCTATGTTATTGTAATCTAATTCGAATTAATGGTGACTTTGATCTGTCTTCATACGTGTTGGTCAATAACCATCGCATCATAAATTAACTAATTGTAAGAAGGCCAACATTGGAGACACATTTTGCAATAATACTGTTCGACATCTTTGCAGAGCAGCTGCGGGAGCATCTCTCTTGTACTCGCGCTTGCACCTTTGGCTTGGCGTTCTGCTGTTCACTCTGCATTAAAGTTTATTTATTTTTGTAACTTTTTCGCATCTATGCCAATTAACGCTGTAACCAAATGAGACCTTACTCAACCTGAAGTTCCATATCATTCAACTTTTAGGGTGAGAATCGACACTGGTTCGGTACTTAAAAGAAAAATCGGGGAAGTCCATCAAATGAATTCATTGATTTCGCAAGAGTAATGTGCCGCACGTTTCGTTGATTATCTTGAGTAGGAACTTAACATCCTTCTCGGAGCTATTCTTTCGTACTGACGTGATGAATTTCCTGCAAAAATCAGCTAGCCAAACAGCCTGTGGCGGGGTCTGTTGAAAATGTCAGTCTCCGTGATCTATGGGCACCTACGGGATATATATAGGAAATTCTTGAGTAATATTTATTTTACGTGAGGCGTGGCGTCTGAATAGAGACCTCGAATTACTATTGCGCTTCTACGAGAATGTTGTTCCACCCTATCTATGAGCCCTTCGGTGCAAATGTATATGTGAGAGCTCCCAACCGTGTTTTAGATTACCTTTTCGTACTGTGAAGGAGACCTTTTTCCGTTACTACTCCATTATATAAACAACAAATACTTTCATGTTCAAACCGTTATAAATACTTGTTATTTAAACCTACATCTTCAGAAACACCTATTTCATGTGCACGCGTTTCGGTTTCTTGGGCATATTATTGAACTTATACAGCTGGTCCACGATCACTTATAATGACAAAAAGTAAAGTTAACTTAAATTACTATTTCCATTTTAAATATATTTTATTTTTCTATCATGGCGACTTCAGCGTGCAGTACTTCGATATTTACTTAAGGAAATTGATGGATCACAAATCTAGCTTAGGCGCACGAATTAGATGGACAATCAACCAACCCAAATCTGGATACCCGTTTCATTATTGGCTTCTTATGTTCAAATTTGGGTTATTCATTGTCCTGCACTTATCAGGAACCAAAATCAGGCTTACATATTTTGCACTCACCCGGTCGCTGCAACTGTTCCTAATCTAGTTCCTCGATGCAGTTTAACACCGTAAGGAGCAGTTTACAAAGTTTCTTTCATCTACCCTCGCTCGGCATGCCTTCTCACACTCCTAACTTAGAGCAGGTCGAGATCCATGGTTGCAACATCCTGCTGCTCTTTTCCTCACAGGCATGGGCGCTCGCAAGAACGAATGCAATTGAGGTTAGGTCTCGGACTCCGATCGTCTGGTTTAAGTTTCTAAATGACCCTTTCCCAAAATGAAAATCCTTATATGCGATGTGTCTTTCGAAACTTACATCGACGAGACATTGAAATTGATAGATAAGCCACCCAAGGACCACATGAAAAGCTACTGAAAACTGACGTACAACACATAGCCACCGTACATCGCTTCACCACCGACAAGCACGTAGCATTAACATGATAGGTAGTGCCCTTAAGGCAATAGCAGGAACCCAGTTTACACTTGCAAAAATAAATGTATTCAGGCCCTTTATACTAGACAGCATCGACCAATCACCAATACTAGTCTAACTGACCTTTTAGAAGTCTTTCATACAAGGGCTTTTTAAAATTCTGAATTATCTGATCAAATATCCCAACCTTTATAAATCTTTAAAAAAAAGATTTTCTTCCTGTTTAGTATAATAATATTATATTAGATCTATTCCAAGCTATATCCTTACCCCATGGGAGCAGCGGATTTCGTTAACACAGAAATCAAACCGCTGTTAAAGGATAAACAGAGGAAAGTATGAATTTTGCCGTCTGCCCTTTGGACTAAAGAATGCAGGAAGCATCTTCGAGAGGGCGCTTGACTATGCGTTACGCGAACAAATCTGGAAAATTTCTAACGTCCGTGTAATACGGCGTAAAAATTTTCTCCGAAAATGCTGCTGACCATGTCATACACATTGACACAGTACTTAAATGTCTGTGCCAAGCCAACATGATAATGGCACCTGAAGAAACAAAATTCTTTAAATAAATTACGCCATAAACGCAAGGGAGTTATTAGCAATCGTCTGGCCTAATGGGAAATTGCAAAATTATATATATGAGAGATCCGTATTTTTACTAATCATCGCTGTATCCGAGCGGAATACAAACGCTAAAATAAATGGAAAGCATTCATCGAAGAATGCAACGCCAAAGAGTTCCATAAACCTGGAAAGGATAATTTTTTGGCCCACGATTTGTCCCGACAGAAAATATTTTGGAAAACGAACCCTATTCTGACGCAGCCACTGTGCACAGTGACCTACTCGGTCGAAACTAGCTATTAACCCTTGAATTGGTACAGGAATTAAATAATCCTCGAAGAAGCAAGCCAGCCCTCACGGCAACGTTTTATAGTTTTCAGGATCAAAAACGCAGAGCACAACAGAGCTCACAGGTCGCCCCAAGAGAATGTGAAGCAGGTACTCTTCGAGTACTCCTTCCCCAAGATGACTAAATTGGCGAGCGAGATAGCTGCCAATTGCAAAACCTGCGCCAAGGCGAAATATGATAGGCATCCAAAGAAACAGGAGCTCGGTGAAACACCAATCCCGGGCCACGTAGGAGAAATATTGCACATCGATATTTTCTCAACGGATAGGAAATACTTCCTCACCTGTGTGGACAAGTTTTCGAAATTCGCCATGGTGCAGCCGATCCAGTCTAGAACCATAGAGGATCTAAAACCACCCCTGCTACAACTTATGAATGTTTTCCCCAAAGCCAAAGCCATATACTGCGACAATGAACCATCATTGAAATCGCACACAATAGTGGCCATGCTGGAAAACCATTTCGGCGTCAGCATCTCGAATGCACCGCTCCTCCATAGCGTCTCCAACGGACAGGTGGAACGCTTCCACAGCACGTTGGTCGAGCTCGCTAGATGCCTAAAAATCGATAAACTAGGCAACAAACTCACTCCCTTATGCGAGGAGAGAACTATCGAGGCAGACTTGGGGACCACAGTCCTAATTAAAGGGAGGGTGGTCCACAAAGACAACCTCAAGTAACCCGAACAGAGCCCAGTTGTGGTTCCCCCGGAGTTTTTTTTATTTTCATTCTTTTCATTTATAGCCACTTGGCATAGGTTTTTTATTTCTTTTGTTTTTCATCTATAGCCACTTGGCATAAGTTTTTCATTTCATTTATAGCCACTTGGCATAAGTTTTTTATTTTTCATTCATAGCCACTTGGCATAGGTTTTCATTATTTTTCGCTTCCCATAGCCACTCGGCTTAATTTTTTAACGTTTACTTTACTTCCGCTTATTCGTCTATTGGTGGTGGGCAACTCCATTCCGAATATTTATTAATCAACCACACATATTACAGGTCGTTTCCAACGCTTCTACTTTGTCTCCTGGCGGTGGCATCGGCCCACGTCACAGATTACACCCACGCAAATTTATTCCCGTGATCGACGGCCAAGTCTTAGTATGGGAGGAATATGCCTACGTTAGACACTCTGCTAACCTCTCCGAGTATAGGCGAGTGATTGACGAAACCAACGGTATGGTTGATATGTTCCCCGAATCCCATATGAAGAAGCTCCTGAGCATTGACATCGCTCACCTTCGTGACATGCTCGACTCGTTGAGCGTCCATCACAGAGTGGCCAGGAGCCTAGACTTCTTGGGAACTGCGTTGAAGGTTGTCGCAGGGACACCTGACGCCGAAGACTTTGAGAATATAAAGTTCACCGAAGTAAGACTAATTGATGCACACAATAGCCAAATCGAAATTAAAACTAAAACACAAGTTCTAATTAACGAACTTACCGACACTGTCAATAAACTCTTAAAGATTTCCAAAAATAAGCAAATTGATACAGGCCATCCTTACGAAATGCTATTAACACGCAATAGAATCATTGTCATGGAACTTCAGAACCTTTTGCTTACAATCACACTCGCAAAAATAAACGTAGTTAGTCCAGTCTTCCTGGACCATGCAGACTTGGAGAATGGTTGGGGCGAAGAGCCCACCAACACCCCCATAAGGGAAATTTTGTCCGTTGCGTCCGTTGCTGGAGGCATGGCACATTGCGACACGCAGCAGAGCGACCTACATCCTATCACCTACGTCGATGAAGGAATTATTATCATCAATGATAGACCAGCACTCGTGCGTGTGGATAATGGAACAACCATCGACGTTAAAGGTACGCACCTAATAACATTCATTGTGAGTGCCATGGTCAATGAGACCGTCTTCACAAACCACGACATGGTCCAGAAGAGGGCACCGGGAGTAGCTAACTCTCCTGTCCTTAATATCTCGATGAAACACGAGATCCTGAGCCTCCCATACCTTCACCGCTTGAGTGAAAAGAATTTGGAGCAAATCAGGAAATTCGAACAAGACGTCGACGGATACCGACTAAGTCAGATAGCGCTAATTGCAGGAGCAATTTTCTGCGCTCTCATCTGCATCGGCCTAACCTGCCAACGAGCCATTAGGCTCAAGAAATCCACAGCCCAACCAACTTAAGGAAGTACTCGCCAAAATAGGGTCGGCCGAGGACGGCCTCAATCTTGAGGGGAGAGTAGTTAACTAAGTTAACCGGACTGATCGTCCGCTGACCAGCACCGGTCAAATTGCTGACCAAGTATTTGGCCGGAAGCTCGAGCATAGCCGGCAAAGCTCTGCACTTTGGCAGAGGCCGCTATGAAGCTTTTTCCTTTGTTAGCTTTAAGCAGTTCGTTTTGGACACTCTTAAAATAAAGAGCCATCGCTCAAGAACCAACAACTCCGGCATTCTGTCGTTAATTTTATATTTGATCATTGCAATCTGAGTCCCTAGGCCAGTTGCATTACGGACGTAATCTTCCCAACGTAATCGTCGTAAATCTTCAAGTGGATTTATCACCCCCTTCCCTGCACGAGGGACACCATCAGCCAACCGGCAAATCATTAGAGACCGCAGCGAGGGATCCCCCGGCGGCCACCTGGATCTTAATAATTTGTATACTGTAATCAGTTCTTGGTCAGCTATGTTATTGTAATCTAATTCGAATTAATGGTGACTTTGATCTGTCTTCATACGTGTTGGTCAATAACCATCGCATCATAAATTAACTAATTGTAAGAAGGCCAACATTGGAGACACATTTTGCAATAATACTGTTCGACATCTTTGCAGAGCAGCTGCGGGAGCATCTCTCTTGTACTCGCGCTTGCACCTTTGGCTTGGCGTTCTGCTGTTCACTCTGCATTAAAGTTTATTTATTTTTGTAACTTTTTCGCATCTATGCCAATTAACGCTGTAACCAAATGAGACCTTACTCAACCTGAAGTTCCATATCATTCAACTTTTAGGGTGAGAATCGACACTGGTTCGGTACTTAAAAGAAAAATCGGGGAAGTCCATCAAATGAATTGATTGATTTCGCAAGAGTAATGTGCCGCACGTTTCGTTGATTATCTTGAGTAGGAACTTAACATCCTTCTCGGAGCTATTCTTTCGTACTGACGTGATGAATTTCCTGCAAAAATCAGCTAGCCAATAAGCCTGTGGCGGGGTCTGTTGAAAATGTCAGTCTCCGTGATCTATGGGCACCTACAGGATATATATAGGAAATTCTTGCCTAATATTTATTTTACGTGAGGCGTGGCGTCTGAATAGAGACCTCGAATTACTATTGCGCTTCTACGAGAATGTTGTTCCACCCTATCTATGAGCCCTTCGGTGCAAATGTATATGTGAGAGCTCCCAACCGTGTTTTAGATTACCTTTTCGTACTGTGAAGGAGACCTTTTTCCGTTACTATTCCATTATATAAACGACAAATACCTTCATGTTCAAACCGTTATAAATTCTTGTTATTTAAACCTACATCTTCAGAAACACCTATTTCATGTGCACGCGTTTCGGTTTCTTGGGGCATATTATTGAACTTATACAGCTGGTCCACGATCACTTATAATGACAAAAAGTAAAGTTAACTTAAATTACTATTTCCATTTTAAATATATTTTATTTTTCTATCATGGCGACTTCAGCGTGCAGTACTTCGATATTTACTTAAGGAAATTGATGGATCACAAATCTAGCTTAGGCGCACGAATTAGATGGACAATCAACCAACCCAAATCTGGATACCCGTTTCATTATTGGCTTCTTATGTTCAAATTTGGGTTATTCATTGTCCTGCACTTATCAGGAACCAAAATCAGGCTTACATATTTTGCACTCACCCGGTCGCTGCAACTGTTCCTAATCTAGTTCCTCGATGCAGTTTAACACCGTAAGGAGCAGTTTACAAAGTTTCTTTCATCTACCCTCGCTCGGCATGCCTTCTCACACTCCTAACTTAGAGCAGGTCGAGATCCATGGTTGCAACATCCTGCTGCTCTTTTCCTCACAGGCATGGGCGCTCGCAAGAACGAATGCAATTGAGGTTAGGTCTCGGACTCCGATCGTCTGGTTTAAGTTTCTAAATGACCCTTTCCCAAAATGAAAATCCTTATATGCGATGTGTCTTTCGAAACTTACATCGACGAGACATTGAAATTGATAGATAAGCCACCCAAGGACCACATGAAAAGCTACTGAAAACTGACGTACAACACATAGCCACCGTACATCGCTTCACCACCGACAAGCACGTAGCATTAACATGATAGGTAGTGCCCTTAAGGCAATAGCAGGAACCCAGTTTACACTTGCAAAAATAAATGTATTCAGGCCCTTTATACTAGACAGCATCGACCAATCACCAATACTAGTCTAACTGACCTTTTAGAAGTCTTTCATACAAGGGCTTTTTAAAATTCTGAATTATCTGATCAAATATCCCAACCTTTATAAATCTTTAAAAAAAAGATTTTCTTCCTGTTTAGTATAATAATATTATATTAGATCTATTCCAAGCTATATCCTTACCCCATGGGAGCAGCGGATTTCGTTAACACAGAAATCAAACCGCTGTTAAAGGATAAACAGAGGAAAGTATGAATTTTGCCGTCTGCCCTTTGGACTAAAGAATGCAGGAAGCATCTTCGAGAGGGCGCTTGACTATGCGTTACGCGAACAAATCTGGAAAATTTCTAACGTCCGTGTAATACGGCGTAAAAATTTTCTCCGAAAATGCTGCTGACCATGTCATACACATTGACACAGTACTTAAATGTCTGTGCCAAGCCAACATGATAATGGCACCTGAAGAAACAAAATTCTTTAAATAAATTACGCCATAAACGCAAGGGAGTTATTAGCAATCGTCTGGCCTAATGGGAAATTGCAAAATTATATATATGAGAGATCCGTATTTTTACTAATCATCGCTGTATCCGAGCGGAATACAAACGCTAAAATAAATGGAAAGCATTCATCGAAGAATGCAACGCCAAAGAGTTCCATAAACCTGGAAAGGATAATTTTTTGGCCCACGATTTGTCCCGACAGAAAATATTTTGGAAAACGAACCCTATTCTGACGCAGCCACTGTGCACAGTGACCTACTCGGTCGAAACTAGCTATTAACCCTTGAATTGGTACAGGAATTAAATAATCCTCGAAGAAGCAAGCCAGCCCTCACGGCAACGTTTTATAGTTTTCAGGATCAAAAACCGACTTATTGTCCAATTTGATAAGACTCCCTGACTCCCTGTTCGGACTGGTTAACTTGTACAACAAACCACCTGAAGACCACACTCCAAGGCAGCGATAGTAGCTGAAGGGCCGCTATCAAGTCCTGGATAGACGAAAAAGATCTGGATCTTCCACTGGACCGCCATTGGGGGAACGGATCGGAAGCCATCAGAGGAGGAGTTCACGATCAAGTTATAATTTATATACAAGCAGTTATTTTTGTGCGCATATATAGCCGAATAACGGAAGCTACCGCTAATTCTCTTTGCGCTCATCTTCCCGGTTGAATCGAAAATGGTGGAAACGTTGCCGCTACAGCAAACAGGGTGATTAAAGGCGCAAAGCGACAGCAATCAAGCTCTACGTTATCTTCGTTTGACGATCCCGTTCCTTATGTGAGGTTGCGCTGATCGACGAGCTACAACAAACATTTAGAAATATTCTCAACGAACTCCAAGAACTGGATTTGTACGAAATTGAAAGTAATTTGAGTGAGAAATTTGATGACATTCTTGTAACGCTTAATTTCTCATTTGAGGGGAAGATTTTATAGCGAGAGTTGCCGGTCCCAGCTGGCATACTAACCCTCATACGACAAACAAAAAGAAAAGATGTTGTGATATTAATAATTAAAGGAAGGGTCATTTCTGTGTGACCACATTCGCCTTGGATACGATTTTTTCATAACCGGGGTGTTTTATACAGCACACAACAACATCGATTTCGCCTTCGTTAACGTTATGTCCGGTGACGTCGAATACAAGAACGAAAACCAAACTTCCATACTTAACACGATTCGAGTAAGACATCGGAATGATGAAGAAAAGCAACAGCTTCACCGAATATGCAAGAGATTTTCGAACTTAGTATTTCGGGAGGGTGATAAGCTTTCGTTCACTAATCAAGTTAAACACGAGATAAGAACTACAGATGATACAGATAAGAACTACCGTACTCTGTCGGGCATTTAGATTCAGCCCAACAGAAGCCACAGAGATTCAAAATCAAATAAGTAAACTGTTACAACAAAATATTATTAAACACAGTCATTCGCCCTGAAGTACTCCAGTGTTTCTCGTTTTAAAGAAGTTGGATGCTACGAAAATACAAAAAAATGGAGAATGGTGGTCGACTTTAGGAAACTTAATGAGAAAACAATTAAGGATAGATAACCCATGCCCAACATTAATGGTGTTCTCGACCGATTTGGTAGGGCGAAATATTTAATCGCAGCCTAAGACTTAAAAGTCCAGCATTTAGGAATAAACACGCCCTTACTAAAGATCAGCCTGGGACAAGCAACATACAATCTCATAAATTCCTCATTCACAGAATTAACCTGCAGGATTTCATACGGTCGACTTCGAAAGAGCAATTAATCAAATTAAAAGAAACTTTGATTCAGACTATGCTATCGAAAACTTATCAACTAAAGTTGGGCAGTTGAAGTCTAGAATTAAAACTTTGCTAACCAAGGGGAGACAAAGAAGAGGTCTAATTAATGGATTGATTACATAATCAGGACAGATTTGATAACATAACAGAGCACATAAATAAAGAACAATAAATAATTAATAACTTTTTGAACAATTATAAAAATAAAATTTTGAAAGCCGTAAACTCGGAACACATATTTTACATATGTATATAATATATATTATGTATGTCTCCCGAATTAACGTGAATTTGGATGTTTTTTCAAACTATTTAAAAAATATAGAGGAGAGCATTATTTTACTGGTCAAACTGAAAATTGTACCCACTTTTATTGTATCCGAAGAAGAGGGAAATTACGGGAAATGTCAGACGAACACATATTTAAGATATTAGAATTAGAAACATTCATCATCGGAATTAAGATAAATTTTAGAATAAGAATACCTACATTTAAGCAAAATAATTACAAATTCATACACATTGTCCCATTACCCATAAAATTCTAAATTCCTAATTGTACCCAACTATATGGCATACTATAATGCTAAAGACGTTTATTATTTTACTGACAAATGTAACAAAATATATAAATAATCTATCTGCGAAAACTCAATATCAGCCAAAGACAGTTTTAAAACAGAATGTCAAACTAAAGACATAGGAAATCAAGAAATTATAACCGAAATAGAACCACCGCACTTTTTTATTTGAACATCAAATAAACTTAAATATCCATGAAGGTATCCGCGTTAGTAACATTTGAAAACTGCAAAGTGCTTATCAACCAAATTTCATACGATATAGAACTATAACAATATGAGGAGAAGGTAGAAGCCCACATTCCAATCATAAAGAATATAATTTTCACCGAGAATACAGAAAATATCAACCTGCATAAGCTGAACTTAAGATCCATCAATGCCGTCAATTCAATTATTAAGTGGAAAAGGTTTACGACGACGAACCTCGGAGCATTATACTTGTTACTATTAGTTGTTGTATTAGCGACAAAATACTTCATCAATAAAAAAAAGGGGGGTTGTATTTACCACAGTATCAGAGCCGAGTCTCGTGACGTCACTTCAATCCACGAGGGGAGGAGTTACCGGTCCCAGCCGGCATACTAGCCCTAAGCCGTACTAAGCCATACTCAGGAAAGAAGCCGACGAACTCAAGAGTAGGCAACGCAGCAATTCCGAATTTGACACACAACTCACCCCTCAAGAGTCTGCACTTATAAATCTAAGCACTAACACATGTACTTCTCTGAAAGAAGGTCTGATTGTAACCCAAGCTAAAATAAAGACCAGATCAGTTTTTGTCGCCAATCGAACTATACTTCTTATTTGTTAATACCAAACTCTGCACATCGGCATCAGCGAAGACCCTCAACTCCAACAAAGTTCATCTTAGTTATTCATAACTCGCGCCTTGCAAATGTACTGGCACTCAACCTTTGCTCAACCATCAGCAGCGTCTACTCCGGCATAAAGCCCCGACTGTGCCCCCTTTTAAGCTACCGGATTTTACTGGAGGCTATCCATACGGAATATATCGTTTCAGGCATCTATTATCATGCCTGACTGACTGCGCAGGAAACCATTAGCTCACTGGAAATTTGGGAATTTTGGAAATTGTTACAACACAGATTTGCTAATCGGCGATTGGTTTTTAGGCTCATGTTACTGAGATTTTGTGGCAAAGGGAGGGTAGTGGTTTCGTTTTAATGCTTCGTGAACTGTCAGATAAATTTAGCGCTCATACTCGCGCTCGAAATGGATTGGGTAGAAGTACTTGTCACCCATGTACATGTTTATACGTTTAATAGTCTGTCTATTCTTTTGGTGAATAGTTATTCAGTTTAATTCTTCAAGTAATTTATTATACAGATATTTCAAGGGGGTTGTGTCAAAATAAGTAGTCAAAGTGTTAATTTCAGTTAAATTAATTTTTAGGCAATGATGTTCAAATGCTGATGGTATTTGAATTGGTTTACTTTAAAAAAGGAGATAGCCTTGATTAGTGTCAATGTTGTTTATTTGAATTTGTTGGGTGTGGGCCGTCCCAAATAATAGAAGTAACATCATCATTGTACGCCATATTCCTGTAGAATTGGGACTTTATTAAACGTTTTCTTTTTCTTAAACTGTGTGAAAAAATTCGAATAATTAATTCATCTAACAATGAGGAAGCTAAACTAAGCAAAATTGAAACCATTCCTTACATATACAATCATAAAGCTAAGCATGACACTACTGGACAGACCCCTGCTCACATTTTTCTTCACTAGAAGGCAAATAGAACAAATAAATAATGACAGACAAAAATTTGATTTAGACACTCCATATAGAAAAGGTCCTCTACAGAAGGGAACATTGGAAAACCCATTTAAAGCAAACAAAAATGTAGAACAAATAGACTCCCGATCATTATAAAGTCACTTATTGCTAGCAATCAAATCTATTCATTTATTATGTTTTGAATTAGAGGTTGACAATTTGGAAAATAATGGCTTTCTTTAAATAACTAGGTCATTTTTTGGATACCTGGGCGCAAGAGTTTTTTATATGATTGCAATATGATTTCTTTGAATTCTGCATATGAATGCACGCTTTTTAATAAGATGAGACTACGAATAATCTATGTGTAGTTGGTATTAATGATTTATTTATGTGCTGCTTCTATAAATTCAAAATCTGCATCACTCATAATGGACATGGTGATGTATTTGTAAATTAAATGATCAAGCAAAAATTGCTTTGCTTTTTCTCTTGTCATTTTATCGTAGAAGATTGTAGTAATTGAATTGCCGAAATTGGTTGATTTTTCTACTTTATTATGATCTGTTTTAACGAATATGATTTGTTTTTTAAAAGTATTTATTGGTTTTTCTGTTAAATGAATAAGCTCGCTATTGTCTTCCTCTGCACTATTTTGGGTGACTTTGCTATAATGATTCTCTTTTGATTCGAGATGATGCATTAGCATTTGCCCTTAATATAGTCGAAAGTAAAATAAAATTCTTGTAATTTTGTTCTCCATCTTTGGAGCTTAGCATTTGGTTCCTTTAATGTATGTATCCACTTAAAAGGTTGATGATCGCTAGCTATTTCCAATTGTCGTCCAAGTAAGTATAGGCGAAAGGTTTTAGTTGCCCACACTATGGCGAGTAATTCCTTTTCGATCGCGCTGTAATTAACAGAAAAACCAATAAATACTTTTAAAAAACAAATCATATTCGTCAAAACTAAGACAGAACATAGAAATACGAAAATGCCTTTTAAACTTACACCGAATCCTGAGCACTGTCGAGATAAATCTGTAATAGACATCTATTCGTCTGAAGGCAAACACTACATCATTAGTTGTATCGTTTACTCGAAATTCGCCATAAATTTGCGGTAATAATCGGTTAGTCCGAGGAATGCTCTGATCTCTTTTACTTTAGTTGGAATTGGGTATGAAACTATATATTTTACTTTAAGAGGGTCTATTGTTATAAAATATGGACACTGTCCTAGTTTACCAAGTATTTCATCTATGTTTGGCATGGGATATCTACTGGAATTGTTATTTCGTTCAACTTCCTCAAGTCATTTACAACTCTGTACTTCTCTTCACCCGATGATGTAAAAACTTCGCATTTAGTGTTTTGAATTGGGAGACTAAAGATATTTTCTCTCATCATGTTGTAATTTCTATGTATTGGTGTTGTCCGAGGCTGGTAACCGAAAATTCTCGTTAGATTGAGGAAAATTTTCATTTTTGTTCATAAAAGTGTTGATTACAGTTTGGATCAGTTGGTCCATATTCTAGTGCATCTTGTAGTCTAAGTTCGATTAGTTGGTGATTTTCGAATAAGTATCTTAACAGAGTCCCTAATTGCTTGCAAATAAATGATGAGGTCGATGTTATTATCTTCTAGATGTAGCTTAGATATTAGGAGTTGACGCCGACTTTCAGCTTCCTCGCAGAATGTTCGTAAATTTCCTTTGTATGGCGTCTCTCGGAAATTTTCCAGAAGATTGTAATTTGGCGTTTGGGGTTTGTATTCGCCAATTAACCTTGACCTCAAGGTGTGCCAGTCCTCGATGTTTGGTAGTCCCAATGATCTTATTACTTGTCCATCTATGTTTCGTTCCACAGCTCCGAGTAGAATGCGTTGTTGTCGCAGGTCGTTAGTTGGGTACAGTTCTAGGATGTAATCCACTCTACTAATGAACGTATAAAGCGGTTTCCCTTAAATGGGAAAATGTCTTTGAGTTGTCTTTGCGCTTCACTTAGATTGTTTTCGTTTAGGGTTACGAGTTGTGGTGCAGCAATATTAGGTAGTTCCATTGTGTATTTTGCTTTAGTTTTATTTCGATAGTGTTTATTATGTTTTCACGTTTTTGTGTTCTGGAGTCTTTTTTATTGTTTTGATTTTTGCTGCTACGCTTATAAGTTGATTTAGATGTACTATTTTTTTTGTTTGCTTATTTAGTAGCATAGTTGAAAAGTGTCTACTTTTCGATAATTGTATTATTTGTAACGTTTCTTTCTCCTGCCGTTGGACTTATGGGAGTAATTTTTTCTTAGGGATTTTCTTTGTTTTTCTTCCACTTTATTAGGAAAACCGAAATGGATTTATAATCCAAGTAACGGAAATCACAAGCGGAATTGTTCACGAGTACCGGATTATAAAAGTTAATTTATTTTCCACTCGCGGTTCTTTTGTTTCGGATACTTTTTGTATCTTACCGACTGCGCCAGTAAAATAGTTTTTGTTTTGAGTCGAATAAATAATCCGTATTTGAACTAAGATCAACGCCGAAATAAATAAAACTCCGAATAAATCGCCTTGCGTTTTTATTGATTGAATGTTGGCTTAAGACTGAAACAAATGGTGTGAGAAAATCTTAGATGTACTGGGTTGTTTACTTGATCTGCTCGAGAACGCTTCTTGCCTATGCTTATATGCTTACGTGCATTCGTATGGAAAAATAATTCTTATGTACTACGTGGCTATGTGCTGCGTTTTGGTTGCAGCTTGAGTGGATGCGCAATGAGTGGAAGTTTGTTTATTTAACGAGATGCGCAATATCGAGAAATGTTTGTTTATTTAACGAGTAATCGATACGGCGGACCACCGCGGTCGGTCTTTGTATAAGTGAATTATGAGGAAGGCATAATTACGTTACTATATGTGTATACTTTATTTGGTCAAGAACGTTTTTTTCTACCTTTTACACATTTCTTAACGATCTTCGATTTACGGGTGTAAGATTTTTTTCGAAGAATCAAATAGATCTTTTGTAATACACATATATTTTATCAAGTTCTTAAAAAACTAAGAACAGATTCACAAACAAGAAAAGAATAATTATGACCACATTGTAGATAGGCCAGAGGGCTGTCTTAGGTGTTGAACGCCACGCCAACGTTCATTACTCTTTCAACCATAGCTGCTACATAAATTATTTTTTGGCGGACCAATGTTTATCCTTTGTGGACCAAAGGAATAGTAATTGAAATTATTATATAACAATTGTTCACACTATAAACTAATGCGTACACTTAATGAGTTCAATTCGGGTGTTTGAATCTAACTGACTCGCTGCTGCGAGGGCATCGCCTTTTATTCATTCTTACATAGGTTCTTATCATCAATTATATAATGCAGCGCTTGTAAGACGCTGCAGTCTGCGTTGGTCAATGCAGCTGAGGTTTATCTCAAATCTATGTTTGAAGCCTATGACCGCGCTAGTCACCTCCCGCGTGATCATATCTCTTGACACTTCGGCAATAGACCACTGCAACCGTACTTATCTGTAGTTGCCACTTATGCTGTCCCGTGACATGTTTATTGCAGCCCTTAAATAGAACATATTTATAGATTGTCTACTTATCATGTCTAAACACATGTTTAGACATTCTCCGGGGGGGAAAAATGTACGGCCAGTAGTCGTCTATCATTTATGCGTTCCAGCTCCAGCTGGTTTTGCTTCGCTAACAGGAAGTTGACAGATCTTGTTTAGCGATCTTTTTACTTCCCCATCGCTTGTTTTAACCGTGACTACCCGGACTTTATCATCTTGTCCTTTAGTCGTACTAATGATTCTTCCCATTGGCCATCTTGCAGGGTGAGTGTTCTCATGTTTTATAAGAACCCGCTGTCCCTCCTTCAGATTTGGCTTTTCTTGGCGCCATTTGGTTCGCTTTTGCAATGACACCAGATACTCCTCTTTCCATTTCTTCCAAAAATCACCTTTGATGCGTTGAATCAGCTTCCATCTATCCAATTCCCAAAAGCGTTTCAGGTCCTTTCGATTTATTGATGTAGTGGCACTTTGCTGCTCGAGTTATATTTCCGGACACAATCCATCCAAATTTAGTTTTTTGTCCCAAGATTCCATTTACGGTTTTTATTTTCTCCATCATAATCAGGGGAAATAGATCCACACCTATCACTATGTCAATTCTGCTTGGCTCGTTGAATCGTGGATCTGCTAGCCTGTAGCCCTTCCACTCTTTGTTGATATCAATATCAAACTTTTTGCTGGGAAGGGCTCTATGGAGTGTTGGTAAAACCAATGCTTCCGTTGATGCTTTGAAGCTGCTTGGAATTTTTGGTTTGATCGTTAGGTGGACACTATTTTTTGATAATTGAGTAGTCTGGGAGATACCTTCGACCTCTATTGTACTCCTTACTCTGGGAATCCTTAATATTTGTGCTGCTTCCTCTGAAATCAGCGTCTTCTGGGATCCACCGTCAATAAGCGCCCTCAACTCGTTGTAACCACCAGCTTTGTTTTTCACTAAAACAACAGCTGTAGCCAATAGTGTGTCTTGGCCTTGCTTAAGGCTATTGCTGTTGATACTGCGTTTTGTGTCTTCATGCAGAAGGCTGTTGTGTCTTTTGGAGCATCGATTGCATGTAATTTCCTTTCTGCAGTCGATAGCATTATGCTTTCCAAAGCATCTAAAGCACATGTTGTTCTTTTGAACGAATTCTTTTCTTTTTTCAATTGATTGTGCTCTGAATTTGAGACACTTTATCATATCGTGGCCATCCTTAGAGCAAAAGGCACACGATCTAACTTGCACTTTTCTTGTAGCAAGCTGAGCGGTATTTTTGGTAATGGCGTTTACTGAGTTGTATTGTTGCTCAATAAACTCCAGTACGTCTTGTAAGGAATGTATAGCTCTTGCCTTTTTTACATGCTGTTCATACAGCTGCAAGGCTTCTGGCGAAAATTTCCGCAGCAGAATTTCTGCTAAAATTACGTCAGCAGAGCTTCCTATTTTTCCTTTTTGCTTTATGATGAATATGCTCTCGGTCGCAGTATCCAAAAACTTCCCTAAATTTTTCTCATCGTGGGGCAGCAAGCACTCCAATTCCATTAATTTGTTGAAGTGTTGGGAGAATATTTTTCTGCTATTCTCATAGCGTTTGCAGATAAGCTCCCACGCTGCTGCATAGCTAGCTGCTGATCCCGTTATCAAATGGCTAACCACCATTTGAGCTTCTCCTTTTAAGCAGGCTCTTAAATATCCCAGCTTCCTTGTGTTGCTGAGATCTTTCCTGCTGTCTATTAGTTCCGAGAACAGCTCGAAAAATGTTGGCCATTCCTTCGCATTTCCATTGAACGTTGGAAGGTCCACTTTTGGGAGTTCTGGCACGTCGCAGTTGGAACTTTTGAACTGTTCCAACTTTATTTGAAGTACCATCTCTAGTGCGGCAACTTCAGATTGCAGAATGTCTGCCTCATCTTGATCAAAGACAGTTCTGTCATACTTGTTTTCAAGCAGTTTCAGTGTGTCCGTCACGTTGGACCAATGACTTTTCATCATTGCCAGCTGCTTGACTAGTTCAATCTCACTTGAACTATCCAGGGTTTCGTAGATTAGGCTCATCTGTTGCCTCACCCTGTCCGCTCTTCTATCCACCAGTTGAACTAGATTATCAACTGGACTGGAGCTCCGAGCTGATGCGCTATCAGATAATTTTGATCCACTTGGTATATTTATTTCTTCAAGTGTTTCTACCTTTAATTGCGACTCCTTGTAGGCCTTGACAGCATCCATAGTTTTAATAAATATTTTATCATTAAAATATTGATGATCGCCAACTCCCAATTTTACCAGCGCATTGTTGTTAGTAGTAAATCGAACTACCAATGCTTCTATTGCTGGTATAGATGCCTTTTCCTTGATTGCTTGCAGTATTTTGTTCTGCAGCTCTCCTTGGTCTTGCATCAATTTCACAGATCTTTCCGACAACATGTTGGGAAAACAATCACTGTGACTTTTTTGTGCTTTCTGCTTATATTCTTTGGCGTGATCCGTTGGAGGATTTTTTGATTGGTCGCCCAGTTGACCTAGCTGTGCCTCGACTCACAGCTGATTGATCAGCCAAGGAAAAGCAAGAACACAATGTTTCACCTTATAGTCCTAGTACTTTAAGGCGTGGTCTTTTATTCTGTGTTTCTTACCACTGGTGGGGGAAACAACAGAATCACTCGAATAACCTTGCTCTTTTTACTTTGAAGCGCTGGTTTTTTTTCTTCTGTGTTTCTTACCACTGGTGGGGGAAAACAACAGAATTTCTCGAAGGACCAAAATGTAAAATTCACAATTGCTGATGTATGGCCTCAACACGCCTTACCACAATTTATAATGGTACACAAAGCAACCTTTAACTATAGACTATAAGGTGCTCGTTTTATTTAAAAACATAAAAGATTCTTTTGTATCTTTTTGCTTTTTATATTTATCTCTGTTCCTTACCTTTGGTAGGGGGAAACAAGAGTCAATTATTTTTCTACCTTTAGCTGCAAGATTAACTTAGCAATGCTTAAAGGAGCTGGCCTTTCTCTGAATCCCTTACCATATAGGGGGAAACTGCAGAGTCGAATCCGGCTCGAAGGACCAAAATGTTCACACTATAAACTAATGCGTACACTTAATGAGTTCAATTCGGGTGTTTGAATCTAACTGACTCGCTGCTGCGAGGGCATCGCCTTTTATTCATTCTTACATAGGTTCTTATCATCTAATTATATAATGCAGCGCTTGTAAGACGCTGCAGTCTGCGTTGGTCAATGCAGCTGAGGTTTATCTCAAATCTATGTTTGAAGCCTATGACCGCGCTAGTCACCTCCCGCGTGATCATATCTCTTGACACTTCGGCAATAGACCACTGCAACCGTACTTATCTGTAGTTGCCACTTATGCTGTCCCGTGACATGTTTATTGCAGCCATTAAATAGAACATATTTATAGATTGTCTACTTATCATGTCTAAACACATGTTTAGACAACAATAGAGAATTCTTTAGTCGAGTTCCCCGAGTATCAGATACCCGTTACTCAGCTAGTGGAAGTGCGAACGAGAAATTTCAACATTTTCTGGAACATCGGCAGAAATTTACAAAATATATTCAAAAATGAAAATATATCACAACATTTTTATTTCAAAAGCCGTGACAGTTTTGTACTGTTTGTGGGACGTTAGAGTGGGTGTCGCAAAAAGTATTTTGGTTAATCTGTATTTAAAAAATTATAAAAAAGTTAAAAAAAAATATCACAACATTTTTCAAAAGTGTGGGCGTGACAGTATTCGGCGGTTTGTGGACGTGGCAACATTTTTTTTGCAAATCTATAAAAATGTACCAGAATTTTTCAAAAATGAAAAAATATAACATTTTTCAAAATTGTGGCTGTAACAGTTTTGGGCGGTTTGTGTGGGTTGGATTGGGCGTGGCAAAAAGTTTTTTGGCCAACTTACAGAAATTTACAAGATATATAAAAAATGAAAAAGTATCACATTTTTCAAAAGTTTGGGCGTGACAGGCGGTTTCGGTTTGCGGGCGGTAGAGTGGGCGTGGCAAAACGATTGTTGTAAATCGATAGACATTTACAAGACTAATAAAAAAATATCAAAACATTTTCCAAGAGTGTGGGGGTGGGAGGTAGAATGGTCGTGGCAACATTTGGAAACAAACTTGCGCTGCGCCCATGTCTCTGGAAGCTGCATGCTTAATATCAACATTCTAGCTTTTGTTAATCCTGAGATTCATACGGACATACGGACAGACGGAAATGGTCAGATCAATATTGAGCAAAGGATACGCGACCAACTACCATGTATACCAGGTGAAATTTTTATACATTAAAATTAACAGAGACCTAGCCGGAACAACCACACAACATAGAAATAAAGAGAAACTTATAAACGTTGTGGGTTCAGTTTTTAAATATCTATTTGGCACAATTGATGCAAATGATCGAATAAAAATACAAGAGAAACTTAACACAAACGCCCATAACTCAGTAGAATGACATGAACTCAACGACGCTATACGATCGGTAAATGACGGAACGCGAAAAATTAAGAATTATGAAAATGACAACAGCATTATTAACACTCTTTTAATTGAACTCATGCAGGTTACAGAATACATAGAAGATTTGCAAATCTGGCCAGGCTTTCCTGTTTCCAAACTAGTAAACTACGATAAACTAGTGAACGTGAACATCCATTATGTTTGTTTATCCACTTTATTAATGATAATCAATTATTAATAATATCTCACATACCCATTAACTTCTCACTAGTAAATACAATTAAAATAATCCCTTAACCAGACTCCAACGGCTAACAGCTAGATTGCACATTTTTCGGCGGACCCAGGTCGATCTCTTGTGGACTAAATTTGTTTAAAATCGGATATTGTCTCTAGGTAAGGAAGTAATTCAAAATATTATAAAAGAAGATAGAATTCTATAGTCGAGTTCCCCGAATATCAGATACCCTTTACTCAGCTTGTGGAACTGCGAACGAGAAATTTCAACATTTTCTGGAATATCGGTAGAAATTGGGGGAAAAAATAATAAAATGAAAAAAACGTAAAATTTCTTTACGAGTGCGGCCGTGACAGTTTTGAGCTGTTTGTAGACGTGGCAAAGAGTTTTATTAAAACATTTTTCAAAATTGTGGACGTGGCAGTTTTGAGCGGTTTGTGGACGGCAGAGTGGAAGTGGCAAACATTTTTGGCAAATCTATAGAATTTACAAGATATATTTCAAAATGAACAACATTTTTTAAAAGTGAGGGCGTGGCAAAAAGTTTTTGCCCACTTCTACGCCTACAAACAGCCCAAAGCTGTCACGCCCACAATTTTGAAAAATGTGATATTTTTCATTTTATTTTTACAGGTAAATGTTGTAAATTTCTATAGATTGCCAAAAAACGTTTTGCCACGCCCACTCCAGCGCCCACCAACCGCCCAAAACTGTCACCAACCTTCATATCTGCAGACTATATTCAAGCGTTCCCGCTGCATCAAGCCGCCACTGCTCGCGGCCACTATTTTAGTGGTTTTTGGAGTGGACACACTATCCTCCAAGTCCCACCGCCATAGTTGGAGTCAACATCTCGGGCCTCTATTAATAGATCAACCACCAGGAGCACCCCCAGCATGCATAACCTCGTTCATTGCCAGGCATTGTCAGATCAAAAATAAATAAAGTAAGCAAACATCTACAAAATGCCATCGCTGGAGCATCTTAAGGCTCAGCGAACGAGTGCTCGAAAAAACCTTGCGCGTATGAGCAAATCAGTGGAACATAGTTTTAAATTATCTCCATTGGAAGTATCTTGCCGTTTGTCGATTTTGGAATCGTATTTTGAGCTTTTTTTATCCACTCAGGAAGCCATAGAGCAGATGGATCCAGCCGAGGCGCAGCGCTATGCTCGTTTCGAAATATAGGAATTATTTATCAAAGCCAAGATCTGCCTTCAAGAACAGCTTGGACCACAAGCAAATAGCACCAGCATTAATGAATCTTCGATTAATTTTGTGTACACGTCTGCAGTCAAGCTTCTGCGCTTGTCGTTCGATTTCATTCGACGGCAAGCACTGTGATTACCGAACCTGAAACCGCAGACAACTACACAAAAGCTCTGAATCACTTTAGGCATCGCTATGACAACCCAACTCTCGTATTTTTGGACAACATCGTCGCTCTTTGCATGCTGCAAAGTAAATTGACCAGCAGTTGCGTAGGCTAATTAATAATGCATCCGCTTTATACAACTCGTTGCGTTCGTTGGGCACCGAGTCGCAGGTCTGCAAAGCTATGCTTTATATGGACCAGGAGACCAAGAGGAAGTCGAACGTCCTTGTCAATATTTGGAATCGGATAAGAACCCTACTATTGCTTTGGCAAAGATCATTTTGTAGCCAAATGCCCGTCGACGCCGAGACGAAGCACCTGTGCGTTAGCGCATCACTTGCTGCTTCATCGACTTTCAGCTTGATCGGCCGCAACTCCCTTGTCCCAACCCCAAGTTTCGGATATACTTATACGGAAAATCGGACTTATTGTGTCGCCCTGTTCTGGGAAAGAATGTATCTGGAAGCTACAAAATAGGAAGACCGCTTTTAGAGAACATGAATTCAGGTAAATTTCATATCCGAGGGTTTGACTCAAAGCTCAATAGCTCGATAAAGCTCAAGATTCGCAACCACCATATCAAGTCGAGATACAATGAATTCGATTTGCTCCTTGATTCCTCCATTTATATTTTGCTCCAATTCCATCCTGTGGAATCTTCCGCAGGACTCATCTCTTGTCGACGAAAACTTCAACAAATCTCACCGCATTGATTTTCCGTAACCGCACCGACCAAGGGCGTAAAAGTCAAACGTTAACGGTGCGGAAATATCGGGATCGCCGCGGCCTATAACGTAATTTATAGGAGTCAGTGAGTCGGAGTCAGAAGGCCTGGGTAAGGTTTACCAGTAAAGAAGCACCCGTCAAAGAGTCCAAAGAAGGAGAACCAAAAGTGCGAGGACAGTCACCCCGCGGATCAAAATTACATAACCTAGACACTGAATGACAAGGAAGGCTAAGGCTGCAACGTTGAGATCCACACGCTTCAGGAGAAGACGACAAAGACCGTAGTTAGAAATGGATTGTGGAGTCCTTGGTTGGTATCCTGTAACAGGAACGGTCATAACAGACTTGCCCTTCCGGTTGGAAGAGCTCTGATTCAACCTACGGACGATTCACTACGGAGTGCTTAGCCGGAAATATCTCTTGAGTAAAGCAGAAACCCAGCGGAAACCCAGTCTGCAGTCTTCAGAACGTTGCCACGCTCACTAACCACACGAAACTGCTTCAATTTGCCAAAAAAATGGCATTTTTTGTTTATTTTTTGTCGATATGCCGCAAATTTTGAACACGCACACAAGCCAACCAAATCTGTCTCGCCACAAGCTTTTGAAGATTTTTTGATTTTAACATTTTCCTTGCCAATTTCAATAGAAATGCTAAAACATTTTTTTTAAGTTTCTCCCTCACCCTCCTACTACCTGAGATAGTAAAGTAACTCATCCTTTCATGTGTTTAGAAACTATTCATAACCAAATGTCAAAACACTCGACTTTAGTATTTCTTAATTTTTTTTCCTAATTCAGAATATATCATATTTGTTATCAATTTATAGTGCTTCATGGAAGAGGTTAAGGAACACCCGTACGTCTTGCAATGTGAAGCCGCTAAGCCGCTGATTGTTGACACCTTTAAATTTATGTACGATCTGGACTTTTTGAATCCTCAGGCTGACGAGGTAATGTTAATTATTCTCTCTTCCTACATATGTATATGACACTAATTTTTTTATTTTAATCCAAGCTTACCACGCCACCATTGGCAATGCCAAGGCTACCTCACGAAGTCATCTTTGCGATTGGCGGCTGGAGCGGTGGTACCTCAAAAGGATGCATCGAGACTTATGACACAAGAGCCGATAGATGGGTAACCATTAATGCAGAGGATCCTGCTGGTCCGCGCGCGTATCATGGAACCGCAGTGCTGGGTTTCAAAATATTTTCGATTGGCGGATATGATGGCGTAGAGTATTTCAACACATGCCGCGTTTTTGATGCTGTAAAAAAAAAATGGAACGAAATCGCGCCAATGCATTGCAGGCGCTGCTACGTAAGTGTAACAGAACTAAATGGCATGATATATGCTATCGGCGGCTACGACGGCCATAACCGCTTGAACACCGTGGAGCGGTATAATCCAAGGACCAACCAATGGTCCGTTATCCCGCCAATGAACATGCAACGTTCTGATGCCAGCGCCTGCACTTTGCAAGAACGCATCTATGCCACAGGGGGATTCAACGGCCAGGAATGCCTAGATAGCGCCGAGTATTATGATCCCGTAACCAACACTTGGACTAGAATACCTAACATGAATCATCGTCGGTCTGGAGTGAGCTGCGTGGCTTTTAGGAACCAGCTTTACGTTATCGGCGGCTTTAATGGTACAGCGCGTCTTTCTACCGGAGAACGCTTTGATCCGGTCACTCAGACTTGGCACTTCATCCATGAAATGAACCACTCGCGCAGCAACTTTGGGCTTGAGATTATAGACGATATGATCTTTGCTATCGGCGGCTTTAACGGCGTCTCCACGATCTCTCATACGGAATGCTATGTAGCTGAAACAGACGAATGGATGGAAGCCACAGATATGAATATTGTTCGCTCCGCCTTGTCTGCCAATAACATAGCTGGGCTCCCAAACAAGCGAGACTACATACACAAAGAGCGGGATCGTCTAATGGAAGAGCGGCGTCAGCGTCTTATGGCAACCGCCATGGCTCGGGAGAACATAGGACATGGCAATGAATCGCAGATGTTAGTGGAAAGAAATGATACAGTTATGGATGACTACGAAAGTCCTGATGAAGAAGACGAAGCTGATGAGCAACAGCATACAGCACACCTAAGCCGGATTATACCACCCTCCGTAGGGTTGCCAAACGGTGCTGAAACGGCAACAGTTCAACCTCAATTGGTGTCCCCTGCTCAACTTAATAGAGTAATGGAGGATCGCGGTCTGGAAAACAATAGACGCATTCATGTGCAACTGCGAAACCAACGCCATGGCTCGCACCATGAAATTCGTCGTCGTACTTAGCAATTGGCATCGACATATTGCTCGGATACCAAAAAAATACATTCTCTTAAAAAGAGTGCAGATAAAGCGTTAGCGTGTGGCAAGATTTCTTCAATCTTAGCCCACGTCCGTTAAACTAATTTTTGGAAACTTTTACACAAAGAAAAACACAAGGGACAATTGTCAATATACCAAATTAAGACTATAAAACTCGGCATTTTTAATTAAAAATTAAATTAACAAGAAATTAGATAGCCCAATAGATCTAGCTTACATCAAAATTGAATGCAATAAATAAAATATTATATATCTAAATATATATCATAAATTGAGAATATATCTTATATATATTGGTAGTGCTTTACCAATTTGCAGGAATCCAGAATACACAACTAAACATTTTATTTTTTCTTTGTCTTGAACGTTTACCTTCTTACTTATTGGCAAATAGGTCAGTGCTTTTATTTATCTGACAGCGAAACAAAAATGGTCCGTACAAAACAAAAAGGAACAAGAGAGAATGCTATAGTCGAGTTCCCCGACTATCAGATACCCGTTACTCAGCTAGTGGAAGTTCCAACGAGAAATTTCAACATTTTCTGGAATATGGGTGGAAAAAATTAATAAAATAAAAAAAACTTAAAATTATTTTAAAAGTGTGGGCGTTAAAGTTTTGCGCGGATTGGGGCGTTCGAGTGGGCGCGGCTTTTTGACCTCAAAACTGATGCGTCTAGATACGGATTAAGAGCAGTACTGTACAAAGCGGCTGCCCGATAACAATGAACATTGCGAAGTAACGAGGTAAATTTTGCCACAAATGAGAGTGAGCTTTTCGCCATTGTATGGACACTCAAAAACCTCAGAAATTACTATCGGAACCAGATTATTCCGAAAAGAAATAATTCTTCCCAACAAATAACGTAATATAATTAATTAATCGTCACATAATTAATTTTTCCGATCGCAGCACATTAATTCAAGGCAATAAAGATGCAGTAATCGGCAAACGTAGTCAACGCAATTCAATGCGAGCTACGTTAATATTGGCTTTCATCCTACAAAGACTAGTTGAGGCATTCACTTCTACCAACCTTAGATATTGCAAGAACTTGGTTACAGATGTTGTGAACCCAACGAAGCATAGGGAAATTACGACAGCTGAACATAATCGCTCACACTGAGCAGCTCAAGAAAATGCGAAACAGATACTTGGGGACTATTTTTTTACTTTTAAAAATAGGTCGCTTAACGTCGGAAATACCAGCAAACTGTAAAACTTTTGGATTGAGTAAACAAGATCGGCACCCAAAAAAACAGTAAATAGGGAAAATTACTATACCATCGTATGTCGGAGAAATGTTGCATTTAGATGTTTATTTCACTAAAGAAAAGATTTTTTAACGTGCATCGACAAATTTTCCAAGTACGTAGTAGTACAGCCTATACGGTATTGCGCTCCACCTTTGCAGCTATTGAACATGATTCCCAAAATATAATGATTTACTCGACAACGAGAAATCCTCGAATTCGAAAAACAACAAATCAATGCTCAGCAATAGTATTGGTATTGAGGTTACAAACGCTCCACCCTTTCATAGCTCCTCTAATGGATAGATCAAGCGGTTCAACGGCACCCTTGGGGATATAGCAATCACTTTTAAATTCTCCTCCACAGGTAGAGGAGAATGTCGAAAATATTCTCCTTGCAAACATAAAGTACAGCAGATCAATCCATTCGGTGACAAAAATACCGCATTAAGGAAAGAATCGCATCGGCTCAGCAAAAGGCACTTGAGCAAATTAATTAAAATAGGGTAAATTAAAATAAGTCGTATTTAATAAGAGATCAGGAAATAAACTATCACCCCTATTTACAGAAACTATAAGGAAGCAGTGCTAGGTACGACGGTTCTTATTAAAAGCAGGGCTTTGGACATTTGAAAATTCATGACAATTATTTTTAACAAATCATTTCTTTTTAGGCTAAAATATTTTTTCACTTTAACAATAGCAAACATGACCTTGACCAAAGCGACATTGAGGGTCAACGACTACTCCCACGCGGAGTACATAGCTGTAGTCGACGGAGACGTAACAATCTGCGACTCGTACTTTTACATGGGATACACTACGAACTTGACATCTTTCGAAACTTACATCGACGAGACATTGAAATTGATAGATAAACTACCCAAGGACCACATGAAAAGGTGCTGAAAACTGACGTACAACACATAGCCACCTTAATAGCTTCTTTGACGTTCCTCACCGACAAGCACGTAGCATTAACATGATGGGTAGTGCCCTTAAGGCAATTGCAGGAAGCCAGATTTTTATGACTGGGAACAAATAAAATTAAAACAAAGTCAGATTCCGAGAGCAAGATTCCGAAAGATAGAAATCAACAGTAAATTCCAAGCAAGACTTAATGCCGTGTCAAGGGCCCCTAACGCAATTTTGAAACTGACTGAGACTGAGGTCAAACATTTTTATGCAACAGTTTTGGCAAGGAGTGGAATGATAATTACAAACCTTGAGGACTTAATCCTCACTGTTACGTTTGCAAAAATAAATGTATTCAGCCCCCTTATACTAGACAGCATCGACATAAAAGAATCACAAAATGAACAGCTCACCAAAAAAACTGACCTTTTAGAAATCTTTCATATAAAAGCTTTTTGAAATTCTGAATTATCTGATCAAATATCCCAAACCTTTCTAAATCTGTAAAAAATAGATATCCTTCCTGTTCAGCATAATGATATAATATTAGATCAAGAAGAAGAAAATACGATGGCCGACTGTGGAATATAGACCTTCGCTGTACGTGATTGCGCTACCACTGTAAGCACTACTTTCTGCAGAAGGCTATAAAACACATCATATGGCTGCTTGACACTTATCGCCTTACTACGACTATTCATCAACGCCTGGAAATTATACCAGCGTAGAATAAGAACGTAGAAACCCGAGGACGCGTTTCAAACTAGCAGGGAAAGAGTTAACACGCACGTGAGTTTGCTGACAACGCTGAAATCTGAAACTTGCACGCGGAAGCAGCCTGATCGCCCGCTGAACTCGCCGAATCAGCATACAGCCAGTATTTGTGAGGGCGGTTTTAAAGCATTTTCAAATAGTCCAAATCTCGAGGGCTTATTTATCATTTATATCGATAACTAGTGGAGTTCCAGTTAATTAATCTGGCAGCCCTACCATTTTTGTCTAGGATAAATAATTAAAATTTCCTAACGCGAGATCACCCGAAATGCAATTCTCCTGTTGTTAGAAGCTTTATTCTCGGCGTCACTTCGGCCTCTTGTTATACTGATCTGAAAGAAGAAACAAGTGAAACGTAGTTCTTGCGAAATAAAATAAAACCGCATGTTAATCAAAGTCACTTGCAAATCGTCAACACAACATCATCTGCCTAAGAACAACAGGCGCAACAACGAACCACCCTGGCCGCATTGCACGTGCGGATCTTTACGGACTCCGCATTCCACGTGCGTGATAATCGCATTACAGACGCCGTATTTCACGTGCGGATCATCGCATTACGGGCTCCGCATTCCACGTGCGGATCGATCTGCGGATTCCGCTAACCACTTGCCGTAATCCGAACCCGGCCAATCCTTAATCACGCCTTCTTAGTATTATTTCAGGAAGATTTTGTTGTACCATTATCCTGAATCCTGATGCACCTGCCGTCACACATTTCATTGCGAGTGGATGCTTAACAATGATAATTGTCCCAACTTTCGTAGAACCTGTAGGTCAACAGGTTGCAGACGAGCTCAACAGGTTAACCACGACCAATAGCAGGAGATTAGCGCACCAGTCGACAATCCTGTCAATTCCGGTTATTGCTAACAGCGCCGCGGTCACGATTGCGTGCGCTGGACTCAGCACCCGAAGTCACAATGCGATAATTTGGGTTCCTCCAATGCTAGATCAGGACCCCAGAACGCATTTATAGGAAAAGTCCGTCAAACGCAACCCAGCGCACCCAGACCGCTGCAATCTCTCGTCGGGTCTCGCGGCTGCTTAAAGCTTAAACTTTGCTGTTACTGCTGAATGCTTTGTTCACAAATACTATTTGTCTACAATAATTGCACATTAAAGCCAAATAACGGAAGCTCCGCTGATTCTTCTTTGCGCTCATCTTCCCGCTTGAAACGAATTTGATGTTGTTGGCTGATAAAAATTCTGGAAACGTTACCGCCGATGCAAACAGGGTGACATTTCTGACCATTAGCAGATTCGTTATCAAGTTCTGCGTTAACTTCATTTGACGATTTGAGATTGGAGCTGATCAATGAGCTGCAACAAACGTTTCGGAAAATTCTGTGCGAGCTTGAAGAGCTTGATTTGGATCAAATTGAAAGCGATTGAGTGAGAAATTTGATGATGTTCTCATAACTCTTAAGTCCTCAGTTCGTTGGGAGATTTCAAAGCGCGCCTCACAGATCCACGCACACTCAACATTTGCTGACGGCATTTCTCCGTGCGATTGTGGCCATCAGAAACGTTCATTCCGGAATAGGGCACCGTCGCTGCCCGCTCTTGAGCTACCAAAATTCGCTGGAGGCTATGCTAACTGGCTGGATTTTTATTCTATTTTTACGACGATAATAGAAAGCCATCCTGACCTCACAAACATAAAAAAGCTGCAGCATTTATGATCCTGTTTGAGTGATTTCCACGGTGGTGGAAAGCGTTTGCTCACTGGAAATTTCGGAGGGCTACTATGCTATAGCTTTGGTTACAAAACAGATTTTCTAATCGACGTTTAGTTTTTCAGGCGCATGTCACTGAGATTCTGGGGCTAAGGGCAGTGCAGAGTGGTTCCGTTTCAATGCTTCATGAGCTGTCGGATAAATTCAACGCCCATATTCGCGCTCTAAACGGATTGGGTACAACGGAACAAATTTCTGGATGCATTATAGTCCAAGTACTGGTCCAAAAGCTGGATCCGGCGAGTCAGGCCAAATGGGAGAAGCATTTGTAGGACCCCGGTCTGCGGAATTTAATTCCAACGTAGAAATCCAGCCAGGTGGGATCGTACATCGTACATCTAATATGCGTGGGGCAGCCTTTCGTGTCACAACTCTTAACCTTCTGACATGTGCTTTTTGTAATGCTTCGGGGTTCTCAATTCAGTATTGCCAGAGCTTTAAGAACCTAAATCCAGCAAGTCGGTTTCGAGAAGCAAAAGGCTGACTCTTCGTACCTTAAGAGTGGCCATGAATTGAGGCAGTGCAACTCCGGCCATTGCCGCTCCTGCAGATCTAAGCACCATACTCTGCTTGACTTGGGAACCTTAGCCTCGTTTTCGTTACATGAAAGAAATGAGTAAACCCAACGGGATCGTCTTGAGGTGCTTCTTCTGCGGTTTTGGGAGGTGGAGAGTTGCGCCGAGCCCACTGTCCGGGCTACGAGGGAAGAGCTTGACTGCGAAGCGCATTTCGTTAAACACTTTGCTCGCTTTCCGGCTGGGGATTATTCTGTTCGATTGCCAGCCAAGTTCAGATCTGTTGGGGGAGTCCTACCAGCAGCTCTTTAAAGACTAGATCGTCTAGTCTAGTCTAGACTAGTCGTCAAGGCCCAATACAAGGGTTTCATTGAGGAGTACTTTCAGATGGGACATATGTCAGAAGTTCCGACAAAAGAATACAATCCCTGTAGGTATTTTTTGCTTCATCATTGTGTCATGAAAGAGGAAAAGCACCACCAACAAGTTTCGCGTCGTTTTTGATAGATCGGCGTCAACTTTCCTGAAAAAAATGATTACTCTTTAAACGATGTTCTGATGGCTGGTCCAGTGATTCAGCGAAAACTATTCCAGATTCTTCTTCGTTTTCGCTCGCATCCAGTAGCAATTACCGGTGACATTACAGGAGGCATTGTGTGGAGAGATTCTCCTCCAGATGATCTGTGCTTGTTTAAGCTGGATACTGTTACGTATTGCACGAAGTCTACTTCTTACCTAGCTGTGAGGTCGGTGCATCAGTTGTCTATGGATGAGGTGGCGACATTACCAGTGGGTGCTGTGATTCTTCGCCGTGACTTTTATGTTGATGATTTGATATCTGACGCCAGCTCCAAAGAATAAGCCATCAGCATAATGCACCAGACGTCCGCGCTTTTGTTCAGAGGCAATTTTAAACTACGGAAGTGGTGTTCAAATGTACCGGCTGTATTGGAAGCAGTTTCGGACCTAGTAGATGTGGTCAAGAGAAAACTGAAGCCCGAGCTAAGACACGAACTCTTGCATGTGCCAATCACAAAACTGCAATCGCCAATATCGAGTCCAAAAAATCGTCGAAATTTTCGTTCGATTTCAGTTGTCGTCGTCTGATCATATCTTTGATGTCCTCATCTGAGCGTTGATGTTGGTATCTTTACACAAAGAAAGTTGGTCGTTTACACAAAGTAATCAAATTTCAAAATCAGTCGAATGTCGATGAGAGCGCCAGTATAATAACAATGCTGGTCCTCAGAACAATAGATATGCTAATGGGTATAAGAGGTCAAAGTCGCCATCTAAACATCGCGAAGTTAAATAGTTCAATCTGTAAATAAAATCTTCAGTCGGTATATCGTGTTGAAGACGCGATATGAGAACTCGGGCGACTCCATCTCTTCCAGGCAGCATCTCAACGACTCTCGCTAAAGTCCACTGGGCGGAAAGTGTTCATCCTTCACGAGGACCATGTCATCCACAAGTAACCCAAGCTTAGGCGTGCGCCACTTCGATCTCTGCTGCAGTAAGGTTAAATACTCTTCCTTCCATCGGCACTAGAAAACCTGCAGGTATGCGATGCGCTGCCAGCTATCCAAACGATTAAAGTTTAGCTTTGTCACATCTAGCTCAATAAATGATTTAGGCGGGGCATCATTCAAAAAATGCGCTGAAGTTAAAACTTCAATATCGGCAGGGATTTCTAAAATTGATACTAAGTGTCGAAAATTAACTACCGCAGATATGTGGCAGAGAAGAATATGTGGTTATCAGCTCATCGAATGTCGAAATGGAAGCTCTTCTATTCCATGTCCCCCCACAGCACGATAAAAGTAATGCTTTCTGATGCACACTGCAGCTTCGTGTAGACCACCAAAAGTGAGGCGATCGAGGTGTGCTTTGGTGTGGTCGTCGCTGAGGAATAAACGCCTCAGTTCAAGCAACTCGTTCCTTGCTCCAACAAAGTTAGTTGCATTGTCGGACCAAATTTGTAGCGTCCTCCTTCTTGTGCATATACACCGTTTTAGGCCGTGCAAGAAAGCAACTGTAGAAATATCCCTAATGATCTCCAAATGTATCGCCTTGGTTGCAAATAAAAACACAAAAAACAAAAAGCATTAAATAGCACCACAGTTGAGTCGCACCAGCAGTAGTATTTCCCTTCGAATACATTCAATTTACATATTTCAGCTATGAACCAAAACTCAAGTTTTGGCACGGTTGGGGTTTTCAATAGGCCACTCGAGACTTTTAGCAAAGTAAGTGGCTGCTGTGAGATTGCCCCTAGGATGGCATCGCAAAAACCATGAATCTCTAATTCAGAGGTTGTAGAAAGGGTCAATCGTAGGAATGAGGCATGCCGAATTTGCGCAAAATTGCAGCATATATCTTACCATTCTGAATCTTGTGCCAAAGGAAAGCTTTCGCGTCAGGACTACTTTTCCTTACACAGCAGCTGAAGAAAAATTTTGGACTTTGTGATTACTGGGCCAACCAAACCAAGAGAATCCTAAAACCGAGAGATTGCGGATAAAACTGAACGTCGGCAAGGCCTTGATGTTGATTGAAGCGTTGAAAATAAAAACAACAGCTGATCAGACACCGGATCCCAGGCGAGGCCTAGCGTTTTTGTAAGATCGCCTCCATCGTCCAACTTCACTGGACCAGCCATCAGAACATCGTTTAAAGAGTAATCATTTTTTTCAGGAAAGTTGACGCCGATCTATCAAAAACGACGCGAAACTTGTTGGTGGTGCTGTCCTCTTTCATGACACAATGATGAAGCAAAAAATACCTACAGGGATTGTATTCTTTTGTCGGAACTTCTGACATATATCCCATCTGAAAGTACTCCTCAATGAAAGCCTTGTATTGGGCCTTGACGACTAGTCTAGACTAGACTAGACGATCTAGTCTTTAAAGAGCTGCTGGTAGGACTCCCCCAACAGATCTGAACTTGGCTGGTAATCGAACAGAATAATCCCCAGCCGGCAAGCGAGCTGTAATAGAAATAGTTTAGCTCAGTGTAATAGATATTGAATAGCTCAGAGCGTCTGCTCCGTTTGAATCGTTTTATTTGAATGAATTCATATTGCTGTTCTTGGGTACAGCTACCCGTACATGGTGTGCTTAAGACTATGTGTTTGTTATATTATATACATATACATGTGTATGCAGAGGGCATGCATATGTTATGTATGGCTTGACCACTTGAGCTGCTAAGTGCATGCTCAGCGTTCTCACGCTCCGCGATCGGCTCATGTATAAGCGTTAGATCGTATTTCACGAGCTGGAGTGTTCATGTAGGTGTTGGTGGTCTTTTGATATTATTTGTGTTTATTATAATTTATGTGACAAAGTGTCACAATGTATATACTTTACTTACATATTAACTCTACTCTACATATTGAGGGTAGATACACTACACCTCCCTTTTTAAAGAAATGACGTAATATATGTAGTCATTTTTAAAAAATTATTATATTTTTTTTTTCATTATTTTATATTTTTGCTATTTTTGTTTTGTGTTGTGTTTTTTTTTTTTTTTTTATTATAATATACATATATTTTTTTTTTTATTTTTGTGTATATAAAATTGTATTTTGATCTGTTATTTATTTATATGTATTGTGTAAATTTAAAAATATTGTGTCTCTTTGTAAATTCGTAAATTCATGAAATTTTTGTATTTTTTAATTTTTGTATATTATTGTCATCATTACCATATTCTGTTGATGTGGTTGATCAGACCAATCGGTTGCATGATGATGATAAGAATAATTTGTGTGTTTTCTTTTGAATAAAATTGAGAGTTTAAATGTTTCGTATTTATTTGTTATTTAATGAAAAATTACGTTATTCGTTAAAAGTTTTTAATCTATCCTTATGAACCTTTTGAGTTTTGTTTTTATCGTCTTCTATTATTATATTGTTCGGTTCTTCTATTCCTACTACTATATATGGTCCTAAATATCTATTGTCTAGTTTATGTCCTGTTTCATTTCTTAAAAGAACTTTATCGTTAATTATTATTTCCTTATCTAGTACTTTCCTATCGTAGTATTCCTTATTTTTACGTTTATGGTTTTCTAACATTATTCTGGCTCTTTTGTATGCCATTTCTAATCTGTATCTAGATTCTATTGCGTAATTATCTATGTTGTATATAGGGTCTATGTTATTTTTAATGCTTAATTCTTTAGGTAAATTAGGTGTTTTACTGTATACTAATTCATATGGACAATAGTTATGTGCCATTGATGGTGTAGTATTGAAACAATATACGAAATAGTTAAGCCATACGTCCCAATCAGTTTTATCGACTGATGTGTATGAACGTAGATATTCATTTAGTGTTCTGTGGCTTCTCTCTACCGTACCAAGTGTTTGATGGTGGTGAGCTGTTGATGTAAGATTGTTTATTTTCAAATACTTACAAAGTTCGTTCATGATTGTGTTTCTATATTCTGTTCCCATATCGGTGATGAACGTCTTCATCGAACCGTTTTTGAGAATGAATGATTCGAATATAGCCTTGGCTACTGTACTAGCACTTTTGTTTGCTATGGGGATAGCAACAAGGTATTTGGTCAGATCACATATTAAAGTAATTATGTATTCATGACCATTGTCTGATTTGGGTAATGGTCCAACTGTGTCAATAATGACTTTGTCAAATGCTTTAATTGGTGTGTCTGTAGTTGTTAAAGGGGTCTTTATGTGCTTTGTTGTTTTTGCTTTCTGACATTCTGGACATTTACGTATGTACTGAGATATGAAATTTATCATCCCTTTCCAATAGTAATGTCTTTTGATTTTTGCTAGCGTTCTTGAAATGCCAGTATGACCTCCTTGAATAGGATCATTGTGAAATGTAGACAGTATTGCTTCTTTTTCAATATCATTAGATATTGTGGTCACCGGCTTGAGTAGCGCTACTCTTATTTGTTTTAAAAATTTATTGCCCATATTTTTGAAAGTTTCAGTTGAAATTAATTCAAAGATCTTTTCGCTCGGTGCCATTTTGAGTTGGCTGATACCAAGTATACCGGCTTCTTTTTCAAGCCTGTGGAAGAACTGACCTAAGTCGAGAGTTCCATTAGTATATAGGTCGCTAATCTCAATTCTTGCTATAATTTTCTTACCATGTTTAAAGAAACATAATGTGTCAGTTATATGCAAGGTCACTATTTTTCGTACATCGTCATTATTGATGACTTCATATACGTTGGGCTTAGAAGCATTTTCAAGTATTTGCCTTGGCAAAATTTCTTGTTCTTTTTCATTTACTGCGCAGTTGTTTTGTCTACTCTGTTGTCTTGTAGTGACTTTCAAGACTTGTTTTTGCATATTTTTTAATTCATCGATGGTTATTCTTGATAACGCATCGGCTACATGATTATCTTTTCCTTTAAGGTATTCTACTGTAAACTCATACTCTTCTAAATCAAGTCTCATTCTAGTGAGTTTGGAAGTAGGATTTCTCATTGAGAAGAGGTATGTTAAAGGCCTATGATCTGTTTTTACAACGAAATGTTTGCCATATATGTATGGTCTGAAGTAGTTAATTGCCCAGTGTATTGCCGCTAATTCTTGCTCTGTAGTGATTTTGTTACTTTCTCCCTTAGTGAAGCTGCGAGAGGCATATGCTACTGGTAGTTGTATCTCATCGTATGTTTGTGTTAATACTGCCCCGCAAGCTTGTTTACTTGCATCTGTTATTATGCAAAATTCTTTGCTGAAATCTGGGTATTGTAATAACGTGGGTTGTATTAATGATTGTTTGAGATATGTGAATGCATTTTGGCATTCTGAAGTCCACTCGAATTTTACATTCTTTTTACATAACCTTGTTATGTGACGAGAGTAGTCAGAAAAATTTTTGATGAAACGTCTATAATAATTGCAAAATGCAATGAATCTTCTTGCGCTGTCAGCGTCCGTAGGGACGGGGTATTTGTCAATGACTTCGTATTTCTTATCATCTGGCAAAATACCACGATCAGTACACTTATGACCTAGAAAAGTCACTTCATGCATGAAGAATGAACATTTGTCTGGGTGTAGTTTTAGGTTATTTTTCCTACATAGGTCAAAGACGTTAGTCAAATTTTTGATCATATGATTTTCGGAACAACCGATGACTATTAAGTCATCCATATACAGGAATGCCTGTGAAGGTTCTAATCCAGAAAATGCCATTGTCATCATTCTTTGGAATGAATTGGGCGCAATTTTTAAACCATAGGGTAATCGTGTGAAGCGATAGGAGCCGTTGCTCGTTGAAAATGACGTTGCGTTTCTTGAGTTTTCATCTAGTTCTATTTGATGGAATCCTGACATTAAGTCTAGGCACGAGAAGTATCTTGCTCGGCCTAATTGATCAAGAATATCGTCTATTCTTGGAAGTGGAAATTTGTCTGATAAGAGCTTTTTATTAATTTGTCTATAATCGATTACCAGTCGCCATCGTTTTGTTGCGGAACCTGGTAATGATTTCTTCGGTACTAGTAGCAATGGGCTGTTGTATTCAGATACGGCTGGTTCTACTATTTTATCATCAATTAATTTGTTAACTTGTCTGTGTATTTCTTCTTTCTGTGATTCTGGTATTCTATAATTTTTGATGTACATCGGTTCATCATCTTTCAATCTTAATTTTTGTTTGTAAAAATTATTTGTACTTATAGATTCGGTTTCAAGTCCGAATATATCTGTGTATTTTGTGCATAATTTATTTAGTTGCTTTTTAAACAATGGTGGGAATTTTTTGTTTAATTTGTGTAAAATATGTTCATTTCTTTCGTTATCTATTGTTTTTACTATTTCATATTTGTTAAGACTTTCAAATTGTATCTTATCAATATTTATTATTTGGTTTCTTTTGGTTGTGTTTATTATACGAATTACTGTGTTTTTACTAGTCGTTATTGTATTTGCAATAAAGATGCCTGTGTCGAAATAGACATTATTGATTAGGGATGAGGATCTGTTCATCGGATGTATCTAATTTAATTTGTCGGACTACTTCGGATCGGGCTGGTAATAACGTTGAGTTATTGCCTATTGTATGTGTTATTGGTACGTTTATTGGACAAGTGATATTGTCTGGTCGCAAAATTAACCAGTCGTCTTCTGTATTAAAATCTAATTTGCAATTGTATTTCTTTATAAAGTCTATTCCGATGATTCCATCGGTGGGTATTGGGAAATTAGAATTAACTATGTGGAAATTATGTGGAATTATGTAATTATTTGTTGCTAGTTCTATGTTTACTAGACCTAGAGAGGTTGTTGAACCTTCTCCAACTCCAAAAATGTTTGTTATTGTATTTTGATCAATGTCTTGGAAATTATCTGAGCTGTTTTTGATAAGTGAAATATCTGCTCCTGTATCTATTTAAAATGTTAATTTTGTATTCGTATTATTATTATGCACATGTATAAAAATGTTGAAATTAAGATTGATTGTGTGAACCGTCTTATTTAGTTTCCCGAAGCTGTAGCATTTTGTGATGTACTAGCAGCTTCGATTGCTCGGACATTGTTATTGTTGTTGTTATTTTGATTTTGTCTATTACCTCGGTTGGAATTATTCCTTCCTCGGTTGTTTCCTCTGTAATTTCCTCTGAAATTACCTCTGTTGTTGTAATTGGTATTGTAACTACCGCGGTTACCTCGGTCTCGGCCTCGGTAGTTGTTATTTCCCCTGTAGTTTTGTTGTCCATTGTAGAAATATAGGACGCTACTGGGACTGCCTGTCATTTCAGTGGTGCATTGTACGTATTTTCCAGCTGCATCACTGAATGTATTGTAATTACCAGCTTCGAGTATTATTCGTAGCTTTTCGTATTCACAATTTTTAGTCATTGCTTGTATTGACTCTTTAGTTGCGAAATTATCCGCAGTTTCGGCTGAAAGGCCTAAGTCAATATATATTGCTTCTAATTGCTTACGCAAATTGTCAATTTCAGTGGTGTATTGGGAAGCTGTCTTCCCTTTCTGTTTAACATTTAGTAACTTTGCTTTTACAACTTCAGCTGATTCACCTTTTACATTACTATTTAGTATGTCAATGATGCCTCTGATGGTTGTTTCATTTGTTACTTTGTATAAAATTGGTCCTATTATTTTTGATTTTATTATCTCTACTGCTAGATCTTCCTGAGTTCCCTTTGTTCTATCTGTTATTCTTAACGCTGTTATAAAGCGTGTCAATGATGACTTTTTGCCATCGAATTCTGGTATTGTTGTCGACAATTGTCGAACATATTCTCTATCTTTCTCAATTTGGTCTGACATTTTGGTTTCGTTGTTTTTCAGAGCGTCTGCTCCGTTTGAATCGTTTTATTTGAATGAATTCATATTGCTGTTCTTGGGTACAGCTACCCGTACATGGTGTGCTTAAGACTATGTGTTTGTTATATTATATACATATACATGTGTATGCAGAGGGCATGCATATGTTATGTATGGCTTGACCACTTGAGCTGCTAAGTGCATGCTCAGCGTTCTCACGCTCCGCGATCGGCTCATGTATAAGCGTTAGATCGTATTTCAAGAGCTGGAGTGTTCATGTAGGTGTTGGTGGTCTTTTGATATTATTTGTGTTTATTATAATTTATGTGACAAAGTGTCACAATGTATATACTTTACTTACATATTAACTCTACTCTACATATTGAGGGTAGATACACTACAGAGCAAAGTGTTTAACGAAATGCGCTTCGCAGTCAAGCTCTTCCCTCGTAGCCCGGACAGTGGGCTCGGCGCAACTCTCCACCTCCCAAGACGATCCCGTTGGGTTTCCTCATTTCTTTCATGTAACGAAAACGAGGCTAAGGTTCCCAAGTCAAGCAGAGTGTGGGGCTTAGATCTGCAGGAGCGGCAATGGCCGGAGTTGCACTGCCTCAATTCATGACCACTCTTAAGGTACGAAGAGTCAGCCTTTTGCTTCTCGAAACCGACTTGCTGGATTTAGGTTCTTAAAGCTCTGGCAATACTGAATTGAGAACCCCGAAGCATTACAAAAAGCACATGTCAGAAGGTTAAGAGTTGTGGCAAGAAAGGCTTACCCACGCATATTAGATGTACGATGTACGATCCCACCTGGCTGCCTGGCGCATAGTTTGCCATGACGAAATCCATAGTCTCCAGAGTCCTGCATCGCTGCTCCAGAAATGATGCAATGGATTTCTACGTTGGAATTAAATTCCGCAGACCGGGGTCCTACAAATGCTTCTCCCATTTGGCCTGACTCCCCGGATCCAGCATTTGGATCTCCATTCTCCACACACTATGTATCGCCTTATGAATCAAGAAAATCACTACGCAATGAAAGAGCACGTGTTCGTCGTGTTCAAGCATTCATCGCCATATGGAGAAGTCTTATGTGCAGAATAAGAAAGTTTATGACTTTCGAAACCGACCACGATCTTTTCAACTAGGACAGCTGGTAATTAAACGGAACTTTCCGATAAGCAAGCTGGCAGACACCCTTTTTTCGGTTCAGTTAAATCTGTTGTTTTGAGGGTTTTAAACCATTTTAAAATATTCCAGATCTAGATCGTTTATACCGATAAATAGTGGAATTCCATTAATTATTAATAGTGGAATTCCGTTAATTAATCTGGCAGTCCTACCATTTTTGTCTAGGATAAATAATTAGAATTTCCTAACGCGAGATCACACGATATGCAATTATATTGCTTTTAGAAGCTTACCGCCTTTATTCACGGCGTCACTTCGTCCTCTTGTTATACTGATCTGAAAGAAGAAACTCGTGAAACATAGTGCTTGTCCGCATTATATTTTATTTTAATCATATTTTATATAATATATTTTATGTTAATCAAAGTCACTTGCAAATCGTGAACCCGGCAATTGCCGAGCTGGAGCACCGATTCAGACTGAATTGGGTATATGGATTCCGTGCAGTTTTGGGCATCCGCCTTCTAATTAAGGTTATATCTGGAAACAGGCTTTAAAATTAAAAACTGGGCACGAGCGAGGTCCTCGATGTTGGAGCGAGGTCCACCCGACCACGATTTCGGCGTGGACTACGCTATATTCAGCCTGGAAAGTTGATGGGAATCCATTGACGGACCGAGAGGACATCATCTGCCTAAGAACAACAGGCGCAACAAGGAACCACCCTGGCCGCATTCCACTTGCTGATCGTTACGTACTCCAAATTCCACGTGCCGATCATTACGGACTCCGCATTACACGTGCGGATCATCGCGTTACGGACGCCGCATTCCACGTGCGAATCGTTACGGACTCCGCATTCCACGTGCGGATCATCGCATTACGGACGCCGCATTCCACGTGCGGATCGTTACGGACACTTGCTGATCGCCTCACCCAAATTTGAATTTTGATGAACAATTAAAAACCGAAAATATTATATGAATATTGCATCCGTATCGTTAAGTTACTAGAATATATTCAATGATTAATAATTATAGGATCAATAAATATAGGATCAATAGAGAAGTCGATCCGGCCATGTCCGTCATCGATGCAGATTCCAGAGTGATAGACGCAGCGCAAGTTTGTTAACCGACAAAAACTGCCAAGACCACAAATTTTTAAAATGTTTTGATTTTTTTTCATTTCTTTATTAGTTTTGTATTTTTTTATCGACTTGCCTACAACATTTTTGGAAATGTTTGAATTTCTTTTTTGGTTTTATTTTTTGTTTTGTCAATTTTTACCCTTTAAGCTATCAAACCCACACTTTTGACACAATTTTTTTTTGTTCATTATCATCTCATTTTTCCCCATTTCTATCATTAACCAGAAAAATGTTGAAATTTCTCGTTCACACTTCTACTGGCTGAGTAACGGGTACTCTTCGAGTAACAGGTATAATAAGTCAAAAAGAGTATCACAGGTATTTCCAAATTGCAAAGTCTCCAGGTCTATCTGAAGCGTTGAAGGTGCGACCATGATGAACTACAGTATTGTTTCGGACGTCCTTTTCTTGGCAAAGCCGACAGATATGACGTATGACTACGACATCCAATTTTAAAGGCGCAAAGTCATCACCAGAAAAAAAACATCTTCATAGATAAATCCGCAATATAGTTCTGGTAAGACCCGCTGTACTAACTCTGTTCTGATCCGCGCAGTAATAGGCCTTAAAATAATACGCAGAGAGCTCAAGTCCCGGCTTATCACAATAGGAGACCTGTTACTTTCGTTTTAACAAATGTCCCAGAGAAATAGTAATGATTCGATAGAGTCGCGCAGAGCGCCAGATAAATAATATGCCAATGAAAAAGTTTTTAGAGAGAAAACCAATCGTCATCATCAGGGTGGACATAAAATTCATCATTAAAACCGGCGCATACAACACTTTAATTCGACCATAGAAAGGGTTAAAGGGCATCGACTTGGGAAATTCAGGGAAAAATTCTTTGCCTTTAGGTTATTGTTCCTTACAATAGATTTTATATCTGGCTATCATCAAATCATTCTTGCAAAGGGCGACTGAGGAAAATTATTGTTCTCAATAAATTGCAAACTTCTGTTTGGCCAAAAGAATACTAGCAACATTTTTCAATTAACTATTAACGATATTCTGCGAGAGGAGTTCAGATCAACTATTATAGATGCTTTATTAACGATTTCGCATCACGAATCTCCTATAAGTCTGGCAATGCCAGGACTAAACATGCAAACAGCATGTGTGGCCATAATCCAAAGCGAACAGTTAAACAGTGTTCGAAAATGAAAAAAACATTCGATTCATTTCAGAAACAAAAAGCCATTGTTGGAAAAGCTGAATATAACAATTATTCGCAAGGGAATAAATACCCGTTCTAGTGACCAGCTTACACAAGCCCTGATACAAGACGAAGTGGTTCGCAATTTACCGGTCACAAAGTTCGGGCACTGTAAAAGAACCAGACCGTTTTTTGCGTTAAAGAACGATCGGCCCAATACATCAAGTACTTTCCGAGTACCAATCCCCTTAAATGGCAAAGGTGGCCCATGTAATCTGATAAAATATGACAGACATAAAAAAACACAGCACACAGATAAAAATGTTGTAAAATTTGCCATTGTTCAATCAGTTCTCTGATGAACTTAAACTTATGAATTTCTTCCCAAAAGCCAGAACAAACATATTTACGATTACCACTATGCTAACCAACTTAAAATAATTCCATCAATAAAAGAAGGATCATTGTGGTTTTAATATATTTATTCCTTTCTTAGCCTTGGTTTTTTTAGTAATCAGAAGATTAGATGAGTAAATTATCCTTGAATGAGTGACAAATTAGAGCTTATGTTGTTGAAGCCTTCAAAATTAGAAATTACCTTAAGAATACTAGCAACACACGTATTGATACACGTAATACTAAGACTATTATTACAGAGAGGTCCAGTATTCGAGTACATATCGGTGCTTTATGTAAACTCTCCACCTCCCAAAACCGCCGAAGAAGCACCTCAAGACGATCCCGTTGTGTTTCCTCATTTCTTTCATGTTACGAAAACGAGGCTAAGGTTCCCAAGTCAAGCTGAGTGTGGTGCTTAGATCTGCAGGAGCGGCAATGGCCGGAGTTGCACTGCCTCAATTCATGGCCACTCTTAAGGTACGAAGAGTCAGCCTTTTGCTTCTCGAAACCGACTTGCTGGATTTAGGTTCTTAAAGCTCTGGCAATACTGAATTGAGAACCCCGAAGCATTACAAAAAGCACATGTCAGAAGGTTAAGAGTTGTGGCAAGAAAGGCTTACCCACGCATATTAGATGTACGATGTACGCTCCCACCTGGCTGCCTGGCGCATAGTTTGCCATGACGAAATCCATAGTCTCCAGAGTCCTGCATCGCTGCTCCAGAAATGATGCCATGGATTTCTACGTTGGAATTAAATTCCGCAGACCGGGGTCCTACAAATGCTTCTCCCATTTGGCCTGACTCGCCGGATCCAGCTTTTGGACCAGTAATTGGACTATAATGCATCCAGAAATTTGTTCCGTTGTACCCAATCCGTTTAGAGCGCGAATATGGGAGTTGAATTTATCCGACAGCTCATGAAGCATTGAAACGGAACCACTCTGCACTGCCCTTAGCCCCAGAATCTCAGTGACACGCGCCTGAAAAACTTTTGTAACCATAGTATATACATATACATAGTAACTTTTGTATAGCATAGTAGCCCTCCGAAATTTCCAGTGAGCAAACGCTTTCCACCACCGTGTCCCTCAAACAGGATCATAAATGCTGCAGCTTTTTTATGTTTGTGAGGTCAGGATGGCTTTCTATTATCGTCGTAAAAATAGAATAAAAATCCAGCCAGTTAGCATAGCCTCCAGCGAATTTTGGTAGCTCAAGAGCGGGCAGCGACGGTGCCCTATTCCGGAATGAACGTTTCTGATGGCCACAATCGCACGGAGAAATGCCGTCAGCAAATGTTGAGTGTGCGTGGATCTGTGATGCGCGCTTTGAAATCTCCCCACGAACTGAGGACTTAAGAGTTATGAGAACATCATCAAATTTCTCACTCAAATCGCTTTTATTTTGATCCAAATCAAGCTCTTCAAGCTCGCACAGAATTTTCCGAAACGTTTGTTGCAGCTCATTGATCAGCTCCAATCTCAAATTGTCAAATTAAGTTAACACAGAACTTGATAACGAATCTGCTAACCGTTCCACTCTCTTATATTTGGCTGTCGCCTTGCGATGATGTTGTCGATTCCGGATACCCTGCGTATCCAATGTCGGATTCCGACCTAGTAGATGTGGTCAAGAGAAATCTGACGCCCGAGCTAAAGACATGAAGTCTTGCATGTGCCAGTCACAAATTTGTCTGCTTTACGTAGCGAATGCACTAAGCACGAAGAATTCTATTGGCACGTTACCAACAAATTATCATGGAGACCCCAGAACCCTAAGCGTGTCGTTCAAGAAGTTATGTATGAAGACGACACTAACGCTGATCAAGAGGATTTCGCTCAACCAAATGCTGGAATTGTGATGGCGCGGGTCATCGTTACCACGATTGTTTAAAACCCCGTCGAGTATTTTGTTATGGATGTGGGAAAGTGGACACGTACAAGCCTAGCTGTCCAGATTGTAAACTGACTTCGGAAAACTTCCACGTGGATGCCATCCGGAGCCGTCCTAGACCGGACGTCAGTCACTAAATCCTACTTCGGATGATGGGAATGATATCTCGGAGCCCAGCCTCGAACAGAATATTCCAACCCCATCAGACACATCCTGGAACAGCCTTACTAGACCTTTTCACGAGCGAATAAAATAATAGAAAAGGCGACGAGCAGAAATGTTAATAGACGAGGTCGACTTGCGTCCGAAACGCCGGTCCACTGAGTGTCTAAGATGTTATTGGTCACAAAAAAACCTGTTCGAACAAGTATTGATTTCATAAGATGACATCCGTTTATCTATATTACTCTAGTGAATGAGCGTTACATGGTCTTGCTAGATAGTGACACGAGCTTTGAAGCAAGGGTTATCCTTTAGCAAGTCGTTTGCGAATGCTAAAACGGTAGAAAGCATGTAATATCAGGCATTATAACTCTACCCATCGCATATAACGCACTTAAAGCCAATTCCCAATTTCTTATTGTGGGAACTATTACTTACAACATTACATTCAAAATATCTTTAAGCTTTAAGCACTTTAAGGTTCTATACAAAACTGATCTCAGGGATGCATTTTGGCAGATTTGCCTCGATGCTACGTCCAAGCCAAAGACAGAATTCGAATACCGAATTCGCCTCTCTATGAATTCACACGCATGCCCCTTGGCCTCAGTAATTCTCCACACACTATGTATCGCCTTATGAATCAAGAAAATCACTACGCAATGAAGGAGCACGTGTTCGTCGTGTTCAAGCATTCATCGCCATATGGAGAAGTCTTATGTGCAGAATAAGAAAGTTTATGACTTTCGAAACCGACCACGATCTTTTCAACTAGGACAGCTGGTAATTAAATTTTTTCGGTTCAGTTAAATCTGTTGTTTTGAGGGTTTTAAACCATTTTAAAATATTCCAGATCTAGAGTGTTTATTTATCATTTATACCGATAAATAGTGGAATTCCAGTTAATTAATCTGGCAGTCCTACCATTTTTGTCTAGGATAAATAATTAGAATTTCCTAACGCGAGATCACACGATATGCAATTATATTGCTTATATTGCCTTAATAACTTATATGCCTTATATTGCTTATATTATATTATATTGCTTACCGCCTTTATTCACGGCGTCACTTCGTCCTCTTGTTATACTGATCTGAAAGAAGAAACTCGTGAAATGTAGTGCTTGTCCGCATTATATTTTATTTTAATCATATTTTATATAATATATTTTATGTTAATCAAAGTCACTTGCAAATCGTGAACCCGGCAATTGCCGAGCTGGAGCACCGATTCAGACTGAATTGGGTATATGGATTCCGTGCAGTTTTGGGCATCCGCCTTCTAATTGAGGTTACATCTGGAAACAGGCTTTAAAATTAAAAACTGGGCACGAGCGAGGTCCTCGATGTTGGAGCGAGGTCCACCCGACCACGATTTCGGCGTGGACTACGCTATATTCAGCCTGGAAAGTTGATGGGAATCCATTGACGGACCGAGAGGACATCATCTGCCTTAGAGCAACAGGCGCAACAAAACCACCCTGGCCGCATTCCACTTGCTGATCGTTACGTACTCCAAATTCCACGTGCCGATCATTACGGACTCCGCATTACACGTGCGGATCATCGCGTTACGGACGCCGCATTCCACGTGCGAATCGTTACGGACTCCGCATTCCACGTGCGGATCATCGCATTACGGACGCCGCATTCCACGTGCGGATCGTTACGGACACTTGCTGATCGCCTCACCCAAATTTGAAATTTGATGAACAATTAATAACCGAAAATATTATATGAATATTGCACCCGTATCGTTAAGTTACTAGAATATATTCAATGATTAATAATTATAGGATCAATAAATATAGGATCAATAGAGAAGTCGATCCGGCCATGTCCGTCATCGATGCAGATTCCAGAGTGATAGACGCAGCGCAAGTTTGTTAACCGACGAAAACTGCCAAGACCACAAATTTTTAAAATGTTTTGACTTTTTTTCATTTCTTTATTAGTTTTGTATTTTTTTTATCGACTTGCCTACAACATTTTTGGAAATGTTTGAATTTCTTTTTTGGCTTTATTTTTTGTTTTATCAATTTTTACCCTTTAAGCTATCAAACCCACACTTTTGACACAATTTTTTTTTGTTCATTATCATCTTATTTTTCCCCATTTCTATCATTAACCAGAAAAATGTTGAAATTTCTCGTTCACACTTCTACTGGCTGAGTAACGGGTACTCTTCGAGTAACAGGTATAATAAGTCAAAAAGAGTATCACAGGTATTTCCAAATTGCAAAGTCTCCAGGTCTATCTGAAGCGTTGAAGGTGCGACCATGATGAACTACAGTATTGTTTCGGACGTCCTTTTCTTGGCAAAGCCGACAGATATGACGTATGACTACGACATCCAATTTTAAAGGCGCAAAGTCATCACCAGAAAAAAAACATCTTCATAGATAAATCCGCAATATAGTTCTGGTAAGACCCGCTGTACTAACTCTGTTCTGATCCGCGCAGTAATAGGCCTTAAAATAATACGCAGAGAGCTCAAGTCCCGGCTTATCAAAATAGGAGACCTGTTACTTTCGTTTTAACAAATGTCCCAGAGAAATAGTAATGATTCGATAGAGTCGCGCAGAGCGCCAGATAAATAATATGCCAATGAAAAAGTTTTTAGAGAGAAAACCAATCGTCATCATCAGGGTGGACATAAAATTCATCATTAAAACCGGCGCATACAACACTTTAATTCGACCATAGAAAGGGTTAAAGGGCATCGACTTGGGAAATTCAGGGAAAAATTCTTTGCCTTTAGGTTATTGTTCCTTACAATAGATTTTATATCTGGCTATCATCAAATCATTCTTGCAAAGGGCGACTGAGGAAAATGATTGTTCTCAATAAATTGCAAACTTCTGTTTGGCCAAAAGAATACTAGCAACATTTTTCAATTAACTATTAACGATATTCTGCGAGAGGAGTTCAGATCAACTATTATAGATGCTTTATTAACGATTTCGCATCACGAATCTCCTATAAGTCTGGCAATGCCAGGACTAGACATGCAAACAGCATGTGTGGCCATAATCCAAAGCGAACAGTTAAACAGTGTTCGAAAATGAAAAAAACATTCGATAAATTTCAGAAACAAAAAGCCATTGTTGGAAAAGCTGAATATAACAATTATTCGCAAGGGAATAAATACCCGTTCTAGTGACCAGCTTACACAAGCCCTGATACAAGACGAAGTGGTTCGCAATTTACCGGTCACAAAGTTCGGGCACTGTAAAAGAACCAGACCGTTTTTTGCGTTAAAGAACGATCGGCCCAATACATCAAGTACTTTCCGAGTACCAATCCCCTTAAATGGCAAAGGTGGCCCATGTAATCTGATAAAATATGACAGACATAAAAAAACACAGCACACAGATAAAAATGTTGTAAAATTTGCCATTGTTCAATCAGTTCTCTGATGAACTTAAGCTTATGAATTTCTTCCCAAAAGCCAGAACAAACATATTTACGATTACCACTATGCTAACCAACTTAAAATAATTCCATCAATAAAAGAAGGATCATTGTGGTTTTAATATATTTATTCCTTTCTTAGCCTTGGTTTTTTAAGTAATCAGAAGATTAGATGAGTAAATTATCCTTGAATGAGTGACAAATTAGAGCTTATGTTGTTGAAGCCTTCAAAATTAGAAATTACCTTAAGAATACTAGCAACACACGTATTGATACACGTAATACTAAGACTATTATTACAGAGAGGTCCAGTATTCGAGTACATATCGGTGCTTTATGTAAACTTAAATTTCAGCGTTAGGTTCAGTGTTTAGTGTGAATTTTCCCATTCCTAACTTGGTTACTTTGCATTTTTATACCCGTCAAATAGAAGAGTATACAAGATAGAAGATAGTCGAGTTCCCCGACTATCAGATACCCGTTACTCAGGTAGTGGAAGTGCTAACGAGAAATTTAAAAGTTTTCTGGAATATCGGTAGAAATTGAAAAAAAATAACGGGCGTAAAAGTTCTGGGCGGTTTGTGGGCGTTAGAGTGGTCGTGGCAAAATTTTTTTTATGAAATCTATAGAAATTAAAAAAGTGAAAAAATTACACTACATTTTTTTCAAATTAGGGCGTAACAGTTTTGGTCGGTTTGTGGGCATGGCATTTTTTTGTCAAATCTATAGAAATTTACAAGATATATTCAAAAATGAGAAAAAATAAAATGTTTTTAAAATTGTGGACGTGACAGTGTTGGGCGGCTTTTAGGTGTGGCAAAAAGTTTTTTGGCAAATCCATAGAAATTTACAAAATATATAAAAAAAATGAAAAAATATCACAACATTTTTCAAATGTGTGGTCGTAACCGTTTTGTGCGGCTTGTGGGCAACATTTTTAAACAAATGGACAACAACAAATCTGGAAGCTGCATGCATTATCTCAATATTCTAGCTTTTGTAGTTCCTGAGATGGAAGAGTTCATACGGACATCAATACGGATCAACTCGGATATTGACCATTTTTATGGTCGGAAACTTTTACTTCTGCCTGTTACATACTTTTCAACGAATCTAGTACACCTTTTACTCCACGAGTAACGGATATAACCATCACGCCGGGTCAAGTACACTCGTCGCTTTATTTCAACAACAGTTCTGGATGGTAAACGCAAGGACATAGCGCGACAAGTCTTTCGCTCATGAATACATTGTCGTCGCTATCGACTAACTCTCAAAAAACAGCTAATGGGACGACTGCCAAGGAGCGTATCACACCTTCTCGGCCGTCCGTCTCGGCGGACCAATCAATGTCTATTTGCGCATCCGAGGTAAGCCTCCGACCAAGGCCTACCTAACCGTCTTCGTTTGCTTTGCCACAAAAGCTTTACAAGTGGAAGTGGTATAAGATCTCACTACTTCATAATATTTCATTTTATCACTGACGTCGAGACCTCAACTCTCGTTCGTTAACGCCGCTTATTACCTCTCTCTGGAAAGTCAATCGCATACTATCATGGACTACAGTATGGACTACCAAGAAGGCACCCGAGCATTAAAAGCATTTTGAAGGAAATCTAGGTGCAGGAGAGCAACACCAATCAACAGCGAAGGAGTCTGAAATGCATTTATGTTTTCAAACATTTAATTTCACAATTTATTCTTTCCCGAATTTTCCCGAATTTTAGGGTTAGTCGGTCTGACCATACTCTAAGGTATGGCTCATCGAGGCTCGCCGAGATTTCATTAAGCATCCGTGTGTTTCATCCGTGTGTTGTTAGCCTTCCAAGCTAATAATAATGGTGATAATTCGCTAACTATCGTATGTGGATTTCGTAGCATTAATAATAATATATACAGTTTTTAATAGTTACTATGGGTGGGAGAAAGCTATGAGGTATTACGGATATGGGTGAACCTTGGAAGATCAACTAAATATGGGAAATGGGTTCGATATATTCGGATCAATGCGGACAAATATTTTCCTGTGAATCATTTTTGTTTTAAGTTTTTTATTTAGTTTATTTAGTTATTTTTGGGCCTGTTTTCCATTCCTGCAGTTGATTATTGAGTGCTCACCTACTCGGCCGAAGGCTCTTAAAAACTCAAGAGTGACGAGGGAGGTGTGCATTTTTGACCTCGTTATGACTTCGTTAGACAGTCCGAAGGCTTGCCTTTTTTAAATCCGAATTGGTTTTCGTTAAGTAGGTTTTTATGTGTCACAAACCACCAGAGTTCTTTAACTATGATTTTATCTAGCGGTTTTGCTATACAACAGTTGAAAGAAATGGGTCGGTAAGATTAAGTTTGAGTTTTGTTGGTGTTAGACGTGAGGATTGGGATGATTAGACTTGTTTTGAATTTGGTTTAATTAAATATTTCGGTAAATAGTTTTGTTATTCTGTTTTTTGTTGTGGAGGATCTATTTTTGATCCTTTGGTATGAGACTTTATTAAGTCCTGGAGCAGATCCTTTAATGTTTGGAGGGCTGAGATTAGTTCGAGGTATGTTATGTTTTCTTCTATGGTTTGGGCAGTTGGAGAGGAGTTTTGAAAGCTGTTCCTGTATTTATTGTTTCCCAACTCCTCTGAAAAGTTCCAGTCGCGGGAGAGGTAATTTTCTATGTTAGTCTATGTCTATGTTAGCAATTTCGTTGCAAGATAATGTTGTTTTATCGTTTACGGGGCTTGAGATGGCATGCATTTGTTTTACTGGCTTTAGTCCGTAGAAGCGTCTTATATTAGTCCATATTTTGTATGAAAGAGTTGGAAGGGTCTTTTTTTTTCTTTTGTGACCTGTCCAAGTTTTTTTTTTATATATTTATTAAGTGAAGAATCCGTACATCATTATATTGTACCTTAACATCACAGGGTGGAGAAATATTCTTAAGAATTACCAAACACTATATGAAAATAAGTGAAGTAGGAAAAAAAGTGAAAAGTTTTTACTGTTGTCCAACTGTTTTGGCAAAGCCTTGCCGTTTGAGTCGTCTCAGAGCGGGGATAAGACGTCTTGGAAGAAGACATTATGACTCAAAAATCTGTCACTGTATCGACTTGTGTGTCTCCCAATTTGTGCCTCAACTGTGTGAAGATTAAGGTCTTTATGGAGTGTGGAGTTACGTACAAACCAGGGACAGTTGGTTCTTTGTCGTAGTGCACGATTTTGCATCACCTGGATACGTTTATAATTAGATTTGGCTGCAATTCCCTAAATCTGGATCCCGTATAACCACATCGGTACGATACAATGCGCACACACAGCTCTTTTGCTATTTCAGCTGTTGTGATCTGTGACCACATTTCTTTACTGTGTATTTGAGATGCGGACCAAAAGTGAGGCGTTTATCCAGGGTGATACTTAGATATTTGGCTTCCAGCGGCTGATTTTGAGTAAGTCTTCTAGCCGGATTGGAGAGGTGTTCGGGATGAGCGTTTTCAATGTGAAGCATGGATTTGTTGTTTTCAGTGGGTTCATTTTGAGGTTGCACCGTTTACACCAGGCTGTCAGAGCATTAATATATTCTTGTAGTCCGTTAGCAGCCTCTCTGCTGTGCCTAGAGCTATACACAACTGCATGTCATCTGCATAGGTTGCCATAAGAGCCTTGTTGGGTGCTTCCATGTGTTCGAAATTCGGGCAAGGGGTATCAGCAGTGTACAAGGAGTTTTGTAGCGGTCCGAGAACACAGCCCTGTGGGACTCCAGCTCTTATTTGATATATAGAAAAGTAGTTATTTCTCACCGTGATTTTAAATTCTCGGCCTTCCAGATATGACTTTAAATTACAGAAATAGGGCGCAGGTAGGAGGGTCTTTAAAATAAGTGCTATATAGATTATCGCTTTTATAGGTAAAACCTTAAGCGTGGTATGTCAAACCCTGTAAATTCCTTGAGCTTCATGTTTCGGCAGTAATTTAATTATTTCAGATATTTCCTCTATGCTTATTGACTTAATAGGCCAAGACATCTGCATCTTGAAGGTTTGTATGCGGGATAAAAGCTATACCCATGTATCTGAACTGTTTTCCCTCTGTTGAGTGTGCGAAGAGCTCAACTTCTCTGGCTTTACCTGAAATACCATTTACATTCCAGATAAGAATCTTCAAAGGGTTCATTGCGATGGTAAAGCGTTGCAATGGAGTTGGAGAGCCGATGTATCCCCAGTCCGATTTCAAAAACCATTTTTTTCAGCCGCTCGAGTCGTTGACTATTCAGCTTGTTTGGTTGTTGTTGCTCCTATTGCAGAATCGCTGCTGTTGTTGCTGTTGAATCTTTTGCTGCCAATTCAAAAATTGTTCCTGCTTCTGTGCCAATATAGACTGAACGTCAAGAGGGTGTTGCTGTTTAATTTTTTTTTCCTGTAATTGGCCTTGTACATTATGTAGACGAGGCTGGGATGTTGTATTGCCATTTCTTGCGATAGCTGCGTAGGGCTTTGGGCCGATGCTATTGAATGCTACTTAGCTGCATGCTGCTGGTTGTGCTGGGGTTGTTTATGGTTTGTTGCACTTTTATCAAACCTGGCTTGCTTAGGTTGTTGCTTCTTTATAGTGCCCATTGATCGTCGAAGATACTCCTGATACTACTGGCAACCTTTGTCACTTGCCGTGTGATTTCCTTCACAGTGTACAGGGTGCGTTATGAAAGTAATGCGCATGGTTTCATTGTTACGTAACTACCTGTCGTAGCACGCTCGGACCTGTCTGAAAATTTGGGGCGGAGTCTCTCCTTTCCAACGCGCTCCGTCTCAGTTCGCTCTGAGCAATAGAAGTGGTAGGATGTGTCGTAGAGCGAAGTCATTTTTTCTGTTGTGTCACGGTGCGATGGAGCGTTCGCTGGAACAGCGGTACGCCATAAAGTTTTGTGTGCGACTTGGCAAAAATGCCACTCGGAGCTCTGTCGTTTGGATTCTGGATCGTACTCGAACATCCAGGATTCATCCCCAGTTACAGTAAAATTTAAAAAACCTGGATCATTTCTAATCGATTCAGTCGCACACAACACTTTATGGCGTACCGCTGTTCCAGCGAACGCTCCATCGCACCGTGACACAACAGAAAAAATTACTTCGCTCTACGACACGTCCTACCACTTCTATTGCTCAGAGCGAACTGAGCGAACTCAGACAGGTCCGAGCGTGCTACGACAGGTAGTTACGTGACAATGAAACCATGCGCATTACTTTCATAACGCACCCTGTATACAGATAGGATGTTAATGATTGGGTTACACGCATAACTTGGTTAAGTGATTTTTACCACAGCGAGCACAATTGGGATGACGAAGACAGTATTTAGCTGTCTGGCCGAATTCCTGACAACGTACGCATTGAGCAATTTCCCATGACATACGCATTCTTTCTATCCGCACATTCTGTCGGCATAGTGTGTTAATATCGTATATGTCATTTATTTTTACATATGGTTTTATATTAATGAAGAATATATTAAGTTTTTCTTCTCTATTACTCCTGGATCCTGTATTTTGTACTTGTAGAACATCAATGCAATTTATTTTAAAGTTGGCGATAATTTGGTTAGGTTAAGTTGGTTAGGTTGGTTGGTATGGTGGAGGCCCTTAACTACTATTCTGTGACGCTTCTCTTCCTTCATTTGGTACGTATGGAATTCAATTCCCGGACTATACAACAAAACGCTCATATATTTATATATTTTGTAAATTTTTATAGATTTGCCAAAAAAACTTTTTGCCATGCCCACAAAACATTGCCATGCACAAATCACGCCCACAATTTTGAAAAATGTATTTTTTTCATTTTTAAATATATCTTGTAAATTGCTATAGATTTTCTAAAATATTTTTGTTCATGCCCATTCCAACGCCAAACCGCAAACCGCACAAAACTGTCACGACCACACTTGAAAAATGTCGTGATATTTTTGTACTTTTTTATATAATATATATATGAAGATACACGTATATGAAGTTGATACGAAGGTCAGACAGAACTAATTCATGCAACTCGTTCGAAGCTCCAACTAGTTAGTTGCATTGTCGGTAAGAAAGTAAAATTATTGATCAGCTCCAAATGTATCGCTTTGGTTGCGAAGAAAATGAAAACATAAGCGTAGCATTTTGCAGTAGCCTTATTGTCACAGACGGAAAATGGTCCCCAAAGTGGTGTCACTGACTTCAAGCTCCTAAGATTAATCGAGACGTTTTTGTTGATCTGCCATAATGCGATCAGCTAAAAGAGGTTGCGTTTCCTGTCAAGCCCATGGCTTACTTTTTGCTTAATAAGTACTGCTTGTATGTCTATGAGATTGCGTATTTTCGGGTATGCAGTGACCTGGCTGATTCACATTCCAAATATTGCATATTTGCTCCATTCCAATCCACTTATGTAGACCACTTTGTACACTCAATTCGGCTTAATTCTTAATTCCGCTGATTCGTTGCTTTGAAGCATAGATCGATTCCTGCAACGTTGGACTGTAGAGAATAGATAAGTTCTTATGTGTCGAAGCCGAACAAATTGTTTGCCAATATCAGAGTGTAGGAATGCTGGTACCCCATACGGATGGCAAATGTTTATTTGAAAAAAAAAAAATGTTTACTTTGAATTCAACTCACTCTTGGAAGTAAAAAACATACTTAAATAATAAGTCTAAGCTAATGGTTGTTTCTGTGAAGATTCTTTAATCGGAGCGGCCAAGCAACAGCGAAGAAGGCTGGAATGTAGAAGGATCCAACGGCATTGTATCTACCTTGGACAGCGGTAGAGCGAAGAAAAATCTGACGTAAATCTGAAAGAATAATGTTACGGTCGCTTACATGCTTGGTAAGAAAGTAGTGTGTCCAACGACGCCAAACACTTCGACTTTGGGACTTGAATGAAATCCATCTCTAACTGGGACATAGTCGTTTTTTGGGGACCAGTATGAACAAAAATATTTTGAGACGCACAATGCTTAAATTATTTGTACGAGTATATTATTTATATTTATAATATTTTGTGTATTAGAAGTGTAATAACTCAGAGCAAAATAATTTGTTATTTAACCTAAACTGTTGTTGGCCGGATATCTCTAAAAATGCTTCGTAGCTTAAAAATATTTAAGAAAAATTTATTTACCTAATCACTGGACCTCTTGCCTTTTTAGAACTTGTCAATAAATCGCGATTTTGTAAAGAAATTGTTTTTTAGGGCTTTTGTGAATGAAGAATGTTTAAAAAGTTGATCGAAAACCAATTAAGGTAAGCAATGTGTCATCGCTTACTCTGGGTTCGAAAATTAGATTACCACTTTCACACGCGCTTGCTGATTTTTAAAGTTAAATGAAATAAAGAACTATTTGTGTGGAGCACCGCTAAAAAGCTATTTAGGTTTTTGAGGCTGAAGCGATTTACAGAGCAGCACTGAACAAGCTATTATCATGTTTATTTATATTTGCTAATATGTTATAATTAGAAATGTCAATAAAAGGGTTATTAAAAAATGGCTCAGCAATATCAATCTGCTCTCGTCTAATCTTTTTTGCAGTGATAACAGCTACACGACAATGCACTTTTAAAAGTCACATTTCGTATTCCTTCAATACATAGCACACGTCGTTGTATCTGAATCGAGTTTAGAAATTCTTTATGAAAGCAATGGGGATCTAAAGGCAGAACTCACCTCCTCCGATTTCATCATGTTGCAGCATTGGCCAACACTCACCACTGGTTTGGGTGGTTTGAATAAAACAGAAGGCGATGCAACCATCAGGGGAATCGAAGGTACCGAGAAGGACTCGCAGAATCCGCGACACGCATTGGTTGTTATGGTGAACTCGACACAATCAGGGATAGACATTTTTCGAGTATTTCCAACTTTGTGGCATCCAGGACGCAGCCATGCGTCCTTCCCCATTGAGTTACTATCGCAGAGCAAAAGCCAGGGAATACAGCAAATAAGCACCACTAGTTGAAAAGACCTCATCTCGGCAACTGCTAAGATTGTCCATGGATTTGGCTTTTAAAGCGACACCGTATCCTGACGCCTGCGTAGGAAAACGAGGGCAAATTAAACATAGGTCTTACTATGGAGGTGAAGGTAGGGAAAAGGAACTTCATGAAATATTCATTAGCGATTAAAAAAGCTCGGTAATATACAAAGTTCGAATACTCTACGCGTATATAATAGTTAAAAATTTAATAGTTCATCGATAACAATTAAAATAACCATTTTAAGTAATACAAAGTAATAAAGATGGAGATGGGCAATGCATTATTGGTTTTTAGATAATTTCTATTTGAAATATTTTTAATTTAAAGAATGATTTTTTATCACTTTTATTTCAAATATTTTTAATATAATGATGTTTTTATACTCAATACATTTTCTATGTTAATTATTTAATTAATGAGTTTGCTCTATTATCATGAAATTTTTATAATATTTTTGCTTAAATGTACTTTACATTTACATTACATACATTTACATAAATGTACTTTAGATTTTAAGCCATCTTTACAACTGAAAAATGTAACTTATATTTAATATTACAATTTATTGATCCAACATTTTAAAGCAAGGAAAAAGTGGTACCAAAAAACCTTTAGCAGATGAACTTAGAACTATATTATAACTAACTTATCAACTAAAGAGCGAAAACTTCAGTAAAACTAACTTGGGCTAGTGATCTGCTCGCACTTGATTGTGTACTTTAATTTGAAATTAAATTTATTTTTGTTTCGTTTGATGATAACATCAATCGGCTTTATATTGCTTTATCGTGCAATTTACAAGTTGAAAAATAAAAGGGAAGATTGAGGATCATTTTTAAAATCTTATTTTGAGTTTTTTGCAATTTTTTAATATGAGTGCACAATTTCCCCAAATCTCAGAACATTAAAGGATAGTGGGTAGGAAAACTTGTTTGTAAATTAGTAATTTATTTTTAAAGGACAGCTTAGAGTTCCGATTAATAAACGGATATAATATGCGAATGGTCTTATTTATTTTGTCAACTGTTTTATTAATATGTTCCTTGAAGATAATCTTTTTATCAAGATGTATACCAAGGTACTTAACAGAGTTTTCCCAAGGAATATTATTATTGTCAATTACAAGATCACAATTTGGTAAGAATTTATTAGCACGCTTTTTTGTAAAAAAAAATTGCTTTTATTTTGTTGGCATTTAATTTAATTTCCATTTAGTTAAAAAGACAAATATTTCATTGAGAGTGTTGTAATATAATTTGAATATCAGAAGAAGATCCAGTACAGAGTATGGCCGCGTCATCTGCAAACATGAAAGTACGACAATTGACGAATGTCGGTATGTCATGCATGTAAACATTAAAAAGAGTGGGCGCGAGCACTGAACCTTGGGGGACTCCAGCTCAAACCAATTTCATTTTGGAGTTTATGCCGTTTAAACATGCATAAAAATTTCTATCTGACAAGAAATTTTGACTAAGTTTTAGAATATACATGGGAGTGTTGCATATTTTTAATTTGTGGATAAGACCGTTGTGCCATATCAGAAGCAGCCTCAACATCCAGTGTTAGCATGCCAACAGATTTTTTTTTTTTTGGCAAAACTTTGTTTAACTCATTTTACCACCTTATTAAGTGGATGAATAAAGCTTAAAGACTCCCTGTAGAATTGTTAGCAAGCTAATGGGACGATAGCTTTCTGGAGAGTTAGGAGGTTTTCCAGGCTTGGATATTGGGATGATTTTTCCAGTTTTCCATACAATAGGAAAATATCTAATCTTAAAACAATTATTAAATATAAGAGTTAAAAAAAATTAAACATTTTATCAGTGCCAGGAGATTTTTTTTTGACTTCGAAAGTTGATATGGCAGGTACATTCGAGGAAACTATCTGACAACTGAGATTATGTAAGGAAGTGTTAAAACTAAACCTAATGTTTCAGCATCTAAGAAATGGGAAGTTAAATTGTGTTTGTTCTCAAAAATATCTGATAGCAAGTTGGATTTCTCCAAACCCGTTGAAAACCGTTCATTGTTGTAATTAAAGCATGGAATGTTTGTTTTTAATTATTTTAGTTAATTTCCATAGTGGCTTGGAATCATTTGACAAGGCAGATAGTTTTTTGCCCTAAGAGTGATTATTAAATACCAAAAATTCTTGACGAGTCTTGGAGTTCAGGAAAGATTTTCTATGTATGTATTGATTAAGATTACAAAAGAAAACTGTTATATCGTATGGTCCAATAATTATACCAGGTTACTCGTAAAGTTTAAATTTCAATGAAAAGAATGCAATAGGTAAAATTAAACGTTTCCGAACATATAAATATAATATATAAATTCTTGATCAGAATTAATAGCGGAGTAGATCTGGGACGTCGAGATCTCAGGAACTATAAAAGCTAAAAGTTTTTGACCCATGTAGCCACGCCACAAAACACGCCACAGTTTTGAAAAATGTGTTGACTTTTTTCATGTTCCTATTTGTCTTTCAGCTTTCTATCGACATGCTAAAAATATTTTCGCCAGGCAAACTCTAACGCCCACAAGACCCCCAAAAATCTACACTTTTCAAAATGTTGTTTTTAATTTTTTATCGTTATGCCAAAAAGATTATTGAACTTTCTCAATCGCACTCCCACTAGCTGAGTAACCGCATTTCACTAGCATTTTACTATTCCGTTGGTAGCTGTTTATGGTCCGATCCGACTGATCTAAATCACACTGCTAAATGGGTTTATATATCCGTGAAAATAAAGTTTTTAAGTTTATATAAGCACCCTGTAAATTTATGCATGTAAAACGGAAGCTAAATATATTATATAAATGTAGATGTTTAATAAAAATCTCTATGTAAATGCAATTTTTGTACCCTTGACTCGTAGAGTAAAAGGGTACACTAGATTCGTTGAAATGTGTGTAGTATTTAGAATGAAGCGTTTCAGGATCTCTAACCGAGTCGATCCAACCATGTCCGTCTGTCCGTTTTTTTTCATTTTATTATTTTTTCCCAAATTTTTACCGATATTCCAGAAAATTGTGAAATTTTTAGTTTGCACTTCCACTAGCTGAGTAACGGGTATCTGATAGTTGGTGAACTCGACTATAGCATTCTATCTTGTTTTAATTAGTCTTGTATGTTTTTTTCGACTTGCTAAAAATCTTTTTGCCACCGCCCAAAACTGCACCACCCAGACTTTGCAAAAATGTTTTCATTTATTTTCGTTATCCTTTCTAACGCCCACAAACCCGCCCAACACTGTCACGCCAACACATTTTAAATTTGTTTAATTTAATTTTTTTCGGACTTTCTACCGACATTCCAGAAAATTTTGAAATGAGAAATTACTGTAACCTGAGTAACAGGTTTTTGATTGTCAGGGAACTCTACTACAGCGTTCCCTCTTGTTTTAATATTGTAATATATTTGTTTGCGAACTGTACGGTACCTTTTTAGATATACATACATACATACGTGTATATACATTTGCGTGTATACTTGACACCAATAATTATTTATTAATTAAATAAAATAATAGTAATGAAAATAATAATAATAAGTAATTTTAATTCTACTTGTTTAATTTCTTGTTAAAATTCTTCCAAAAATGGCTCTAATAGTAATTTTTTGTTTGATATCGTCTCGTAAGCAGTGCAAGTTGTCAAATGAGGATATCATGAGAGGATATTCTTCCAAAACTTCTTCTTTTCATTAACTTATTTAAGAACAATAGTCACTAGGATGTTTGATGTTAAATCAAAACAGCTCTGTAAGGCGAACTTCCGGTTCCTCGCAGTGCGAATGTGATGCAGGATAATGCAGGATGCTGGATTTTTGTCCCATTCGCTCTGATCGGCTGGAAGATAGCATTGAATCGCGGCCAACAAGGAGAGCTTGTTTTCAAAATTCGATAAAAATGCTTTAAACCTATTGTCTCTTACGATACTCTCAGGTACTACAAAGTCATTATTGGCTGCGGTTATAAATTTATTTGACGGACCCAACCAAATATGCAAAAAGCAAACCTATATGTTATTTTTTGCTTTGCGTGTAAGGTCCAAATAAAGATTACCTGTAAAAATTGTAGAGAAACAAATCTACGGAATACTTAAAACAGTTGAATCTAATTACGGTAACATATGGAAATTGGAAAAATAGCTGACGACGATTGAATAAAATGAATAATTCAGAATGATATTTTCTCAACTATAAAAAACCTGTTAGGTTTCAGCTAATGGTACTGTTAGTAAGATATTTCAATTTAGATAGGAATAACCTTAATACAAAATAAGAAAATCTGAAAATTTGAAATATCGCGGTCGTGATGACGAGATGAGTGGGCCACTTTTATAAGGGTCTTTGAGAATACTATAGTACATATGCCACTGCCTTCTCCAACGTAGAAAACATGTTACGATTCCAACGATGCCTGAAGAGAAAAGCATACGACCTAGTAAAACACAAGCTCTTACTTAATGGTTTCCGAGCTCATTACCACACCAAATACATTTTTTGGCCGAATAGATCAAATTCTTTAAACTGGGCAATGCACCCATGGATCCTACGGATGGAACCGTATCAAGCGGAAAGGCGTTAAGCGATTGGATGTATACGATCGCCAAAGCAGCTTCCACCGTAAATTCAACGTTTTATGCAAAGCCAAATAATGTGCACACTCACACTAGCTACAAAAACGGACATCTTCAGCACATCGAATTAAAAGAACTCGAACAGTTTCTAAAATCACATCTTGCTTTGTCCGCTAAAGTATGCAGCATCAAGTCTCACAGTGTGAAAAATTCCGAAATCTTACCTATGATGGAATGCAACTAATTGTTCGCGATTATCGCTTGTGCCTAAAAACACATGGAAGACGATGTCTTTCAACTAAGGTGTCCAGAGTTAGAGGATGTGAACGGAGACATCATCCTTTACTTCAGAAAGGTAGCTAAAAAGCTAAAAAAAGTAAAAGTAAAAGCTAAAAAGTACGAGCTAATCAGCAAGTACTCGCATTTTAATGGAATTCCTTTAAAATCTTGCTGGAATGCTGAACAAATGCTTTTGGCTAGAACGAACAACTGGAGCCTAGCCTCGAAAGAGAGCTTTAACGTCAAAAAAAAAAAACGTTTCGTTCCATCGATGATGAAAAAGTTCTACCATACTGAATGCCACCTGAACAGAAGTCGAAGGTCACTACGAAGTGAGGGTCACTACTTAAAAATTAAAGAAAGGGTATAATTAGAGAAAGGGTATGCAGTCGAGTTGTCCAGTTGCAACATAATTGATCAAAAAGAGCGCATTTGATGCTTACCAATATTTATTACCCACAACCAAAGTAAGCCGGAACAGGTTAAGTTTGTAAGGCATGAAGCAGCTAAATTTCATGAAAAGCCTGTCAACGATTTCATGTTCACTGGCGGTGATCTGCTGTAGCCGCTCATAGACGTTTTAGACTGTTTGTGGAGACATTGCTGAAATGTTCCTTAGAATTAGGATCATAACAGCAGATGCGCACACTCATCGTTTTATTTGGTTCAACAAGGAAACACACACTCCAAGAATATTTGGGATGAAAGCAAAACAACGTCGATGACTACATAGACATCCTAGTGACTGATGTAGAAGCGATCAATGTCACCTTAACAGACCCAGAGATACACTCTGCCGGAGGCTTTTATTTACATTTACAGGATTCTTCGGTGCATTCGCAATCCCCCAAGCCCAAGACGCAGAGGAAGTCCTCGGTATGCTTTGGAAACCGAAAACTGACATGTTTAAATATTTTTTCAGATTTGCGCGAATGAAAAGAAACGTTTTATTCGAAGCACCACAACCAATGAAACGAGATAATATATTTTACAAATCCTAATGTCTATATTTTACCTTTTAGGATTCTCGTCCTGCTTCACCATTGGCCCTAAAACGATCTTCAAGAAATCTGGCGTAGATGATTAGGCTGCGATGACATCCTACCGGCAAGTCAGCTTGTATTCTCAACGAACTGGAAAGTCCTGCTTTCCCAAGCCGCAACAATTCGAGTGCCACGGCACTACCCTACAAAACTTCATATCGCTGACACTATTGAAGTACACACGTTTGTGGGCGCCAGTGAGATCGGGTATGTTACTGATTGCTATTTTTGCATACAAAAGGGTGATGATATTACGGTAAAGGTAAGAAAAAGCAAAGAGCGAAAAAGCAGAAAAATTCAAAGAAAACCAACAATATGAAAATTGATCAACACACATATTAGACTAATTCAAGGACAGTACTTTCCTGGCTGATAATAGACCCGCGCACATTCGACTCCTTTGTAATGCACCGATTTGCAGAAAAACCACGAATGCTAATCAAGGGCACATGGTTCCGACAAAGCCAAACGTAGCAGACTGGGCAACAAAGTTAATCTCGCAGCCCAACGTCGTTGAATGGCTCTGCTGTTCCTTCGCCAACCAAAGGACCGGTCACTCCGGTCAGATTCCATAAACCAAAACATAAATCAAATTTGCCAAAGTTCCATAACAAAAGCCATCTAATAGTAAAGGACTACCATGAAAGAAGTCATCATATGCTTCCCGAAGGAACCATAAATTTAATACAATGGCAGTATTTTATTCCTCCATTGCGTGTCGTATTGATCCGAAAATCTTGTCAGCAATGTCAAAACAATTCTGCCGTCCCGGAACTACCGCAAATGGCACCACTGCCACCTGCCAGAGTCGCCAGGTATGAGAGGCCATTGGGCCAAAGGAAGAATTATAGAAGTCTGTACATCAAAGGATGGTCAGCAGCGATCCGTTACCATAAAAACTCTGTACTGTATAAATTGCTGTACTGGATGTATTGTATAAATCTAAATAAACTGTTGTAGCTGTTTACGTGGGGAAAATGTTACCACCTCAGCTCAGCTATTCTTTTAGTTTTATTGTCACCTTGAGATGTCGAGAACGATAGGACAGTTATAGCGCGATCTCAAAGAGAGAGGAAGACTTCGTAAAACTCCTAAAATATTACGTTTTTGAAATTAAATTTAAAAGGTGCATGTTATTTAATGGTCGGCTGCAACAAGGATAATAAAATGCCACTAAATTGTCGCAAAGCCATCGAATGGTGGCGTTAACCGGTCCCGCATGGCTATAGCGAATAGGATCCTCCTCTGCAACTAATAGATGTTCCGGAGTCAAGCAAACGACCATCAGTTCTCCTCAATATACATACTTGTGATTATGCTCTGACCACCAGCTTATTTCAAATAATGATTAACACGCCTAACGCGCTCTGGCCTCATCTCGAAATACTGCCGGGGATAAGTAAAACTGCATCGTTATTTATTGATCCACTTTCTGTTCGGACAACGAATACGAATATTTTGCAAGCATTGCTTGCGGTTTGCTTTCAAGGACATCCAAACGACTTACTCTGTGGATAGGTATATGAAGCAGCTAATGTTTTAATGAACTGATCTTAACGAGTCCTCTCTCCGATTGGCTACCAACAGTATTAACAGAGAAGCCAATACGGGAACTTTTTTGAAGAGTCTTGCTGCTGAAATTTCCTTATGCTGATATTTGCACGGCAATGTACGTTTGGATGCATCCTGATTCAGCTGGCTCATTTATGGAATGACATTAAATCTTTGCAGACAAAAGGAATTGTTGGACCTTAATAGACGCCACCAATCATCCTACCAAAGGATCATCCTGTTACAATGACTTATAAAAAACGCCCATAAACGCAACATGCATACTGGTCCTCGCGCTCTTCTTGCCATAATCCGATCCCAATATTACCCTATTGGGGGAGAAAAACCGTAAACAAGGCTGAAAAGAGGTGCGTCAGGTGTTTTTAAAAAAAAACCTCGCTTAGTTAAGCACATAATGGCGGATTTAGCGTTTGAAGTCACTGGCACAGACTTCTGTGGACTATTTTTCTACAAGCCTGAGGCGCCTAATAAGGCTCCTGTGAAATGCTACGTGTGTGTTTTCATGTGCTCTACAATTAAGGAGATACATTTGGAGCTCCATTAAAAATCTTTATACACTTGCTTTCCTGCATAGCGGAGGAAATCGAGTGGATAACCTCCTCGATCACCTCACTTTGATGGACTTTGGGAGTATCACTTTTACCGTGCTGTGGGCTCTCCCATCCTTACCTTCGATGAACTGAGAACCATTCTCTGCTACATATTTGCAATCGTTACTTATCGACCATTAGTATAAATTTCAAAGAGCTCTTTCGATCGTTATGTTTAACTCCAGCGCATTTTATGAATTGTGGTCCGCTTTCAAACTTAAACTCCAATCGCTTGGATAGCTGGCAGCGCCGGCATCGCCCACCTGCAGGAGATCTTCTGGTCCCGATGGAAGTAAGAGTATTTAAGCTTACTGCAGCAGCGATCGCAGTGGCACACTCCCAAGCCTGGTTTAGTTGTAGATGAAAACTTGTTACGGATGAAAACTTGCCACCCATGAAGTGGCATTTAGCGAGAGTCGTTGAGCTGCTACCTCCAAGAGATGGAGTCGTCCGAGCTACTGTACTGAGGACAGCAACAGGATTGACGGAGCAAGATTGACCTTAAAGATGCTATTGATAGCCACGATTCCAACGGGGGGATTATGTCGGGTCTCGCAGCCGAGGATTGTTGGCATTGTCACGGAAGCCGTTTAATAATAGCATCAAAAATAGCGTCCAAAAAGTTCCGCTTATTTACTTACTGCAAGCTGTCGTGTTAGTACATCTACTTTGTTGCTTACTGATGATACATGGAGCCATTAAGATCTGCGGCAGGTGTAAATCCGTCTCATTCTGTGTGTTCGGAGCAGATCGCCAGCACCTAGTCATCCGCGCACCTGTACTACTGCACCGGTGTACCAATGCACCTGTAGTGCTCTTCGGGACTCTCTTTTCGCCCTTCATTCTTCTATTGCTAAAGTTTTCGCGTTATCTATTCAGCTAAAGTACTTTTGTACACTTATGCCTGTATAATTATATTTTGAAACCATGCTTTTGCTTAGGCAGTCTGCATCTCCGAATAAACCAGAGCACAAATAAACAGAGCTTATATGAATATTAACATAACCTATTCGTGCGTTCTTATTAATTATCACCCAAAGGGTGACCCATCTGGTGACCCGTTATGATCGCAGTTTTTATCGGAGTTTGCAACTCGGTCTTGTTATTATTTAATAACATTTAAATAACGGCATACAAGCACTCGAACACATGAACAAGAGCACATGAACTTGATTTAAATTTTATTTAAACGCTGATTCTGCTAATCAGTTTTAAGAAGCTGATTTACAGGCGCGAGTGGAATGGATCAATTGCTTAAACTTGGCGTTTGATTTGGCGCAGACATCGTTGGAATAATGGGATTTTACGGAGATCTCGAGTGACAATCGGATTGAATTTTCCGCAGTTTTCTTGGATGTGAAGGGGAAACTAAACGTAAGATTAGTTGCTCATCGATGCGATTGCGATTGCCGGCTAGACCCGCTGCCAATTCAACATCTATTGACATAACTAACAATGCAGATTTTTTTCGATCTGGGAAGCCTCGTTTGCCAAACCTGGAAATCGCTCGTTTTCATGGAAATTATCCTTATTGTCTCGATTTTCCCGCAACTTTCACCACGTAGACTCGGGATCCTCCGAGGGAGGATGACACGAATGACACGAATTCGTGTCAAACTGTACTTTGCTAAAATTCAGGAAATGACGAAAGACATGACTTGGCATCTCGTTCGGACAAACTTATACCCAGCAGACGTCGTGTCGCGAGGATAAACCCCGAGAAAATTGCTGGACCATTTTTTTTTGGGCTAATGAGCATCAATTCCTTCTGCAAAGCTCGTCGCATTGGCCGTCCCTGTTAGATTCAGTAAAGGATCTGCCTCAGCGCCGTTCTGCGACTCTAATTGGAACCGTTTGCATTGACAATTCATCGAACTGCAAATTCCTCAACTCAAGTTGCAGTGCGTATTTGCAGAAATTCATCGATTTATTTCAAATCGCAGAGCCAAATCTATGTCATTAAAAGGCCGACTTTTACGGAGGAGACAACTCGTGAACTGTACTTCTTTTGAGGAGCATCCAGCTGGTTCACTTGGCAAAAGACTATGGATTTCTTAGCCAGGGCAAGCTGATTTCGCTTAGGCCTATACTCGGTTTCGATGGGTTACTTCCAGTCGATGGAAGGCTTCAGAACGCAAACCTGGACTACGATACTAGGCATCTAATACTTCTACCAGTACTTATCCAGTCACCAAGGCACTCATTGTTTATTATCATAAGAAATATTTGCATGCAGGATCAAAGGCGTTGCTTGCCCCATTACGACAAGGGTTCTGGCCGATTGGAGCCAACGAGTTTGTTGCTAACGTCATTAATAAATGCGTCCGATGGATGTTTTACAATGAATTTTCTATTTTGGGGGCAAGTAATGCGAAGCCTGCCAGCAAATCGAGTGCAGCCTAATCCAGCATTTCATACTACAGGAGTGGACTGTGTAGTGTACGTAGTTCGACAGATTTTAACTAGTTGGTCTTTTAATAGCGGGTGGTAATTACTAATAAAGAGGACCTTGTACTTCCTTCGCTAGGGATGCGCACTCTTGCTATGCTCGGGTCTAGCTCGCCGTAGGTCGGGGTTCTTTTAGCTTAGGATGGTACGAAACGATACTACATTTTAATAAGTGCGTCTTACTCAAAAACAATATTCCAAACTAAACTATCGATTAATAAAAGAAATGGCTTTATATTGATACTACGGATACACGCCGACACGTGTGAAGATAAGCTTCGGATTCTGATAAGTATTGGGAATTTGGATGTTAATAATTCCCTAATTCTTTACCCTCCCTACCATGACAATGCTACTTAAAATATTTACATTATCCCTTGGCCAAGTTCAAAATAACTCTACCACATATTTAAGAAAGTGTTCAACATAAGTACTCGACAAACCATTAAATCTATTTATTCACAATTCATTCTTTTTCAATATATCTTCAATTATAATTCCATTTATATAAATTCAGTTTAGTAAGCAGTTCCATTAAATCTCTTTTACAAACTAACAAATTTTCGTTTTCGTTCATTTTCGTTTATATTTAGTAAGTAAAATAAAGTATATAAAAGTAAAGTAATAAGCAAATAGTCATAAGTAATTGAATATAAAATTAGCAAATATAGCCGGGGGGTAGTAGGCTGTAGAGCAACCAAATGCTCTTATATAGGTCTGGCCTTCCTTACGCCTTGGGGTCGAATCTCTTTGCCACTTTCACACAAATCGCACACGGAAATTTATTGAAATATCAAACTCTTCTTTTTATGAGATTGGATATATATAACTAAATTATATTTCCACGTGTATGTGAAGTTTAATTGGGCAGCGTCAAAAATTGTGAGCGTTCGCCACGAGGTTTAATCCGATAATGAATTAAGCTTTGTGAAGCTACATGCCGGTGGTCACTGCTATAGCTTTCCTTTCCCTAACTGTACAATCGTACGATCATATTCTGTCCTGATTGGTCTAAGACAATTCTCTCACTTTTTGTGTTACACAAAAGCTGCTATAATTTAGGGCGAGGGTGTCTTCAAGAGTTATTGCAGTGTAAAGTTAAGTTGGTCACTACAACTGTTGTGGGCCATTCTACACAAACCAGAAACAAGACACCCAATAAGTGCTAATCCGCGGTCTTCGTTTGCTTTTCCATCAAGGTAGCTCATTTGCAAGTTGTCCAAATGTCCAAATATTCATATTACCTTTTATCTTATATTATATTTTATCCATTATGTATATTATCTTTTAATTTAAAAAATTAATTAAGCATTTTTAAGGACAGTTTTTTATCGACACATTTTTAAAGTAGTTTGAAATTTTTAAAATGCCTCGTTTCAGTAGACAAATTGCATCTCAACGTGCTTGAAGGCAAATGTTGAGAAATAGGGTAAATAGGGAAAATTAAGTAATAGTAAAAGGTGGAGAGGTTAACAAATTCAGTTTCTCAGCGTATGCGAAGAGAAGTTATCTAAGCGAGGGACTCAGAGGGCGTTAATACATCGTATCGTAGCTCAAGACGCTTGGCTCCCATATTTCGTGCGGAGGAACCAACCACAGATATACATATATCATTTTATACAGCGACAAAAAAGAGAGGACAGAGCTATGGAGCAGGTCTAAAATACTGTTGAGCATGGGGAAAGTCGTTTGAATCCTCCTCTTCGCGCAGTTGAGCAAGCAGCCGATTCTCGCCGTTTTATAAGACGGCGAGAATCGAGCTGTGGAGCAGGTCCAAAACACTGCCGAGCATAGGGAAATACGCTTGGATCCCGCATTTCGTGCGAGTGAACAAGCAGCTGATACTCGACGTCTATCGGAAAGCGACAAAACAGCGAAAATCTGGCTATGGAGCAGGAACAAAATACTGCAAACCATAGAAGAAGACGCTTGGATCCGGCGTATCGCACGGGTGAGCAAGAAGTAAATAGCCTGCGTCGAGCACAGGCAAGAGATACTTAGAACCGCTTATTAGAAAGGGAGCGTGATTGGGCTAACAGAACTAGAGCTAGGAGCGGGCGAGTAGGCGAGAAAAACACTTGCTCGACGAAGCGCACGATTAGCTGCTCGACAAGCAACGATCGATGCTATTAGAAATATACATCAAAAAGTAAGTCAGTATAGAAGCCTTAGTGGTAATAGGGAAGACGAAAATCTTCGGAATGCACTTCGAAGTCAGGTCTTGATATAACTCAGGAAAATAGGATTATTAGAATCAGACCTATTGAAATAGAAGCTCACATAGCAACATTCAATAGGAATAACTGACACTATTAGGTATTTAGTTAATATAGAGCTTTATAGAAAGCACAATGTGTCCGTTAACAAGCAGTGGATCTCTGACTTCCCATCCGATACTGTTCCATTCGTAGCATCTTAAGCTGATGTAGACTTTGTAGAGGGACAACTAGGCATCCAGCAGGAGGATGAAAATTCGGAGGCGCGTATTTCCGATCAGAATACAGAAGCCCAAGAACTACATCCTGGAGGATTTACAATAGCTCCAGGTGAGGGCCAAAAGCCTCTCGACGTAATTCTCGATGCTAATTCTGAAGAACTGGCATTCCCCAGCATATATGCTGGAAACAAAATACCATCTTCAGAAAGTTATACAACCAGATATACAAATCTGAGCTGATAAGTTATTCTTCATTTATAAGAAGTTGGAATTGATAAAAATTCGAAATAATATTTAAACTTGCTTACGTAAACGGAGCGCCTCCAGTGCTATCACACCTGCTTAACATACTAAATGAAGATTTTATGGGCAACTTAATTTGTCATGATTAGGGATATAGGATCCTTAGGGATATTCACACGTCTCCTGCCCACTAAAAAATGTCATGGCCTTGATTCGCCATGTTGGGCTTCCCACTTTTTTCATAATTCTATCGACGCTGAAGCTAGGTGGCCAGGTACTAAGCTAGGTACTAAGAGCTAGTGCTGCTCTAGCGCAATCTGGATAGGGTTAATATAAAATTCAAATTCACAGCTTAGGAAAAAGGGGCGGCTGATAATAACAAACCCAGTGACAAGCGCTAGATATTTTAATTACTGATATAGAGAAGTCTGTAAACTTATGAAAATACCTGGAGGTGTCTTTGGAAGTAATTTCGTTACTACCTATTATTGGCGAGTCGAGTTTCAACAGAGGGGTCGCCTCATATTCACGTCATGTTTTGGCTGAAAAATGCCCTGAAAGTAGGATCTAAACAAAGGAGTTAAGTAATGAAGAGTCTATGTCTAGTGTAATAGCCTTCATTGATCAGTTTGTAGCTGTGGATGTTACAAACCCAGATTTGGATCCGTAAGACGTTTATAAGACGGCGAGAATCGAGCTGTGGAGCAGGTCCAAAACACTGCCGAGCATAGGGAAATACGCTTGGATCCCGCATTTCGTGCGAGTGAACAAGCAGCTGATACTCGACGTCTATCGGAAAGCGACAAAACAGCGAAAATCTGGCTATGGAGCAGGAACAAAATACTGCAAACCATAGAAGAAGACGCTTGGATCCGGCGTATCGCACGGGTGAGCAAGAAGTAAATAGCCTGCGTCGAGCACAGGCAAGAGATACTTAGAACCGCTTATTAGAAAGGGAGCGTGATTGGGCTAACAGAACTAGAGCTAGGAGCGGGCGAGTAGGCGAGAAAAACACTTGCTCGACGAAGCGCACGATTAGCTGCTCGACAAGCAACGATCGATGCTATTAGAAATATACATCAAAAAGTAAGTCAGTATAGAAGCCTTAGTGGTAATAGGGAAGACGAAAATCTTCGGAATGCACTTCGAAGTCAGGTCTTGATATAACTCAGGAAAATAGGATTATTAGAATCAGACCTATTGAAATAGAAGCTCACATAGCAACATTCAATAGGAATAACTGACACTATTAGGTATTTAGTTAATATAGAGCTTTATAGAAAGCACAATGTGTCCGTTAACAAGCAGTGGATCTCTGACTTCCCATCCGATACTGTTCCATTCGTAGCATCTTAAGCTGATGTAGACTTTGTAGAGGGACAACTAGGCATCCAGCAGGAGGATGAAAATTCGGAGGCGCGTATTTCCGATCAGAATACAGAAGCCCAAGAACTACATCCTGGAGGATTTACAATAGCTCCAGGTGAGGGCCAAAAGCCTCTCGACGTAATTCTCGATGCTAATTCTGAAGAACTGGCATTCCCCAGCATATATGCTGGAAACAAAATACCATCTTCAGAAAGTTATACAACCAGATATACAAATCTGAGCTGATAAGTTATTCTTCATTTATAAGAAGTTGGAATTGATAAAAATTCGAAATAATATTTAAACTTGCTTACGTAAACGGAGCGCCTCCAGTGCTATCACACCTGCTTAACATACTAAATGAAGATTTTATGGGCAACTTAATTTGTCATGATTAGGGATATAGGATCCTTAGGGATATTCACACGTCTCCTGCCCACTAAAAAATGTCATGGCCTTGATTCGCCATGTTGGGCTTCCCACTTTTTTCATAATTCTATCGACGCTGAAGCTAGGTGGCCAGGTACTAAGCTAGGTACTAAGAGCTAGTGCTGCTCTAGCGCAATCTGGATAGGGTTAATATAAAATTCAAATTCACAGCTTAGGAAAAAGGGGCGGCTGATAATAACAAACCCAGTGACAAGCGCTAGATATTTTAATTACTGATATAGAGAAGTCTGTAAACTTATGAAAATACCTGGAGGTGTCTTTGGAAGTAATTTCGTTACTACCTATTATTGGCGAGTCGAGTTTCAACAGAGGGGTCGCCTCATATTCACGTCATGTTTTGGCTGAAAAATGCCCTGAAAGTAGGATCTAAACAAAGGAGTTAAGTAATGAAGAGTCTATGTCTAGTGTAATAGCCTTCATTGATCAGTTTGTAGCTGTGGATGTTACAAACCCAGATTTGGATCCGTATATTGAATACCAAAAGCATAAGTATGGGCAGTCGTGTCTTAATCTTAATCTTCTTCTTCTTCTGAAACTTAAATAGCAATGTGTTAGATGTTGATCCGGATAGCAATATCCGGGGAATAAGCTCCCGCTAATTATATCCCCTTTAAACTTAGCAAATTTATATTATATACTAATAAATACTTATATATTATATATTATATATTATATATTATATATTATATTATATATTATATATTATATATTATATATTATATATTATATATTATATATTATATATTATATATTATATATTATATATTATATATTATATATTATATATTTATATTATCTATTCTCTTATATATCTTATCTATTCTCTCTCTCTCTTCTCTCTTCTCTTATATTCTTCTTATCTTCTTCTCTCTTCTCTCTTCTCTCTTCTCTATTCTCTCTTCTCTCTTCTCTCTTCTCTCTTCTCTCTTCTCTCTTCTCTCTTCTCTCTTCTCTCTTCTCTCTTCTCTCTATCTTCTCTTCTCTCTTCTCTTCTCTCTTCTCTCTATATTATTATCTAGCAGGGCCGAAGATGGCCAGGGCAAAACCCTCATTTCTATAAAAAATAAAAATAAAGGGACCAAACAGAATAATTCAGCCATTAACACAAACAACGCTTCTGATCAGTCATCTGAGCCTATTGAGTTAGGCTCCACGATAACACAGCAACAGGAAGCGGTTAACCTGCAAATGCCAAGAGCGGGAGTATAACATAACACAAATAACGATTATAATCAGTCTTCTGAGCCTATGGAGTTAGGCTCCTATGACACAGCATAGACAATTTACCTCCTTCGGAACCAACCTGCAAATGCCAAGAGCGAGTATTCGAGGACAGAAAAGATCTGGTTCCACACGAATCACAGATCAAAGGCCCAGGGAGTGCAAAATACCATGCAACAGGCTGACGATAAAAATGACAGCGAATATGAATCACACAGCACCCCTCCCCCTAAACCGCCGCTTAGAAGACGTTGAACCGGGAAGCACTACTGTACTGTTGCAACATAAGCATTAGCGGCGAGTCAGCCGACATCCGTCCAAAAAGCTGACATTTCTTGTAGACAGGGCAGCAGTGCATTCTCAAAGACATACTTATAAACACATTTTTGCTATATCAGCAGTTCGTTTCTAAGGACCAAAATTTCGGAACACGAATATACATTCATGTTACCTTATATCAAGGAGAAGAATAAAGACAGAATTCATTCGATTGCCAACTTTGAACCAGCGTCTTAATTTTTGAAGACTCCACACAGAATAACAAACGAAGCCAAGTCAACAAAAGACTCCACACGAAATAACAAACGAAGCCCAGGCCAACCCAAAAGTGCAGAATAACACCTACCGCCGACTCCCCGGAGGTGACTGGCGCAGCCGGAAAACTGGAATGGATAATACAACATTAAACTTATTACTAATTTTATCGTAAGTAGTTGTTGAAGAAAAAAAAGAGTGAGAGTGAGGAAGTATGTTAAAATAGAATAAAAAGTGCAGAAAAATCCCAAATGTGATTCATAAGCCGCCTTAACAAACATACACTTTAAAAAAAAAAAGAAATCGACACCTAACTAAAACATAAATATGCTGTGGTCGTGAAAAGTGACGTGATATGTGCTTGTGTGAAATCAATCGCAGCCAAGTACGACATCACTATTTTCATGTGTACACATATATATGTAAAACAATCAAAACAATATACACACACACAAATATTTCAAATACAATATATAAAAAGTGAAGTGTACCTGATTGGCATCAATCGCTGATAAACCACTGCCGAAATATTAAAGGCCTGGTACTACATCACAAAAATATATAGTAACATATCCATTCTTACACCCACAACTCCCCATAAGATAATTATAAGCAACATAAACTATAATCTCATATACACACATTAATGTATACATTGTATGTAACAATTTCGTGACATATTCTACAACCCAGAAACACCATTAACATTTACCAACAAAATCACACACTCCATACCCACCATAGACAACACCCCTATCCACGCAAAATAGATAACTATAACTTTGGTTATAGACTTTAAGAAACTTAACGAAACAACCATCGCTGACAAGTATCCAATTCCAAAAATTCCCATGATACTGGCAAATTTAGGTAAAGCCAAATATTTAAAATGCTAGATTTAAAGTCCGGCTATCACCAGATATACCTGGTCGAGCATGACCGCGAGAAAACTTCTTTCTTAAATGGCGGAAAGTATGAGTTTTGCCGATTGCCGTTCGGTTTGATAAATGCGGGAAGCATCTTCCAAAGAGCGATCGACGACGTCCTACGAGAACAAATTGGACAATCGTGCTATGTTGACGTAGACGACTTCATTATTTTTTCTGAAAATGAAATCTATGTCAGCACATAGATTGGGTTTTAGGAAGCATATGTGCTGCCAACATGAAGGTGTCCTACGAAAAAACACACTTTTTCAAGCAAAGTGTTGAATAATATTGTAACCAATAGTGATGCAAAAACTGGCCCAGAAAAAGTAAAAGCTATAAAGGAGTACCCAGAACCGAAAAATCTGTATGAGCTTAGGTCATTTTTAGGTCTAGCCAGTTACTATCGATGTTTCGTTAAAGACTTTGCGGCAATCGCGAGGCACAAGCTTGTCGAGAGAAAATGTCTCTATCAGCAAACACATGTCTACGAAAACTCCTATTGACTTCGTTGACTTACAGAGAGATGCATTTGAGAGGCTGAGAAATGTCTTGGCTTGCGAAGATGTAGTTCTTAGGTACCCTAATTTCAGGAAGCCATTCGATGCGTTTCTATCGCAAGAAAAAATACTTATTACAAAGATGGTGGGCTTTAGGCAAGTTACAGCTCTATCTGTACGGCACTCGCGATATCAACATTTATTGAGATCACCAACCTTTAACATTCGCGGTGTCCGATCGGAATCCAAATCCGAAGATAAAAGAAAGAAAGCGTGTATTGACGATCGTAACGCAAAAATCCATTACAAACCGGGTAAAGAAAATCATGTGGCCGACGCTCTCTCCAGACAGAATATTAACGTCTTACAAAATGAGCCTCACTCAGACCAAAGAGACTAGAATAATAAGATGCGTAATGCTATACAATTTTTTGGCACACGATTTTTTCGTGCGGTTTCCAGGCTGTCTCGAATTTTTGTTCAAGAGCAAGAGAGAGAAAGAGAGCGCTCTAGAGCCATCAGCTCTCTTGTACGCATACAGCGACAGCCGATCGCGATAATGTAAATTTGACAAAATATGCCCTTCACATGCCCTAATTAACTAATTAATTTTATAAATTACAATTTCACAATTTTTAAATTTTTAATTTTTAAATAATAATTTATCATTATCATAGATCATATTACAACTAAATTTACCAAAACAATAGTCAAATTTGTTTCACATATCAAAATTGATTTCGAAACGAAAATCGTCTTCTAGCACAACTACGCACACATGCACACTTTTTTGCTTGCTATTTCTATCTATTTTTCTATTCTATTCTTACATTTAATTCTATTTGTACATTTTGATGCTCTCAATTTACGCGAGCGGGAAGAGAACAATTATTGCCGCCACCAAAAAAGTGGCTGTATGGTGCAAAACCAATGTATGGCCGTTACGCATCTTATTATTCTAGTGTCTTTGGTAAGACGCTGCGACTATTCACAGCGAACTTTCACTGACCTACTGACCTACACGGTCGAAACGACAGACCAACCATTAAACTGCTTCAGTATTCAAATCGTCCTAGAAGAAGAACGTTTCCAATTAAAACGAAACTTAGTGTTGTTTCGTAGCACACCTAGCCACTTGATCAATTTCGCCGACATGAGCGGCATTTTAAAAATTCTTAAATAAATTGTGAATCCCGATTCGTAAATGCGATACACTGCGACACTTGCTCATTTCCCGGCTACACAGTTTCGCTATTATAGAAAAGACCAGTTAGGGCACAATCGTGCGCCCAGAGCGGCTCAGGAAACTGTCAAGCAAGTCCTCCGCGACAAGTTTTTCCCCAAAATAAGCAGCTTAGCAAAAGAAGTGGTTGCAAATCGCAGAATATGCACCAAAGCCAAATATCACAGGCACCCAACAAAGCAAGAGCTCGGGGAAACACCCATACCAAGTTACACCGGCGAAATGTTGCGCATTGACATCTTCTCAACAGATAGGAAGCAGTCCCTAGCATGCGTTGGCAAGTTATCGAAGCTTGCAGTGGTACTACCAGTGCAGTACAGATATTATAATATAATGTTCAAGTTGTAGTGTACGTAGTTCGACAGATTTTTAACTAGTTGGTCTTTTAATAGTGGGTGGTAATTACTAATAAAGAGGACCTTGTTTACCTCTCTAGAATCAAGACATAGACGGTTCTTGTCACCTTTCTTCACTAATACGCAATTACTGCTCCAAGCGCTAGTTGACTCTTCGATAACATCTAAGGCTAGCATGTTATCCAATTTAGCGAACATCAGCTTTTCAATGGCAGGTGAAACTGGCCAATGCCGTTGTTTAACAGGACTCGCATTTCCTACATCAATGCTATGTGTGGACAAGGTAGTACGACCTAAACCTTCGGAAGCAAAAGATGGAAATGTTTTTATTACTTTCTCCAGCCGAAGTCTTTCTCCTTCGTTCAGCTCATGATATTTTGGAGAATCTTCATCATCAACCAAAGTACCGATGTCTAACACAGCAATGGTCGGATTGCTCGTAATTTTATTTAGTAATCCAAACTTTTGCCAAAAATCAATGCCTAAATATACATCCTGCTGAAGTTCTGGTATTATAAATAATTCGAGATTGTCTATCGTATCTCCATACTTAATGGAAGTTATAGGTTTTGACACTACTTTGCTTTTTGTTCCGTTCGAAACGTGAATTTCGCCAGAACATTTTTTTAAGTTGTTGTGTTTAAGGAAGTTCTGAGCAGCTAATCCGCCTACACAACTTATTGTTGCTCCAGAATCTAATAAAGCCTTATAAGTTTGACCCTCTATATTGATATCCGTATAGAGTCTTTGGTCAGAGCTAAGTACTATAGCGGAAATAAGTTTCTGTCGGTCACGACGAACCTTCTTCCAAAATTCTCTCAATCGGCTAGTAGATCGTCTGGGTTTTAAATGAGTCCCTATACTATCTACTTTACCAAATATTTCTTTACGCTTATTATTGTAATTTTGAATTCTTATATGTAAGGGTATAAAGGAAAAATGAATATCAGGCTGACCTAAAGGTTTTATCTCCTGAAATTCACGGGCTTCAGTGGTTGATTTTGACTTCTGAATTTACGGATGTATCTTGTTGCTCAGAGAAACATCCTTTTGTTGGTTTCCCGGATTACAGGTTGGACAAGTCGGCTTGTATTTTTCTTTAAGTCCGCAACCGTAACAAAATATAATTCTTTTAGCCATACAATCATCAAATCTGTTGCCTTGTTTGTCACAATTCCAACAAGTTGTGGTATTTCGACTTTGAATTTGGTTTACCTCTTCACCTACTCTTACTAAAGCTGTCTCCTCTTCTTCGGTGGTTAATTCTGCCACGCAGGAGCGATAGGGTTTTGGCTTAAACGTGTGCTCTGTTTGGGATTTTAAGATGCAGCAACTCATGATGTAAGCTAGGCTTCGAATTTCTAACCAATAACTCAACTAATTGTGTTTCGGAAACTCCATTTTGCAGTCTGTCAATCAACCGTTCCATGGTTTCCTGGAAATCTTCAAATGCTTCATTTTCTCCTTGCTTGCGTTTTCGGATTCCCTCCCAAATATCATAATCTGTCTCTATATCTTCGAATCTCTTCCTAAATTCGCCACAAAATGTGTTCCAATCGAAATTTGGATTGTTTCGATGAAACTTCCAATACCAATCGCTTGCTTTTCCTGCAAACAGAAGGTACAAATGGTCACATAGAAGTCCATAATCATTGCCTAGATTTTGTTTGGTAAGTGAGCATATCCTGTAAATGAATTCATCTATCCTGATGCTTGTTTTGCTACCATCGAACTTTAAACCCCATTTTTGAATGATTCCTGATACTTTTCCCGGGCTGACATATGAGCTTGCATTGCTCCTGTTTCCGCCTCTTTCTTCTACATTATTGTCTAAATTCTGAGAATACCGATTTTGATTGAAATCGTTCCTGCTCAAATCTGTATTTGGTTGGATATTGTCAGGTGTGTAATTTGTATGTGTGGGCTGAGATAATTGTAAGTTGTCTAAATGACTTTTAATAGATGTCTCTATAGTCTTCCCTAAATAAGAGGTAAGGTTATCCATAAGTTGATACTGTTGTTGGCTAACAGTAAACTGTATAAAGTTCATCAACTCTGGTTGAGTACTAAGAGCCATACTGGTATTCGTTTTAGGTTCTGTTAAGATCCTATCCAAATTTCCTCTGTAAGTAGTTCTTGTAGACACTCCTCGTCTAGGAGGTGTACCTCAGATCCTGCCTGATCTGGTATTTCTCCTTAATGGGAAAATATCATTATTATCTTGACATTCGCTTACGCCGGATGTGCCAGCTGTTGCAGCATCTAATTCAGCGAACAGAGTGTTGAATGAGTGTTCAACAGAGTGCCTTGTGAAACTTCAACTGCATTACCTGCACTATTCTTGGCTGCCATATTATTGTTGTTAAGATATGTTGTAATTATTTGGTTTGTCTTTCTTTATGTCGATCACTTCTATCAGAATCTTAGTTGTATCTCTATTTGTTAGTGGATTGTAGCTGGTCTATTGCCTCATGCTTTTATTTACTTGAAAATCGGACAATATACGGACTTATTGAAGTGTAAGTATAGTGTATTCCAAAAAAATCAAATTGTAAATAAAGTTGAGTAAAGAAACGTATGGTGATGAGCTTCTGTGGATTCGAAACAGTTCCACCTGGTCGATCAATTCTCTTTCAAATTAAATCGCATGTTCCTAAGTTTTACTATCCCTTCCAAATAGATGCTCTCAATCCAATATGTTAATTTATTGGAATTAGTTATATTGTGTTTTAACTGTGGCTGGATTACTTTAGAGCTTAGTGTGCTATAATAAGTTAAGGACTTGTCGGGCTTCACGTCTGGGCGCCAAATATGTGTAGTGTACGTAGTTCGACAGATTTTTAAGTAGTTGGTCTTTTAATAGCGGGTGGTAATTACTAATAAAGAGGACCTTGTACTTCCTTCGCTAGGGATGCGCACTCTTGCTATGCTCGGGTCTAGCTCGCCGTAGGTCGGGGTTCTTTTAGCTTAGGATGGTACGAAACGATACTACATTTTAATAAGTGCGTCTTACTCAAAAACAATATTCCAAACTAAACTATCGATTAATAAAAGAAATGGCTTTATATTGATACTACGGATACACGCCGACACGTGTGAAGATAAGCTTCGGATTCTGATAAGTATTGGGAATTTGGATGTTAATAATTCCCTAATTCTTTACCCTCCCTACCATGACAATGCTACTTAAAATATTTACATTGTCCCTTGGCCAAGTTCAAAATAACTCTACCACATATTTAAGAAAGTGTTCAACATAAGTACTCGTCAAACCATTAAATCTATTTATTCACAATTCGTTCTTTTTCAATATATCTTCAATTATAATTCCATTTATATAAATTCAGTTTAGTAAGCAGTTCCATTAAATCTCTTTTACAAACTAACAAATTTTAACCTACGCATAATTATCCTAGTCATTCTCTAACTCTTCATTTTCGTTTATATTTAGTAAGTAAAATAAAGTATATAAAAGTAAAGTAATAAGCAAATAGTCATAAGTAATTGAATATAAAATTAGCAAATATAGTTATATAATCTTTAGTCAAATGCAGATCTTATTTTATTTAGACGTTCGAGTGGCATTTGTAGAATTTTAATATAGGTAATTCATAATAAGTTTTTTTATCATTGTTGTTTGGTAGTACTCACGACTCCACTCCATGATGTGCGTAAAGTTGGGCCCAAGTTCACGTTGACATTGTCGAGCTGTAGGTCAAACTTTAAAGGTTCTAATTTAAATTCCTATTCAAATGCCGAAAGTTTCGTCAATCTGCGAGTATTTAATTCATTATTAATTGCAATACAAAAGAAAATCAAGAATCAAAACAAAACACGAAATGTAGTCGGCTGTAGAGCAACCAAATGCTCTGATATAGGCCTGGCCTTTCTTACGCCTTGGGGTCGAATCTCTTTGCCACTTTCACACAAATCGCACACGGAAATTTATTGAAATATCCCACTCTTGTTTTTATGAGATTGGATATATATAACTAAATAATATTTCCACGTGTATGTGAAGTTTAATTGGGCAGCGTCAAAAATTGTGAGCGTTCGCCACGAGGCTTAATCCGATAATGAATTAAGCTCTGGGAAGCTGCATGCCGGTGGTCGCTGCTATAGCTTTTCTTTTCCTAACTGTACAATCGTACGATCATATTCTGTCCTGATTGGTCTAAGACAATTCTCTCACTTTTTGGGTTACACAAAAGCTGCTATAATTTAGGGCGAGGGTGTCTTGAAGAGTTATTGCAGTGTAAAGTTAAGTTGGTCACTACAAAGTAAGTCACATTTTGAATAATAAGCCAGCTTTAAGTTAAAACACCGTGGTCTCACTCTACGTTTGGATTGCAGGTTCGCCCTCATAACTCTCATCACCCTAGCAAATGCGTGGCAAACGCACGACTTACCGACTTTTCTCACGCCAACTACATTGCAGCCGTAGACGGGGATGTGCTTGTGTTTGAACAACGTGACTGTTTGAGGCACTCCAGCCTTTCATTAATTCACTAGTATGGTAGATGAGTAAAAAAAATGGTCCGAGGCTTCTCCCCAATCGCATATGCGCAAATTACTAGTTGATACAGATCATCTGAGAACCTTGTTGTCCGTCCTTAAATTACACCACAGAATTGCGAGAAGCTTAGACTTCTTGGGGACAGCCCTTAAAGTGGTTGCGGAACCTCCTGATGCCTCGGATTTTTTGAAGATCAGTATGACAGAAGCTCATTTAGTGGACTGACTCCAGACAGATTACTAAAAACTCAGAAACTCAAAAACAGATAAACAAGCTTAACGAAAATTATTAAAGCACCATTAGTAAAATTATTAAAGCCCGAAAAAGCGAAGACACGTTTGCGGTCACCGAGTACACGAAAGCCACACACAACACCTTCTGGGAGCGGTCTCGTCGCGAAACCTGTGCTCGCTCGCTCCATGCGGGAGGCACGGCCCAATGTCATACTCAACCCAGCCTCCTCAGGGCAGTAATGCTTGCAGATGACGGCATCGTTATCATCAACGAGGCAACAGCCCGCATCATCACGGACGGCGGCAGGGAGGTGCTCGATGTATTCGATTCAGCAACTAAGTAAATTTATATAAACAGTACCCTAGCAACTAAGTAGTTTCATACAAGCAATGCTGACCCCCAAATGAGTTCAGCGCTCCGCGATAAGAACGTCCAGCATCGGGAATCGGACAGTGCCTATTTGGAGTGCCGCTGACCGCTGTTAAAAACTTATTTCATTAATACTATCGGAGTCCCCTGGCCAGAAGTAAAAGTAGGACAGTCATCCTCCCTACATAATCTCCACAAATCATAAATCACAGAGATAATAAAACTTGTTTAATCAATCTATAAAATTGTACGACTGTTTAATTTATATCAGAATTACATAACCATCACAGGAAGAAATCTTCAAGAACACATATGCAATTTAAAGGCAGTATTGAATAAGCTAAAATCAGCTGGATTAAAAGTCAATACGAATAAATTTGCATTTGTTTCCAAATCAAGAATTTGTTACTTAGGATCACTATAGATAAACATGGATTGAGCAAAAATAATGATAGAATATCAAGTGTGTTATCAGAACCAAGTCCAAATAATGTTTCAGAGTTAAGAGCGTTTATCACGTTATTCCGTTATATGTTACTCCAAATTCATACATAACTTTGCGCAAATAATGAATCCGTTATATGAATTATTACGGAAGGACATTTGTGTGGAATTCATATTGTTACAAATCTTATGTGCGTATTAAAAGAGAAATCACATCAGATCAGTTGTTAGGTCTTTATAACCCAAAGTTACTAATAGTATTAACAACAGATGCTAGCAGCTGTGCGGGTTCAGGCATATTATCATAAAGGATCGAGAATAGCAGATGTTTCAAGATCATTATCGAAAAGCGAAAATAATTATAGTACGTTAGAGAAGGAAATGTTAGCTATAATATTTTGTGTTACAAAGCTAAGACTGTATTTACTGAGGAATGAATTAATTTTACGCAGATTATAAACCTTTGCTAGGTATATTCGGAGAAACAAAAGTTTTACCTTTTATGGCTTCAGCACGTATTCAGAGATGGGCAGTAATATTGTCTGGTTTTGAAAATACAGTATAACATGTTAAAGGAACATTAAATATTATTGACGGACTTTCAAGAATGCCACAATGTAATCATTCCAAAGAAGTTGAGGAATTTAATTATGTTAATTTCATACAATCAAAAATTATGTTAAAAATAAGTTTTAGAGACATAGTCCGCCTGTCTGTCCGTCCGTCCGTCTGTCTGCCTGTATGAACGCCTCGATCCCAGGAACTATTAAAGCTAGAATATTGAGATTAAGCTGCAAGCTTCCAGAGACATAGACGCAGCGCATTTTTTTTTCCAAATGTCGCCACGCCCACTCTAACACTCACAAACTGCACAAAACATCGAAGCCCAAAATTTGAAAAATGTTTCGATATTATATTATTATTTATTAGTCTCGTAAATTTTTTGCCAAACCCCTTTTAACTACGCGTAAACCCGTGCAATACTGCCACGCCCACACTTTTGGAAAATGTTTCATTTTTTTATTAGTCTTGTACAGTTTTATTGATACGCCAAAAAATCTTTTAGCTACGCCCACCCTAGGATTTTTTCCTGTAGTTGTTGAAATGTTATACTAAGTTCCTTCTCCAATTCTGAAGGTCTGGAGTTTATTACCTCTATAGGCGTTTTATTTGTTAATGAGTAAATTGTTGTATTGTATCTAGTTGTGTCTAGTATGACGGTTCCGAAGTCTCGTTAATCTGTTTGCAAATTTTTCGGTAGCGTGCTATGTCAGCTGTGAAATATGTGTGCTGTGAAATCTTTCGGCCTGACCGTTCGAAGTGCTATGGAAGAGGAGTGCATTAGCAATGTAAATGTATATATTATACAATATAATTGATTTGATAGACTCGGAGCTTAGTGACCTTCCAGTGTCCCAGTAGGACAAAAGCTTATAATACTTAAGATTGGGGATTTTACATTGATTGGCTGTACCAAAGTCACTAGAATAATAAGATGCGTAACGGCCATCATTGGTTTTGCACTATGGAGCCACTGTTTTGGTGGCGGCAATAATTGCTCTCTCCCCGCTCCCGTAAAATTGAGAGCATCAAAATCTAAAAATAGAATTCACTTGCTTGTGTGAATGAAAACAGTAAGCAAAAAAGTGTGCATGTGTGTTTAGTTCTGCTAGGAGACTAGGACATCAATTTTGATCTAAGAAACGAATTTGACTATTGTTTTGGTAAATTTCGTTGTAATATAATCTAATAAAATATTATTTAAAAATTGATGCCGTGACTATTATTTTTTTCAAGAAGTTATTTTTATATTCATTAGCTAAAATCGACGCTCGAATTAGCTACCGTTTACAACTGAACTTTACATACAATCTTTTATTGAATATAAATACGGATATATTATTAAAATTTGGAAAAATAGTAGCAAACGATGAGCTCTATGTATTTGTCAGCTTTAAGCCTGTTCAATGCAAAATTGAATTCTTGAGGCAGGACCAGCGCGCCTAAGAATCAACTTCAAACTATTTCCACGTCGCGAGCTGAATACTCTAACAACATATTTTCTAGTATAAAGTAATTTATGAATTTAATTAGGTATTATTATGTACTTTTATTCACCATTTATATGGCTTATTTAAATAATTATCATGTTAAGGCAATGCAAAATTAGAGTTTTTACTTGGTCGCAATCGAGTACAAATAATATATATTGAAAGTCCATAAACTTCTGAAGTGAAGGGCATATTTTGTCAAATTTTCAATATATGAGCATACGTGTGCACACATACAGTGATCGGCTGTCGCTGTCTGTGTACAAGAGAGCTGCTGGCTCCAGAGTGCTCTTTCTCTGGTTCTTGAACAAAAGAGCCTGGAGCCAGCACGAAAAAATCGTGTGCAAAAAAATCGTATGGCGTTACGCATCTTATTATTCTAGTGTCTTTGGCTGTACTATAGGATATTTGGAAAATTTATCGAAGAAGAGTTTTCCATCTTTTGAAAATATGGAGGATTTATTCTGAACGATAGGGGATTAGTGTTTGGCTGAGCGCTTGCTTTAACCGAAGTATTTTTGGGAAAAAGTAGTCTCGTAAGATCTATTTCACATTTTCTTGAGCAGTTCGATGTTATGTTAGCAAAGTAACTTTTTACCTTTGTTCTATTTAATCAGGATTACCTGTTATAAGATATTTGCAGTGCTTGAATGTCGTCGAGGTGAACACATCGACTTTTTTATGCTGAATAAAAGCAAGAATTGACATTATTGACATCATTGGCATTAACTGTCGTTGATTTGCTTCGACTACATCTGGAATTGCTAAAGATTTTCCCGGTCATACACTCGTCTGATGCTGATATGCGTCCTTTTTTTCATTAAAAAGGATAAAGGTTTTCATAGATGAATTCGAATTCCCCGCCCCTTTTGATGATCATTAAATAAATTTATTTCTTACCGTGATTACCGTGATGTTGGGTCTCGTGGTGCTTTCATGTTTTATAGTATTCTTTACGAAATTAATTTTTGCATTTAGGAAGTACAGTCCCACTATTGTAGTTTTAGGAAGCGCCGGTATCCATTAAGAGCCTTATATTATGTCCTGCTATTGTACGGGTTATGTGAGGTAGAAGTGACCTCCCCTAAAAAATTACAGTACTCGAGATTTGAAGCTTCTATAGCTTTTTCTATTGGCTTCGACTTTCGCATAATTCTCGTATTCATTTTTTCCTTTGCTTTGTTTGGAAAAATTACATTTTAGAGTTGGATCTACGTCCATTTGTTCCGACAAATACTGTTGATTTCTTTGGAAAAAAAGGCATTGCTTGGAACTACGAAAGTCCGTAAATGTATAAGCGTGGTCGTGCTCAGACCTAACGTTGTGCTAACTATTTGCCTTGTACGAAAAGTCTGGCTGGACTGACAGCCGGACTTTTAATGCCTTTCTCGTTCGATTCTAAACTTAGCCAGCCTTACGGCGTAAGCGAAGCTGCCATAAGGCGCTTCTGCGTCCTGCGTGGGCGTCACTGCAGCGTGCACAACTTTTGGTTGGGCGGGGAATATCGCAAGTCTCAAGAGATAAAAATGCGAAGCGCTTTGCTTCCAAACTTGTCATTTAACACAGCAGCAGCAGCCGGCTCGTGTGTCATTAGCGTTTTTATTAGTCTCCTTTCTAATTTTTGTATTTTATTTTTATTTTACGACGACACTTCCCGCCAATCGGCTGCTCGCGAGAGACGTTAAAGAAAACAGCAAAGAAACGAAGAAGATCTCGTTTCAGAATTAGTGATAGTAGAAAAGGGTCTATAAAAGTTATAATCTGTACACTATTCACCTCTTAGTAAGGTCTACAATGATTGAAAGTTATGTGTTCGTAATTTCTGGTGAATTTGCTTGGTACAGAGGAGCTTAGCCTAAGTCGGACTATCAACTTCACTACGATTAAGGCTGCTCCAAACATCGTTATTCGGTTAGCTAGGAAATTTGAATTAATTAGCTTTAGTCTATGGGAATAAGAAGGTAAATTTAAGGTTTTTATCTCAATTTAGGAGCCGTAAGGCAAATAGTAAGAAGTTTTTTTATCCGGTCCGGGTGAACTCCGTATTGTACCGAGAATCGGACAGACTAGCGAATGAATAAGGTTTTGGTTATCTAAGGAGCATTAAATTCCTTTGAACACCTTTTTATAAAACCAAGCACACCTATGACTTTATTGACAATAGACGAAAAATTGAGGGTCTAGAAGAACACCAAGATCATCATCCCGTGTTATTCTGTCCAAAGAGCACCCACATAGCGTGACTTAGGTCCTCCAATAAGTACAATGAATTCCCTATCCGTTGTTTAACTCTTGCCTTATCACCTAAGGGTGTTAATTTGACGTTGAAATGATCTGCCAGTTTGCTTATCGAAAAGTTGCGTTTACTTACCAGCTGTCCTAGTTGAAAAGATCGTGGTCGGCTGCAAAGGTCATAAACTTTCTTATTATGCAAATAAGCCTTTTCCATATGGCGACGAATGTTTGAACGAATTTTGTCGAACTCATCGGGACACCTTACCTGTGCCGTATTATCTTCCAGTAAGAAAATGTTTCTAAGAACGGTATAATCCTTTTCATTAGGGACCATGTGTTGCCCATACACTACCATATAGGGTGACTGGCGATCGATTGGTGTATGCTATTACGCAGGGAACAGTTTATGATGCTTATATATTGGTCACGATCCCGTTGTTCCGATCCGATGTACGTACGCAAGGCCGCGTTAATAAATTGATTGACTCGCTCGGCGAAATTGCTTTGTGGCGAATAGACTCCAGTAAACACTTGGGTGATCCCATAAGAGGTCAGAAATGAAACGAACTCATGGTTTTTAAATTGAGTGCCATTGTCGCTTGCTAATGTTTCCGGCAATCCTATGCAAGAGAAAAATATATATATATACTAGTTTCCACAATAAGAAATTGGAAATTGGCTTTAAGTGCGTTATATATTTGAGGCGTAGAGTTATAATGCCCGATATTGCCTGCTTTCTTCTTCATTGCTTTGTTCCATTTGCCTTTTTAACATTCGCCTATGACTTTTTGAAGGTTAACCCTTGCTTCGAAATTCGCTGGTCTAGCTTACCGCCGATGACACTTTTATTCGCGTCACCATCGAGTAAGGCCAAGTAACACTCATTCAACAGAGTAATATAGGTAAACGGTCGGATGTCATCTCCTTTGTGAACTAGAGAGGAAATTTATACTTGCTTGAACAGTTGTTTTTGTGCCCGTCTTGTGATAACGTCTTAGACGATCAGTGGACCGGCGTTTCGGACGCAAGTCGACCTCGTCTATAAAGATTTCTGCTCGTCGCCTTTTGTATTATCCCAACCGCTCGTGAAAGGGTCTCGTGAGTCTGTTCCAAGACGTGTCTGATGGGGTTGGAATATTCTGTCCGAGGCTGGGCTCCGAGCTAACATTCCAATCATCCGAATTAGGAATTTGTGACGAACATCCGGTCTCGGACGGCTCCGGACATCCACGTTGCAGTTTTCCGACGTCGGTTTACAATCTGGACAGCTAGGCTTGTACGTGTCCAGTTTTCCACATCCATAACAAAATACTCTACGGGGTCTTAAACAATCGTGGTAACGATGACCCGCGCCATCACAATTCTATTATTTGGTTGAGCTAAGGCATTTACTTCAACTTCATGATCATTCTCTTAGTCAGCGGTAGCGTCATCTTCATACATTAGTTCTGTAACCACACGCTTAGGGTTCTGGGGTCTGCATGATGACTTGTTGGTAACGTGACAATAGAATTCCTCGTGCTTATGGCTTTCGCTACGTAAAGCAGACAAATTTGCGATTGGCACGTGTAAGGTTTCGTGTCTTAGCTCGGGCTTCAGACTAGGGCATCTACTAGGTCGGCATCCGACAATCGGGTACGCAATGTATCTGCAATCGCCAACATCGAGTCCAAAAAATCGTCGAAATATTCATTCGGTTTCTGCTTTCGTCGTCTGATCATTTCTTTGATGTATTCATCTGAGCGTTGATGTGGGTATCTTTCTCTGAGTAGGCTACACAGAGTAATCCAATTTCTATCGGCCGAATGTCGATGAGAGCGCCAGTAGAATAACGTTTGCTGGTCCTGAGAACAATAGGTAGGCGAATTGGTAGAAGAGGTCAAAGTCGCCATTTAAACATCGAGAAGTTAAACAGTCCACTCTATAAATCAAATCTTCAATCGGCATATCGCCTTGTGTACAGCTAAATTTATGATGCCAATTAACAATGAGACTCGAGATTTTATCGGGACGGCTGCCTCTATTATTAGAAATCTCCGGGAAGTTTGATCTAAATGACATCTGTGGATATGGAATGCCGTTATCCCACTCAAGTGGAACCCCTTCCACTCTAGCAAATGGACCTTGCGCTGGGAAGCTAAGGTTTCTTTGGGCAACCGCAATTTGTTCGGTAATCGATTCTGAGATTGTCTTTTGGAAATGAGATAGAGATTACTCGTTGTTCAGATAAATTTGCGGTTTTGTTCGATACACTTCTTGTGGACGGACGTGGCAAACGATAGACTGCAGCGGCCTAGGTGCGCTGGGTTTCGTTTTACGGATTTCTCCTTAAACTTCGTGCTGGGGGTCCTGATCTTACATTGGAGGAACCCGAATTATCGCGGATGCCACTTCGGGTGTTGGGTCTAGCGCGAGCAATCGTGTCCGCGGCGCTGTTAGCGCCTGTTAACTAAGTTTACAAAAGTTAACTATGTTGACCGGGCGACGGGAGAGCCCGATCGTCCGATGACCAGATCCGGCCAAATTGTTGACACAGGGTCTGGCCGGAAGCTTGAGTGCAGCTTTCTGCATGTTGACAGAGGCTGCTGCGAAGCTCATTTTTTGTTAGCCTTTAAGTTCAGTTCATTTCGGATATTCACAGAATAAATAACACAAGTTCTCAATATAACAACTCCGGCCATCCGCCATTATATCTTTTATTATTGCCGCTATTTGAGTCCCTAGGCCAGAAGCCATCATAAGACTGTTAAGGTTACTGAAAATATTGTCTGGTTAAAAGGAGTTATCTGAAATAATCCAATATCAAACAGTCTCGACTTCCACCATCCAAATATACGTCGTCGATCTGAAGTTCTTGTCTGCATAGAGTTGTAATAATACAATACTATCATTCCATACTAGAAGCTAGTATCTTATTGACTTATTGCTTCGGGTCAACCCAATTTGGTTTGACTCAAATCTGCCAATTCCAGCATATCCTTGACATAAAAAAAATAAACTACTTACACTAATAACAAGGTATTGGGTGGGCATCTAATACTGGGAAGTGGAGATATTCGTAGGGTTATTTAGAAAATTGACTATTCGATTGTTTAATCAAGTTTTATCCACCAAATTAAGATTCCTTCGAGGATTTAATTCGTTCGTGGCCCCACGTTCGGCGCCAATTGGTATGTAACGAGCACGACGGCTTATCTACGCCCTAGAGTCTTCTTTGTCTAAGATCGGGTCGTTTTGTCTCTCGAATCGCAGTCGTCACATTACCAATATGTAGACAGAGGCAATATGAAAAGCGGATGGGAAGTTATAGATGCAGATGGAAGGAAAGGTAGCTCAGATAGCAGTGGAAGTCTCAATCTTGGTTTCTTCCGGTCTATACCCGTCCTCCTGGAAAAATTTTTAAATCAGTCATAGTTCCCCTTTTGTTGCAAACAGTTCCTCTCTCAGGCGCCCTTCTGTAGATTTACTCAATCATATTACTCTTCATCGTGATAATCTTCATTTAACTACTAATCATTGAATATATTCTAGTAACTTAGCAATACGTAGGGGTGTTTTTTTTTTTATTTAATAACATTGTTTTATCATTGAAAATCAAATTTTAATCGTCGTTTCAAACTATAGAAAAATTCGGCGTCCGATATGATGATCCGCACGTGGAATGCGGAGCCCGTAAGGCGATCGGCACGTGGAATGCGCCGTTCGATATAATGATCGACACGTGGAATGCGGAGTCCGTAAGGCGATCCGCACGTGCTCAGTTTTGAATTTTAATTCCTGTGTCCATAGGTAACCTAAATAAGAAGGCTGATGCCCAAAACTGCATACATCTGCATACAACTGCAATCTACATACCCAACTCAGATCAATTGAAGTATCACCAGATTCTGTCTGAATCGGTGCTCCAGCTACGGCGATTGTGTTCAAGATTTGCAGGGGTCTTGGATTAACACTCGGGTTTATTTAATTTCGCAAGCACTTCGTTTTACGTCTTTCTTTATTCAGATCAGTATAACAAAAGATCGAATCGACGCCGACAATAAAGGCGGTAAGCTTCTAACAGCAGCAGAGTTGCATTTCGGGTGATCTCGCGTTAGGAAATGTTAATTAGTTATCCTAGACAAAAGTGGTAGGGCTGCCAGATTAATTAACTGGAACTCCACTCTTTATCGATGTAAATGATAAATAAACGCTCTAGATCTTAACAATTTGAAAATGTTTTAAAACCGCCCTCACAATATATACAATTGCTAATATTCGCTTCCATGGGGTACCCGAATTTATTTTAACTTTAACCTTACCCAAAGGGCGTATCTGACTTTGTCAGATGACAGAGGGCATCATCAAAAAATCACGATCAGCGTATAGTAACCCCGTGTTTGTTGTCGATAACAAAGGACATGATGAAGATGGCTCCAAAAAGAAAAGTCTTGTTATCTATTTTAGGAAACTAAATCAAAAAACCTTAAATACTAGATATCTACAATACTTGCAACTATGGGAAAAGCCCGGTATTTTACCGGACCTTAAAACGGATTTCCATTAATCGAATCGGCAATAGCAAAGGCGAAAATGGAAAAGCAAAAAAAAATAAAACTATTAAACCTATCGGAGTCATTTGAAAACTTAAATACAATTCTAGCATCAGAGGACGTAGTTATAGCATACCCCGATTTTAAGAAACGATTTGATCTAACAAGGGACTCTACCGCGCATGGCATAGAAAATCGCAGGAAAATCGCCCAATAACTTGAGGGGAAAGGCCTAGGCACTTGTATAGGCACTTAACAACCCGAGGAATTATTTGTATGTGGTAAAAAAACTTTTAAAAAAGCACCTATAATAGCTGCATATACCCAGAAATTATCTAAGGTTGTAAATCGATGTAGGTGGTTGGGATAGCCTTCACCTTATCTGTGGACGTTGTTAGTCCCTTGACAGGTATTTCACGATTTTTGTTAAAAAAAAAACTTGGTTTTGTATAAAACACAGTTCATATCTTTTACATTATCTTCTTTATCTTAACGTCATCGACGTACAGGAGCATGTTTTTGATTTCTGTTCCCACAGAACATTATCGATTGCCATTTGGAAAATACTTGTTGAAGAACTCATATTTTCCGTTGTTTCCGTGCTTTTTTTGATAACTCGATTTAATGGAAGCCCGATTTAAGGTCCTATGCTGCAAAATACTGGGCTTTTCCCATATTTGCAGATATTGTAGAGATCTGGGAATAGGGTATTTATTTATTTATTTTCGCAATTCCATAGATTGATCCTTATCTGAAAACTTATATCCTACATAAAAGAATAACTAACAAGTTCTTTTTTAAACTTTAGACTATTAATTCCCCAACTTAAGCAAATGCACGGCTCTCAAGACAGATTTATTTCGGGCATAAATTGTGCTTACAGTGACATCATTAAACGGGACCAGGGTGCGAAGATTTCGTACTGAATATAAATATTAATTAAACCCAATAGATAAAAACTAACAGTGTTTCCCTTCAAAACATCATGAAAACTTCTAATGTCGTTTCAGACCGTCTTTACCTGCATAAATATCCGTGATACGTCCAAGGATCCATTTAGATGGGGGTAAACTAGGCTCTTTAAGTACTACCAGTGTGCTGACCTGTAAGTTGTCAGTTTCTAGATTCAAATTGGTACGCTCGTGCAGGGAAGTCAAGTACTCCATATGCCAGCGTTTCCAAAAATTTAAAACCATGGAATGCAGCGGATTCCACCTATCCATTCGGTTTCTGGGTGTTTCCAGGCGGCATGGTTCAGGTAGCGCAGTACTAGGAGCTCTAGTCAAGAAATGGACAGGTGTAAGCGCTTCCAAAGTACTATCTTCAGCCCGGCAAAGCGGACGGCTGTTTCGGATGGCTCCAATTTGTGTCAAAACAGTAGAAAGTTTCTCAAATGTTTATGCTTTTGATCCAATTATACGTGGCATGTGTAATTTTATTGAACGTACTCTGAGTTCCCACAGACCCCCAAAATGTGGGATAGACACTTTTATTGGCGAAGCAATTAGATGTTTCCTCATTTCTTGACTAGTCTTCTCATGTCGTCCAAAATCCGTTTACTGCCTTGAAATGTTGCCCCGTTGTCTAAGGACGAGCGTAGTCCAAACCGGTATGTTGAAAATAACGGCTGGCTTGAATCCGGGCGAACCATTTGGAATCAAAATGGGCTGTTTGGCAATGGAGTTAATTATAGACTACTTGAATCGTCCCCCGATTCGAATAATTCAGTATTCATCCATAGAGGAGAAAACCGAGATTTTGCATTCAGCTGGCGTCAGTTTAGAATCTGCGATACTCCCAGGTGAAGACCTTTTTTTGTACATGACGAAATATTCGACGTCGTGCTGCTAGCAACGCTTCCGATGTAAGGAATATGTAGTATGCACATATAGCGATGTGCCACTGTAATAACAACAAACACATTGTACCACTCTGTTGCAAAGTGTATAAGTTAACACTCGTGGGGTCGCACGAGCGTCCGGTTGCGGAACATACGTCGCACCTGCACAACATAAATGTGCAGACGTAGCGTCTGCCCAATTTCCGTGAGCAGAGCAGCACCGACGTCAGCAGCATAGGAGGGCTGGCGAAGTAAGGTAGGGAAAAATTTGTGAAAATAAAATTAGTTCTGTTTTTGCAATCAATGAATAAAGACCTTATGGTCACAACACCAAATAAAGAAATATATTTTTTTATTAATTGGAACTCTATATGAGTTAACTGGCGCCCAACGGTAAAAAGGGCTTGTGCGCGGTACTAAAGTCAAGTTAAACAACGCGAAATACGCGCAACCTGTAAGTGCACCCGATTGGCTGCCCTGGTTATTGTGATCACGTTCGAAACAAGTTTTTCATCATATCCGTAGTGAACTGAAAAACCGAAAAAAAATCCCATAAGTGCACCCATTTGGCTGCCAAGGATTAAAACGAACTCCAAGAAGCTAGTGAACTCACTTACATCGGTCTGCAGACGTTGGTCGGAGACAACTGGTTCGGTGGTGCTGTAAGAGGTAGATCAGCGAAAAGGAAGACTACCTACCAGCCAGTCCAGGATGTATTTTATAATGTAAGTTGTATTAAGTGAAAGTAAATGAAATCGAAAGAAATAAATAATCAAATTAAACAATTGAAATCCTAAAACAAAAGGAATAAACTTTAAAATAAAAATAAGAAAAAAGATCAATTCTAAATAATTAAAATCAAGCATTTTTAGAAATTCTGAAATTTAAGTAAAATAAATTCAAGTAAAGTAAATAAATTCAAATATCGTTCTTTAATATTAAATAAAGATATAATAAGTTGGCAAATATCTCCCTTCCGCTTTTTTTGCTCTTTATTCAATGCTTTATAAAAAGTGTTACAGTGATCGGATTTAGTTCAAATATGCGCCGTTTTGTTCGATAATCTGTTTCCATCTAGACGGCAACTTCATAATACCTCCCTCGTAGAAGCCCCCCTCCTTATTTGCGAAGAACTCGGACAGCCACTTTTCACAAGCCTCTTTTGAGTTCAACTTTACACCACCAAGGGCATTCGCCATGGACAGGAACAGGTGGTAATCGCTTGGCGCTATGTCCGGGCTATATGGTGGATGCGATAAAACCTCCCATCCGAGCTCCCTTAGCTTCTGACGAGTCATCAACGAAGTGTGTGGTCTGGCGTTGTCCTGGTGGAACACTACACCCTTCCTGTTGGCCAATTCTGGACGCTTCTGGTCGATCGCCTGCTTCAAGCGGTCCAGTTGTTCGCAGTAGATGGTAGAATTAAGCGTCTGGCCATATGGGAGCAGCTCATAGTGGATGATTCCCTTCCAATCCCACCAAACACACAGCAAAACCTTCCTGGCCGTCAATCCCGGCTTGGCCACTGTTTGGGACGATTCACCGGCCTTCGACCACGACCGTTTTCGCTTGATATTGTCGTATGTGATCCATTTTTCGTTGCCAGTCACCATCCGCTTCAAGAATGGGTCGAGTTCGTTCCGTTTCAGCAGCATATCGCAGGCGTTGATTCGGTCCAGAAGTTTTTTTTGCGTCAAATCATGCGGCACCCAAACATCAAGCTTTTTTTTGTATCCAGCCTTCTGCAAAGCTTTAAAATGGTTTGGTGACTAACTCCCATCTCCTGGGCGATGTCACGAGATGCCACATGCCGGTCTAACTCGATGTATTCCATGATTTGATCGCTATTTGTCGTCACAGGTCTTCCGCCGGCTGGCTTATCCATGGTGTCGTTTTCACCTGCTCTGAATCGTCGAAACCATTCCTCCGCGGTTCGAAGTGATAGAGTACCATCCCCCAAAACACCATTAATCTCACGGAACGTTTCTCTAGCGGATTTGCCTTTAACGAAGGAAAACTTTAAAAGACATGTTTACACGTCTTTAACTGTTGAACGCAATATCCAAAATAATCATGCATAGCGTCGTTTGTAGGTTGTAGGTTATGTCAAGACCTTTCAAATTATGTATAGTATTGCCAGATACGAGCTCTGTAGCGCTTTGTACATAGCCGCGAAATTCAAAAGACAAAAAGGCGGAAGGGAGATATTTGCCAAATTAATATAAGAAAACTAAAATAAAAATAAAAATTAAAATAAATATTAGACAAAAATCAATTTAAAAAGAAATAATAATTGTTAAAATCAAGCATTTTTAGGAAAAAAAACTTCTTTAACTTAACAATTAACAGAAATTACAAATATTACATTTTTTTAAAGATCTTATATAAATCATTATCATACTGCAAAGCAATTGAAACCCACAATATCATTATTTTTTCATTTTTGCCAATTCATCTCACTTATTTTTGCTACTGCCGAACTAAAATTTAAAAAGAAATAATGGCTAATCCAAATAACCTTGTAAGACCCCCCATTTTAAACGCATCTGCAAACCAGCAGCAGAATCAAGTCCTTCCCATCAATATGGCTGGTCCGCAGGATGAAATACGGGTATTGGTACAGAGAATGATAGAGGATAGGTTAAACATAGGGGTCCCTCAATTAGTGGACCAACCAGAAAACATCGAGGTGAATAACATAAACGAGCTGGACAGAATTCCAGATGTAGTAAAGTGCCTTGGGAATTTTCAGGACAAGCAGTAGAATTGAGTTCTTGGTAAAAAAGTGTAGAAAGAATCTTACAAATTTATTCAACAACAGCCGGCTCACCTAGGTACTATGGGATTCTTAACGTCATCAGGAACAAGATCGTGGGAAATCCCGACTCGATTTTAGAATCATATCAAACCCCCTTAAACTGGACGGCTATCTCGAAATGCTTGACGTCTCATTACGCTGACAAACAAGATGTCACTACACTCGAGTACAGGGCAACCAGACGGTATCAGAATTTTATCAACGCGTCTATACTCACTTGTCGCTAATTTTGAATAAAATTGCCTGTATGGAAAAGAGCGGAGATTCAATCTTTTTGCTAAGTCTTATCGAGACAAGGCCTTGGACACCTTTGTTAGAGAACTCAACGGCGACTTACCAAGATTATTGGGATCCAGAGAACCAGATGACTTACCATCGGCTCTCCAGTTATGTGAGAAGTTAGAAAATCAAAAGTTCAGAATCAATTACGCAAATAATAATCAGGCCAATTCGAGAAAATTCAACGGTCCTCCTGGACCAGCACCACCCTTGCCAAGAAGAAACATACAACCAAACTCTCAAACATCTAGGCAACAGTTCTTTCCCCAATTGGCCTATATGCCACAAACTCCTCGATGGGCTTATAACCCACCACAGCAACAACAGCAATATTACAGAAGTTATAACCAACCACAGGGAAACTACTTTTCGGCACCCCATCGGCTCCAAAGCCCCAAGCGCGGCCGGAACCAATGGATATAGATCAAAGTATGCAGACAAGACGCATAAACTACATGAACAAACCTTTTAATGACACCGTAATTAAAAGACCATTGGCACCGCAGACATTTGGACAGACTGACAAAAGACAAAGAAACTTCCATGTGACAACTGAAGACGAACAGCAATACCTGGAAGACGCAGAACAATACGTATCGGAAGTTGAGGGAGCATCAGCTTCCGAATATAGTGAGGCACAAGAATATGATCAAGAGCAAGAGCTAGACAACAACGAACTATTGAAATCCGACATCGTTTTTTAGAGTAACGTCCTCCTCCTTACCGTACATAAACTGTAGAATCGGTGGGCGAGGAATGATCAAAATGCTGATAGACACAGGCTCCAATAAAAATGACATACACCCAAAATATGCAAAAAATCCAAAAAGAAATGAAAAACCTTTCCATGTAAGATCTGTTGGTGGCACCGTTTTAGTGACTCACCACGTAATAGCCAACCCGTTCGGATTCCAAAAAGTAACCTCAATTTTTTTCTCTTGCCAGCACTCGAGTCCTTTGAGGCGCTGATACGAAATTACACAATAAGAGAAATAGGAATAGACATATTTTCAAGACAAGGATTCATAATGATAGCAAACAAATTAAAAATTAAATTAAGTCAACAACCCTCACGAGAAGTAAACAATCTCCGACTAGAAACGCCAATAACACTCAAAAACAAATGATGAAAAAGATCTGCTCAAAATTCCCAAAACTATTCAGTGACCCAAACGAAAAATTAACGTTTACAACAAAAGGGGTACCACCAAATATGAAGGTTCAGTTGCGAATTCAAGGGCGAATTTTTCAAAAAAGAGGTAGAATTCCTGGGATTTTTGATAGCAGACGGTGGAATATAAAACAAATCCAGAAAAAGTAAGAGATAGCGCAGAATTCCCTATTCCCAAGACACTTAAAGACCTTCGATCCTTTTTGGGACTTTCAGGGTTTTATCGGCGTTTCATAAAAGACTACGCAAAACTGGCTAAACCCCTTTCATTCCTTTTAAGAGGGGAGGAGGGCCGAGGCCGAATCTCCAAGACTACCTCAAGCAAAACTGTAATAAGTCTCGATGAGAATGCAATGGACGCTTTTATGAAGCTAAAGAAAACTCTTGCATCTGAGGAAGTTATGTTAATTCACCCTGACTTTAAAAAGGAACTGACAACGGACGCCTCGGACCATGCAAGAAGATAGACCTATAATGTTTATTTCAAGAACTCTGAGTAAAGCCGAGGAGCACTACGCTCCAAACAAAAAGAAGATTTTCACAGACCACGAATCACTCATGTAATCCACAAGTCCCAAAAGTAGGAATGACCAAATGAAGCGCTGGAAAGCAATCCTTGAAGAATATAATCATGCACTTTTACACAAGCCAGGAAAATCAAACGTAGTAGCAGACGCATTAAGTAGACCAACAAACGATGAAATAAACACCGTCACCGCAACAGTCCGCAGTAGTAACAGCTCGCCAGAAAGACTAATTTCAATGGCTACGGAGCCACTTCAAGAATCAAATAATACTGAAAATAGGAAACCAGTCCTCTTATAAATTTGAAATAATTTTTTCAAGCTATCATACCATAGAGGAACCCTCATTCGATGTGGAAAAACTTGTTGAAATCTTAAAAAAACGATTAAACCCTTTTGTTATAAATGGACTTCACTCGAACGAACGCACTTTAGGCCTCCTACAGGAAATATACCGGCAGCATAACTGACCTGACGGACGAAACGGATCAGGAAAATAGAATGATTAACGAACACAAAAGAGCTCTTCGTAGCGCAAAAGAAAATAAACAGCACTTATTAGAAAACTTTTATTTCCCGCAAATGAGAGCTAAAATGGAGAAAATCGTAAAGGAATGCAGCATCTGTAAAGAACACAAATACGAGAGACATCCGAATAAACCCAAAATACAGGGAACACCTATACCCCAATATCCGGGTCATATTGTCCACATCGACCTGTACTTGACCTGTAAACAAGTTGAGAAAAAGGCAGAATAACTCCATAGCTCCATAAGAGATCTTATAGGCAGATCTATAATTAAATGCAACTACTTTATTCACTCTACTACTAAAAGAAAACCAGTCTATCTATTTTTTGGTAGGAAGATAGCAAACGATCCTAGCCTGCAACAAGCAGAAAGGCAAGAAACCATTGAAAAAATAATAAATAAACAGGAGAAAGATTTAGAATTCCACAAAGAAACAAAACACTTTGTAAAAACCTATAAGGCCGAACAAAGGAAACCTATAAGGGAACAAAGCTGTCATCTAGATACAAAAAGGAAATAGTAAAGAGGACAGGAATACAACTGTTTTGACAGAAACAGGAGGAGTTATTTACAAAGGACTAATACAAAACTGAAAACTTAATTTATAGGTTCTTACTGGCTGCATGCACACCTGAAGTACAAATAATTGACTACACCAATTCCGAAATAGTAACTCTGACGACTGAACTAGCAAAAGTACAGACAGGAACTTTTCGATTAATTCATGTGATTGATCTCAAACAATACCAGAACACTCTTGAAAAAATCAACGCCACAGCAAAAATCAAACTAAAATTATATGACCCAATACTACCGTTTATCATGGAGGAAGTTAAGAAATCCCAAACATTAATCGACAATCTAAGAGTTAAGAATAAGAAGAAAAGGCCCATCGAAATTTTAGGTTGCGCATGGAAATGGATCTCCAAATAGCAGGGATTTCGATATAATACAGGAGAAGATTAACGTAGTATTGACAAACAATAATAACCAAGTCATTTTAAACAGAGCCATAATAGAAAAGATAAATAACATTACTCAGGTTACCAATAGCATTACTAACAGTCTAAAATATGAGGGAAATGCACAAAGAGACATGAGCACCACCATTATGTTCCAGACCCAAATGCTAAAGGAAGAAATGCTGAATCTCAACCATGCAGTACAATGGGCCAAAGCCGAAATAACCAGTCCTCTGATATTAGGCGATGAGGAAACTAGACAGATAAAGAAGGTACTAGAAACATATCAAATGCCATATGTCAATTTCGAAGAAGCACTGCATATAGCGGAGATAAGTATAGTGAGCAATGGTCCAATGTTAATATTAGTTTGGCAAATATCTCCCTTCCGCCTTTTTGTCTTTTGAATTTCGCAGCTATGTACAAAGCGCTACAGAGCTCGTATCTGGCAATACTATACATAATTTATATATATAAAGGTCTTGACATAACCTACAAAACGACGCTATGCATGATTAGTTTGGATATTGCGTTCAACAGTTATAGACGTGTAAACATGGAGTTCACTAACGCCGAAATTCGCGATATTTTAAAGTTTTCCTTCGTTAAAGGCAAATCTGCTAGAGAAACGTTCCGTGAGATTAATGGTGTTTTGGGGGATGGTACTCTATCACTTCGAACCGCGGAGGAATGGTTTCGACGATTCAGAGCCGGTGAAAACGACACCATGGATAAGCCAGCCGGCGGAAGACCTGTGACGACAAATACCGATCAAATCATGGAATACATCGAGTTAGACCGGCATGTGGCATCTCGTGACATCGCCCAGGAGATGGGAGTTAGTCACCAAACCATTTTAAACCATCTGCAGAAGGCTGGGTACAAAAAAAAGCTTGATGTTTGGGTGCCGCATGATTTGACGCAAAAAAAACCTTCTGGACCGAATCAACGCCTGCGATATGCTGCTGAAACGGAACGAACTCGACCCATTCTTGAAGCGGATGGTGACTGGCGACGAAAAATGGATCACATACGACAATATCAAGCGAAAACGGTCGTGGTCGAAGGCCGGTGAATCGTCCCAAACAGTGGCCAAGCCGGGATTGACGGCCAGGAAGGTTTTGCTGTGTGTTTGGTGGGATTGGAAGGGAATCATCCACTATGAGCTGCTCCCATATGGCCAGACGCTTAATTCTACCATCTACTGCGAACAACTGGACCGCTTGAAGCAGGCGATCGACCAGAAGCGTCCAGAATTGGCCAACAGGAAGGGTGTAGTGTTCCACCAGGACAACGCCAGACCACACACTTCGTTGATGACTCGTCAGAAGCTACGGGAGCTCGGATGGGAGGTTTTATCGCATCCACCATATAGCCCGGACATAGCGCCAAGTGATTACCACCTGTTCATGGCGAATGCCCTTGGTGGTGTAAAGTTGAACTCAAAAGAGGCTTGTGAAAAGTGGCTGTCCGAGTTCTTCGCAAATAAGGAGGGGGGCTTCTACGAGGGAGGTATTATGAAGTTGCCGTCTAGATGGAAACAGATTATCGAACAAAACGGCGCATATTTGAACTAAATCCGATCACTGTAACACTTTTTATAAATCATTGAATAAAGTGCAAAAAGGCGGAAGGGAGATTTTTGCCAAACTATTATACGTCAATGTTAATTCCTATAACAAATTCCGAACTTTGCAGCAAGATATTGATTAAGCCAGTTAGAATCGAACAATATGTCAATAAAATAGAAAACGAAAATATAATTAAATGTAAGGAAAAACTTTTCTCAAAAATTGTAAGCTGTAATAAATACAATGAAATAACCATCTGTAAGCATAGAAGTATAAGAGAACTAAGCAATTCGCCCTGCCTACCAAACTTACTAAAAGGGAAACCTGCCAACTGCACCAGGACAAATAAGCAATACGTCACACAGATGGAAGAGTTACTACTAGGGACCATCCTGCTGAACAGCTTCACGGGCACAATAAATATTGACGGGACGTCCACCAACCTCAAAGGTACGTTCCTCGTAACCTACAACAATTCCACCATAGAAGCAAAGGGTCAAAAATTCGAAGCAAAAGATGCCGTCTACGCCAAGGCAATGCCAGCAATCTTGCAAACTGAAGTGGCCATCACACAAGTCGAAGAGAAATTATCATTGGAGCTGATGAATGAATTAAATGCCAAAAACATTAAGACGATAAGTTTATTGAAGAAGACATCACACCTGGTCGACATATCTTTTGGAGGCGTAATTACCATCATTATCGTCTTGGCCCTAATCGGAATCACCAACAACATTGCCGAAACTTTTGTCATAATCAACGTACCCGACCAGAACGAACAGGGACGTTCGTTTTTGAAGGTGGAAGAGTTAACACCACAAATGTTTGGATAAGAACATTTGGAGCTGCACGCGTATCCGCTTACGCAACACTCGTGGGGTCGAACGAGCGTCCGGTTGCGGAACATTCGTTGCACCTGCACAACATAAATGTGCAGACGTAGCGTCTGCCCAATTTCCGTGAGCAGAGCACCACTGACGTCAGCAGCATTGGTGGGCAGGCGAAGTTAGGTAGGGACAAATTTGTGAAACTAAAATCAGTTCTGTTTTTGCAATGAATGAATAAAAACCTTATGGTCACAAAACCAAATAAAGATATATATTTTTTTATTAATTGGAACAATCCAGCCCAAGTGCACGCGTAACACGAGCGTCCACTTGAAGGCCAAAATGCATAATTGCTTAGTCAGCATTCCCACGCTGATCGCCGCATATGTGTGCCTACAGCACTCCCCCTCCTCAAGCGCCGGCGTTCGGCGACAATTCATATATATGCATATAAGCGTCGCTTATATTCATTCATTCATATATATGCATATAAGCGTCGCTTATACGCCGGCAGCGCTGCTCCTCGAATTATGCTAAGAAACCTTTGTATGGAGAACTCGAAGAACATTGACAAATTTACTTTGAACGGAGCGGGACCTTCCCTGCTCCATAAATAATGAAACTAAACAGACTAAATGCTGCCTTTTCATCAAATATAATACAACGTATAATACATGGCGATCCTGCGATATATGGCGATATAATACATGGCGACCGTCACAGGACAGCCGACGTTGGAAATAAAAAAAAAAAAAAAAGGAAAATAAATCTGAGTGAGTAGAGCAAAAGTAGAAAGCGCTGTGGTGTACTACAAAAATTAAAAAAAGAATAGCACACCTCAAGTGGCTATTGTACACACAAAATCCATCACCAGCGTGGTCAACAGCTCTAAAATTGCAGGCTGAGCTAGACCATTTGCTGTATTTAAAAAAAAAATTTCCCAAAAATCCAAACGCTCACTCAGATATAAAAATTTTAAAACAAATTAATGAGAAATAAACACCACCCAAAGCCAAGAAGCTGCCCGAACTGAGGAAGAGATGCCCACCAGACTGCGAGGGACCACTTTGGAACATAAATTGTAACTATACCTGTGCGGAGACCGGCACCGGTACCGCCTGAGCCCATAGGCCCAGGACAACTGCAGCCGAAAACAAGTGCGGGAGGCACCCCGCCACCTGAACCTTCGAAGGAGAGTCGGCGTGCCAGGCCTGCGACGTCCAGCTGGCGCAAGGAGGAGCTGCAGCCTGAAATATTTTTTTTGTTGCCCTGCGTGGCACACCACCCTGATGCACTGCGCTGCATATTAGTATTACACGAAATATTGTAACATTGAGCGGAACTTTTTCTACCCGATGAGAAGAATGGCCCCCCAATTAGGCAGGAAAATGTAACTATAAAAAAAAATTTTAAAACAAATTAAATAGAATGCAAAAAAAAATAAAAAATAATAAAATAAATAAATAAGGCAATTGTTTGCCTAAAAAATTTTTAAAAATAGAATTCATAAAATACATGTGAATTGCTAAAGAGAAGCAATCAAATTGAAAATAAAAAAAAAAATTTTTAGAATTCATTAAAAAAATGTTAAACTATTATAAAATGTAAATTTATAACAAAATTAGTAAATAAAGAGAGAGCATAATGATAGTAAACCAGTCAAATATTAAACGAATGTACGAATCTTAATATTATATAAATATTAGCAACGCGATACCAAAGTTAGATCCACCGATTTTCGAACATCCAGATATTCCCATAATGTTGGATGATTATTTTAAAATTGCGGACTCCACCGCTAATGTAATAAATACAGTCGAGGTATCACAGCCCGAATTGAAAACTATTACAATTCTCCTCATAATAATAGTAGTATTATTATGTGCAGGACTTTTAACAAAACTTTATAAGTTGCACAATAGGTGCCTCAAGAAAAAATACTCGAGTAGGGCAAATGATTTAGAGAAGACCTAAATTTATAAAGCTAAAGCAATAAATATTAAAAAAATAATAATAATATAATGTCCGCGATACTACTTGAAAAACAAATAAAATGAATAAGAATGGAAAAAATTCCGTACCATCTTTTAGATATTAAAAACATGTTCGATAAATCTTTTAAGTCATTAGCGCAACGACTGTTAATAAACACGCTAGAGTATTAGCAGAATGCTTTAATGAAGCATGAAAATAAGAGAAACTTAAAAAGTAAGGACTGGTCAGTGGTATCAAAAGTATTAATCAGATTTCTATTAAACTTAATTTCAATAAAAGGAAAATACAATTTGAAAATTGATATCCCAACAATATTAAACACCTCTTTAAAAATCGAGACAGTTGAAAAACCTGAATCGATAGACCAGCAAGAGACCTACTCGGAAGACAATTCAGATACCGAAATCGAGGAGAAGGATCTAAACGATCTAACCATTCCAGCGGTCCTAACAATACCACCAACAAAGGAAGAGTCAGACGAATCTTTTTCATAAATAGGTTTACTAGACAGAATAGAAACCATCATAATAGAGAAAAAAGCAAGCAACAATACCACAATGGCACAAACAAATATTGACCTTATTAATACCGCATCTAAGCTTATACCAGTTTTTGATGGTAAAGCCGAAAATTTAAGAAGTTTCATAGATGCATTGGAAATAATTCAGTCAATAAAAGGCGAACACGAACAATTAGCTAATTCAATAATAATAACAAATCTAAAGGGAGTAGCCAGAAATTTGATCGGAAATGAAACTTCTATTACTGAAGTTATTTATCGATTAAAGAACAATGTCAAGAGCTAACTGTTAAAGTATTGTCAGCCAAACTGATGAACTTACAGCAACGTAGTAAAGCTGCCAACCAATACACAACAGAGGTTGAGCAGCTGACAAAAGCTTTGGAGGGTGCATATAATTATAACAGATGGTTTACCCATGGAGTTAGCCAGAAGTTATTCAACTCAGCACACAGTTAAAGCAATCACTAAAAACTGCGCAATAGATAAGGTTAAACTTATCATGCAACCTGGTACCTTCCATACAAAGAATGATGCCATATCAAAATTTGTAAATAGTTGCACAGAAGCAACTGCACAGTCAAATTCTGTTCTTTATTATAACAATTACTCACAGCGTGGTAGAGGCCGTGGTCGTGGAAACTTCAGAGGTAACTCTCGTAACAATTACCATTATCACAACAACCACAATAAATAAGAGGTCAATATAGAGGCCGTGGCAAAATAACAACTATCAAGGAAATGTAAGAGTAGCCCAAAATAATTCGGGAAAGTATGAACAACCTTTAGCTACTCAACAATAAATAATTACTAGGTTCACACAATTAATCTTAGCCAAAACATATTTGTTAATTTTGTCAATGTAGAAACAAATAAAAAACTTATCTTTCTAATAGACACAGGTGCAGATATTTCCCTTCTAAAAGAAAATTCTGATATCTTCAGTGATATACAAGAAAACAATAAAATTAATATCCAAGGAATAGGACAAGAATTAATTCAATCCAAAGGATTAATTTCAATTGAGTTACAGACAGATGATTACATAATTCCACACGATTTTCATATAGTAGATCCACATTTCTTAATCCCATGTGATGGAATATTTCATAAAAAAAAATATTTCAGGCATTGATTTCATAAAAAAATTCAATTGCCAATTAGATTTTATTTAAACAGAAGATTGGCTCAAGATGAGACCAAATAATTTGAATTTCCCAATTTATGTTCCAATAACATACAGTTCTGGTAATAACTCAATAATGCTACCAGAAAGATCTCAGGTTGTCCGAAAAATACAAATATGTCCTCATATGAAGATAGTATTTTAATACCAAACCAGGAAATCCAAAATCGCATTTATGTTGCAAACACAGTTGCAACAACCAAAAATGCATTTGTCCGATTACTAAATACAACTAGTAAAGATCAGATAGTAAATATAAAAGATTTAAAATATGAATCACTTTCGAACCAACTATGAAGCAAGAGAAAAAACTGTCATATCTAAATTATCAAAAAATTTTCCACTCCTATTCAAATCCACACTAATAGATTTATGCACAAAATATAGTGATGTATTCGGACTTGAAACCGAATCGTTTACAACAAATAATTTCTACAAACAAAAGCTAAGATTAACAGATGATGAAACAGTATATATTAAAAATTATATAAATCCACAGTCAGATTGACGAAATTCAAGCACAGGTAGAAAAATTAATTGATAACAAAAGAGTCGAACTGTCTGTATCACCATATTACAGCCCACTTTTGCTAGTTCCGAAGAAATCTCTTCCCGGTTCTGACAAGAAAAAATGGCGATTAGTAATTGACTATCGTCAGATTAATAAAAAACTGTTGTCCGATAAATTCCCACTGCCTAGATCAACTAGGTAGAGAAAAATTGTTTTCATGCCTAGACTTAATGTCAGGTTTTCATCCAATTGAACTCAAAGAAAGTTTAATAGATATATAACGTCTTTTTCAATGGCTCATATCGCTTCACGCGATTACCGCGATGGCTCATATCGCTTCACGCGATTACCATTCGGTCTAAAAATAACACCAAATTCATTCCAGAGTATTATGACTATAGCTTTCTCCGGACTTGAACCTTCGAAAGCATTCCTGTATATGGATGATTTAATAGTTATTGGTTGTTCCGAAAAACGTATGCTTAAAAACTTAACTGATGTTTTTGAGAAATGTAGGAAATATAACCTAAAGCTACATCCAGAAAAATGTTCATTTTTCGGGCATGAAGTCACATTTTTGGGACACAAATGCACAGATCAAAGAATCTTGCTAGATGACAAAAAATATGACGTCATCAGAAATTATCCAGTCCCACATGATGCGGACATTGCTAGACGATTTGTGACATTTTGCAATTACACGTTTTATACAGAATTTTGGCGAATATTCTCGTCACATAACAAGATTATGTAAAAAAGGTGTGCAATTCGAATATACAGCTAAATGCCAACATGCCTTCAAACATCTCAAATCGGCACTAGTTAATCCAAATTTATTAGAATACCCAAATTTCAGCAAAGAATCAAGAGCGTTTACCAAGGGTGAAAGTAACAAAAGCACAAAAGAACAAGAATTGGCAGCAATTCATTGGGCAATAACTCATTTCAGACCATATATTTATGGTAGACATTTCACTGTCAAACCAGACCACAGACCACTTACCTACCTGTTCTCTATGATAAATCCGAGCTCTAGACTAACTTGTATTAGACTTGAATTAGAGGAGTATAATTTTACAGTTGAGTATCTAAAGGGGAAATATAAATATGTAGCTGATGCGTTATCGAGAATAACCATCAAATAACTACAAGAAATCACAAGAAATATAAAGAAAGTCACTACAAGATATCAAAGTAGACAAAAATCCTGCGCAGGACGAAATAGAATTGCCTAAGCAATCTATAGAAAAAGCTTCAAATCCCAACGTATATGAAGTCATCAAAAATGACGAAGTACGTAAAGTAATGACCTTGCACATAAAAAATATGCTATGTTTCTTTAAACATGGTAAGAATATTATTACAAGATATGATGTTACCGATTTTTATACTAATGGAATCCTCTACTTAAATTTTTAAATTTTTCCAAAGGCTTGAAATGCAAGCCGGTATAAATGAAATCAGCCAACTCAAAGTGGCACCGTGGGAAAATATCTTTGAACATGTTTCAATTGATAATTTTAAAATAATGGCAATAAAACACTAAATTCATTTAGAGTAGTTTCCATACCAGTCGCAAACAAAAGCGCAAATACTTTCGCTAAAGCTATTTATGAATCTTTTATTCTAAAGTACGGTCCAATGAAGACGTTCATTACGGACATGGGAACAGAATATAAGAATTTAGTTATAAATTATTTGTCCAAATATCTTAAAATAAGAAATATAACATCAACTGCACACCATCACCAGAGTGTTGGAACAGTCGAAAGAAGTCACCGAACTTTCAATGTATTAGTTTGGCAAATATCTCCCTTCCGCCTTTTTGTCTTTTGAATTTCGCGACTATGTACAAAGCGCTCGTATCTGGCAATACTATACATAATTTATATATATAAAGGTCTTGACATAACCTACAAAACGACGCTATGCATGATTAGTTTGGATATTGCGTTCAACAGTTATAGACGTGTAAACATGGAGTTCACTAACGCCGAAATTCGCGCTATTTTAAAGTTTTCCTTCGTTAAAGGCAAATCCGCTAGAGAAACGTTCCGTGAGATTGTTGGTGTTTTGGGGGATGGTACTCTATCACTTCGAACCGCGGAGGAATGGTTTCGACGATTCAGAGCCGGTGAAAACGACACCATAGATAAGCCAGCCGGCGGAAGACCTGTGACGACAAATACCGATCAAATCATGGAATACATCGAGTTAGACCGGCATGTGGCATCTCGTGACATCGCCCAGGATATGGGAGTTAGTCACCAAACTATTTTAAACCATCTGCAGAAGGCTGGATACAAAAAAAAGCTTGATGTTTGGGTGCCGCATGATTTGTCGCAAAATGCCTTCTGGACCGAATCAACGCCTGCGATACGCTGCTGAAACGGAACGAACTCGACCCATTCTTGAAGCGGATGGTGACTGGCGACGAAAAATGGATCACATACGACAATATCAAGCGAAAACGGTCGTGGTCGAAGGCCTGTGAATCGTCCCAAACAGTGGCCAAGCCGGGATTGACGGCCAGGAAGGTTTTGCTGTGTGTTTGGTGGGATTGGAAGGGAATCATCCACTATGAGCTGCTCCCATATGGCCAGACGCTTAATTCTACCATCTGCGAACAACTGGACCGCTTGAAGAAGGCGATCGACCAGAAGCGTCCAGAATTGGCCAACAGGAAGGGTGTAGTGTTCCACCAGGACAACGCCACCACACACTTCGTGATGACTTCATAAAGACAGATTAAAAATTTTTGTTTCATAAATATTTATATTAGTATGATTATACATAGACATAAAAATATTACAACAAAAAAAAAATTTACATATAAAAATATACAAATTAAACCAAATACGTTTGTATTATTAAATGGTTCTTTTATTAGAGCCAACTGCTCTGAGTTCTGGTCTGTTACGAACTAAATACAAATCAAATTTATTATGGCCGCCAAGGACTCAGCAGAGTCCTTACAGAGGGTCCTTACAGAGAGTAATTTTTTCGGTATATGATACCAGGTAAGTTCTGATATTATCCGGCTTATTCCCTTTTCGTCGGTGATATTTATCGTTACAAGTGTCCAGGCTGGGTGTTGCAATGGGCGACCATGCCAGAGATGAGTTGTTGTGCGCAGGTTGGCGCTTTCGATCTCCTGCAGAAGGTGGTTCCCGCTGATACATTGCAGTCCTTGACGGCGAAGGTTTCCGTCCCGCAATCCGCGACCGTGCTACAGTCCTCGAAATCTAAGATTCTATTTTCATGCTGCACCGGGAATATTCTTATTTTTCTACAAGTTAACAAAGGCTTCGGAAATTTTATTAATAAGTACAATAGGTCTCGATTTTGAAAAGTTTTTTAGCTACCTCTAAAATATCTGGCACGCTAACGTTTGTGGGATGTTCACTTTCAATCTCCTTTACGTCAACGTCATTCAAGATTATTGGACTTATTGCGTTTAATTTGGAAAGGGTGATTGCAAGTATTAAATTTTCAAGTTCTTGAATTACAACACGGTTTTTTGCCAAAATCGTCTCGTACAAATGTTCTGTGTCTAAGTTGTCCGATTTTAAAATAGAATTCATGGATGAGGTCAGTGTGGTTAATTGCAATTGTATTTTGTCGTTTATTTCTATCTGTCCGTTTACCGAGTCCGTTAGCTGTCCCTGTCTAAGCGTCACCTGGTCCCAGTCGTCAGAGTCAGGTGTCCCCGCTATTGCTTTCAAAGCAGTCCCTATGAAATTAAGACTACGGGCATGTCGGTGACGCACCTTTAGTATGTCCAGAAGAGTCTCTATTCGTTCCAAGTCCGTTTCAAGTACCCGCCTCATGTTCTCCTTTACGAAGAAGTCCATCGCGTGTTTCGTCTCGTCCGCGTAAGTCTCGTACGATGTAACGTTCGTTGTATGTCCCATGTAACTGTACTCGTCCCATAAAGTAACGTCTCCGTCCATTATTGGTATGTGGTTAGCGTGTGAGTATTCGTTTAGTTTTATGGTCCAGGAGGGAGTTGTCAGTAGGACTAACGGGAGTAGCAAGTTTCCTAACCTAAGTGCGAAAAATATAAAATATAGAGAGTAACAAACGTCACTAAAGTATAAAAAGGTGATAATATAAAAAAATGTATAAAAAATATAAAATTAAATTGGGCAGCCTCTTACCGAAGGTTGTCCTTATGGACCACCATCCCTTTAATAAGCACTGTCGTGCCCAGATCAGCCTCAATGACCTCTTCTGAGCAGAGTGGCGTTAATTTGGTACCCAGGCGTCTGTTGGTTTTTAACCAGACTTTTTCGCCTACTTGGTACTGCTTATTGCCTTTGTGTGCATTTGAGTACCTAAGTGTTTTCTCTTGAGCCTCTTTGATTTTGTCTCTTATTGTGCCCGCAAGATCCGATGGAATAGCGTGAACTATTTCATGAGGCTTTTTATTTGTAACCGAGTGGACAGTTCTGTTATATTCTATTGTTGCGAATAGAATAAGGTCGGTCGCCTCGGTTATGTTTTGATCTATCTTGATGCACCGTGCGATTTCCGCTAGGGTGTTATGAAATCTCTCAACTTGGCCATTAGATGTGCTGTGCAACGGGGGCGCATTTGAGACCTGTATACCATACCTATTTTCTAGGATGTGTAGTGTAACGTAGTTCGATAGATTTTTAACTAGATGGTCTTTTATTAGTGGGTGGTAATTACTAATAAAGAGGACCTTGTACTTCCTTCGCTAGGGATGCGCACTCTTGCTATGCTCGGGTCTAGCTCGCCGTAGGTCGGGGTTCTTTTAGCTTAGGATAGTACGAAACGCTACTACATTTTAATAAGTGCGTCTTACTCATAAACAATATTCAAAACTGGATTATCGATTAGAAAAAAGAAATGCCTTTATATTGATACTAATGATACACGCCGACACGTGTGAAGATAAGCTACAGATTCTGATAAGTATTGGGAATTTTGGATGTTAATGATTCCCTAAGTCTTTACCCTCCCTACCATGACAACGCTACTTAAAATATTTACATTGTCCCTTGGCCAAGTTCAAAATAACTCTACCACATATTTAAGAAAGTGTTCAACATAAGTACTCGACAAACCATTAAATCTATTTATTCACAATTCATCATTTTTCAATATATCTTCAATCACATTTCCATTTATATAAATTCAGTTTAGTAAACGTTTCCATTAAGTCTCTTTTACAAACTAACAATATTTTTATCTACGCATAATTATCCTAGTCATTCTCTAACTCTTCATTTTTGTTTATATTCAATGGGTAAAATAAAGTATATAAAAGTAAAGTACAATGCAAATATATATAAGTAATTGAATATAAAATTAGCAAATATAGTTACATAATCTTTAATCAAATGCAGATCTTATTTTAATTAGACGTTCGAGTGGCATTTTGTTAGAATTTTAGTATAGGTAATGCAAAATAAGATTTATATCATTGTTGTTTGTAGTACTCACGACCTTAAATATCCACTCCATGATGTGCGTAAAGTTGGGCCCAAGTTCACGTTGACATTGTCGAGCTGTAGGTCAAACTTTAAAGGTTCTAAGTTAAATTCCTATTCAAATGCCAAAAGTTCCGTCAATCTGCGAGTATTTAATTCATTATAAATCGCAATACAAAAGAAAATCGAGAATCAAAACAAAACACGAAATATAACTGCAGTGATGCAGCGATAAGACCTTAGGAAACCGCTGGCTGCTACGCTGCGCTGCGATAAGACGAAATCACAAAGTTGGACCTCCGTTGGTCATAGAAGATGATCTTCACTGCGTGACGATGATGATGTTCAAATGTAATTAAATCTGCTCCGGTCGTCTAAACTTCTGCATAGCTGAATAATCTGCACGAGCTCTAGCCTTCCAATATATTTGGCCAGTTATCATTCGGCAGGTGGCCGGTTGCGTAACTTGTTGGCTGAAGGTTATGTCGCCTCGTGGCTTCTTCTTGGAGCGACGGGATTTAAACCATGAGCTGATGCGGGGGTCGACGAGACGGGGGGGGGGGGGGGGGGGGGGGGGGTAGTCGGCTGTAGAGCAATCAAATGCTCTTATATAGACCGGGCCTTCCTTACGCCTTGGGGTCGAATCTCGTTGCCACTTTCACACGAATCGAACACGGAAATTTATTGAAATATCCCAACTCTTGTTCTTATGAGATTGCATATATATATAACTAAATTATATTTCCACGTGTATGCGAAGTTTAAATGGGCAGCGTCAAAAATTGTGAGCGTTCGCCACGAAGTTTTATCCGATAATCATCTAAGCTCTGGGGAAGCTGCATGCTGGTGGTCGCTGTTACAGCTTTTCTTTCCCTAACTGTATAATCGTACGATCATATTCTGTCCTGATTGGTCTAAGACAATTCTCTCGCTTTTTGTTTTACACAAAAGCTGCTATAATTTAGGGCGAGGGTGTCTTGAAGAGTTTTTGCAGTGTAAAGTTAAGTTGGTCACTACAGATGGTTCGTATGGTTTGTGAGTTGATAGACCTTTCATTGTCGCAGTAAACTGTTTTTATTTTGGGGAACAGATTTATTAGTTGTAGTATCGGAGTTTTGATATCTACGATTGCTCTTAAATCGATTTGTTGAACTATAGCGAATTTTGAAAACTTGTCTATACAAGTTAGAAAATTCTTTTGATCAGTTGAAAATATATCTATGTGGATAATTTCCCCAGTATAACCGGTAGTTGGTGTTTCCGCTATGGTTTGTTGCACTGGGTGACGATTGTATAAGGTTGTGAAATATCCCCTTCCGCCCTTTTTGTCTTTTGAATTTCGCGGCTATGTACAAAGCGCTACAGCTCATATCTGGCAATACTATACATAATTTGAAAGGTCTTGACATAACCTACAAAACGACACTATGCATGATTTGGATATTGCGTTCAACAGTTATAGACGTGTAAACATGGAGTTCACTGACGCCGAAATTCGCGCTATTTTAAAGTTTTCCTTCGTTAAAGGCAAATCCGCTAGAGAAACGTTCCGTGAGATTAATGGTGTTTTTTTTCTGGGATGGTACTCTATCACTTCGAACCGCGGAGGAATGGTTTCGACGATTCAGAGCCGGTGAAAACGACACCATGGATAAGCCAGCCGGCGGAAGACCTGTGACGACAAATACCGATCAAATCATGGAGTACATCGAAACCATTTTAAACCATCTGCAGAAGGCTCGATACAAAAAAAAGCTTGATGTTTGGGTGCCGCAAGATTTGACGCAAAAAAACCTTCTGGACCGAATCAACGCCTGCGATATGCTGCTGAAACGGAACGAACTCGACCCATTCTTAAAGCGGATGGTGACTGGCGACGAAAAATGGATCACATACGACAATATCAAGCGAAAACGGTCGTGGTCGAAGGCCGGTGAATCGTCCCAAACAGTGGCCAAGCCGGGATTGACGGCCAGGAAGGTTTTGCTGTGTGTTTGGTGGGATTGGAAGGGAATCATCCACTATGAGCTGCTCCCATATGGCCAGACGCTTAATTCTACCATCTACTGCGAACAACTGGACCGCTTGAAGCAGGCGATCGACCAGAAGCGTCCAGAATTGGCCAACAGGAAGGGTGTAGTGTTCCACCAGGACAACGCTACCACACACTTCGTTGATGACTCGTCAGAAGCTACGGGAGCTCGGATGGGAGTTTTTATCGCATCCACCATATAGCCCGGACATAGCGCCAAGTGATTACCATCTGTTCCTGTTCATGGCGAATGCCCTTGGTGGTGTAAAGTTGAACTCAAAAGAGGCTTGTGAAAAGTGGCTGTCCGAGTTCTTCGCAAATAAGGAGGGGGGCTTCTACGAGGGAGATATTATGAAGTTGCCGTCTAGATGGAAACAGATTATCGAACAAAACGGCGCATATTTGAACTAAATCCGATCACTGTAACACTTTTTATAAAGCATTGAATAAAGATCAAAAAAGCGAAAGGGAGATATTTGACAACCTATTATTTTGCTTTGGAACACGTTCTGCAATTTGCGGTGATTTCTGCCGCTAGCTGGACCTTTTTGGGGAAAAAGTAGTCACGAAGGACCTGTTTTACGTTTTCCTGTCCTGCTCTATGGCCTCTATTGTGTTCCGTGGTCATAATTTCCCTTTGTTCGGTACTGTTTGTTATATCAATGAACAAGCTTTTACAATGTCTAAATGTCTTTGAGGGAAAAGCGACGTTTAAATCGTGCTGAATGAAGGCGAGTATAGGTAGCTCGCAGTGGATTGCATTGACGACATCAATTTTTACTAAATCTTTTAGTGAGCGAAGCAATGTTGTGCGGTCTGTAAATCGCACAATGTGACGCGTTTTGATTTAAAAAGGATGATTGACTTTATAGACGGGAAATCCGCCTGTTCGATCACTATTTGGTTCCTGAAACAGCTTACAGGTTTTTCTGTTGACTGTACAGTGTAGGTCAACGACTCCTCGCTGTGGATAGTAGCGATGTCGGAGTGTGCATCATTATCTAAAGCATTTACGTTTGCCGCGACAAGGCGTCGGCTACGTGGTTTTCTTTTCCCGGCTTGTAGAACACTTGTGCAAAATGTTCATCAACAAACGCTTTCCACCTTTTGAGCCTGGGATTCCGATTTTTATCCGACATTGAACCGGTCAGTGGTTGATGGTTGGTGAAGATGTTTAACTTCTTTACGCCATATAAATAGTTTCTGAGATTTTGAAGTGCCCATACTATTGCTAGTAGTTCTCGTTCATTTGCCATTGAAATCTCGGTTCCGCGTAACGTGCGAGAAATCATGGTGATCGGAGGACCTTTCTGTGAAAGAACACCCCCTAGGCCGACTCCAGAGGCGTCAATGATGAAGTCAAATGGCTGAGTGAAATCTGGGTATGCCAACATGACATTTGCCAACATGACATTTGCCAACATTTCGAATGAATTTCGCTGCTCATTGGTCAGTTCCAGTTTGACTTTCTTTGAGTGGTTTGCACCAATTTTTCCGTTGTCACCTTTTAGAATATTCGTCAGAGGCCTTGCGATGCTAGCAAATCCCTTTCTGAAACATCTATAATAACCTGAGTCTGAACAATGTGGATGGGGGTTGAAATTCTTTTATAGCCTTAACCTTTTCAGGTGAAGTTTTAATTCCCCCTCGGGACACTTTGAATACCATGCCTGCATCGCACAAAGTTTTTAGAACCGTGTTTATATCGTTGACATGACTCTCCATTGTTTGGGAGAAAATGATTACGTCATCGACGTAGACATAGCAAGTTTTACCGATGTGTTCTCTCAGAACATCATCTATGGCCCGTTGGAAATACTAGAGGCATTTTTTAAACCAAAGGGAAGTCTGCAGAATTCATACTTCCCGTTGTTGACCGAAAAAGCTGTCTTTTCTCGATCGCGTTCCGCGAGCTCAATTTGATGGAAGCCCGACTTCAGATCAAGAGTCGTGAAGTACTGAGCTTTTCCAATGTTCGACACTATGGTCGATATGGATGGTATAGGATACTTGTCATCAATTGTTTTCTGATTCAGGTTCCTGAAGTCAATAACGAGACGTTTCCTCCTATGACCTTCTTCGTCAAAACCCTTCTTATCAACAACCCAAATTGGGTTATTGTAAGGCGACCGGGATGGCCTTATTATTCCGTCTGCTAGAAGTTGTTTAACCTTCGTATTGACGAAATCGGCTACACCCATCGCTACTTTAAAGGTTCTAAGTTAAATTCCTATTCAAATGCCAAAAGTTCCGTCAATCTGCGAGTATTTAATTCATTATAAATCGCAATACAAAAGAAAATCGAGAATCAAAACAAAACACGAAATATAACTGCAGTGATGCAGCGATAAGACCTTAGGAAACCGCTGGCTGCTACGCTGCGCTGCGATAAGACGAAATCACAAAGTTGGACCTCCGTTGGTCATAGAAGATGATCTTCACTGCGTGACGATGATGATGTTCAAATGTAATTAAATCTGCTCCGGTCGTCTAAACTTCTGCATAGCTGAATAATCTGCACGAGCTCTAGCCTTCCAATATATTTGGCCAGTTATCATTCGGCAGGTGGCCGGTTGCGTAACTTGTTGGCTGAAGGTTATGTCGCCTCGTGGCTTCTTCTTGGAGCGACGGGATTTAAACCATGAGCTGATGCGGGGGTCGACGAGACGGGGGGGGGGGGGGTAGTCGGCTGTAGAGCAATCAAATGCTCTTATATAGACCGGGCCTTCCTTACGCCTTGGGGTCGAATCTCGTTGCCACTTTCACACGAATCGAACACGGAAATTTATTGAAATATCCCAACTCTTGTTCTTATGAGATTGCATATATATATAACTAAATTATATTTCCACGTGTATGCGAAGTTTAAATGGGCAGCGTCAAAAATTGTGAGCGTTCGCCACGAAGTTTTATCCGATAATCATCTAAGCTCTGGGGAAGCTGCATGCTGGTGGTCGCTGTTACAGCTTTTCTTTCCCTAACTGTATAATCGTACGATCATATTCTGTCCTGATTGGTCTAAGACAATTCTCTCGCTTTTTGTTTTACACAAAAGCTGCTATAATTTAGGGCGAGGGTGTCTTGAAGAGTTTTTGCAGTGTAAAGTTAAGTTGGTCACTACAGATGGTTCGTATGGTTTGTGAGTTGATAGACCTTTCATTGTCGCAGTAAACTGTTTTTATTTTGGGGAACAGATTTATTAGTTGTAGTATCGGAGTTTTGATATCTACGATTGCTCTTAAATCGATTTGTTGAACTATAGCGAATTTTGAAAACTTGTCTATACAAGTTAGAAAATTCTTTTGATCAGTTGAAAATATATCTATGTGGATAATTTCCCCAGTATAACCGGTAGTTGGTGTTTCCGCTATGGTTTGTTGCACTGGGTGACGATTGTATAAGGTTGTGAAATATCCCCTTCCGCCCTTTTTGTCTTTTGAATTTCGCGGCTATGTACAAAGCGCTACAGCTCATATCTGGCAATACTATACATAATTTGAAAGGTCTTGACATAACCTACAAAACGACACTATGCATGATTTGGATATTGCGTTCAACAGTTATAGACGTGTAAACATGGAGTTCACTGACGCCGAAATTCGCGCTATTTTAAAGTTTTCCTTCGTTAAAGGCAAATCCGCTAGAGAAACGTTCCGTGAGATTAATGGTGTTTTTTTTCTGGGATGGTACTCTATCACTTCGAACCGCGGAGGAATGGTTTCGACGATTCAGAGCCGGTGAAAACGACACCATGGATAAGCCAGCCGGCGGAAGACCTGTGACGACAAATACCGATCAAATCATGGAATACATCGAAACCATTTTAAACCATCTGCAGAAGGCTCGATACAAAAAAAAGCTTGATGTTTGGGTGCCGCAAGATTTGACGCAAAAAAACCTTCTGGACCGAATCAACGCCTGCGATATGCTGCTGAAACGGAACGAAACGAACGACCCATTCTTAAAGCGGATGGTGACTGGCGACGAAAAATGGATCACATACGACAATATCAAGCGAAAACGGTCGTGGTCGAAGGCCGGTGAATCGTCCCAAACAGTGGCCAAGCCGGGATTGACGGCCAGGAAGGTTTTGCTGTGTGTTTGGTGGGATTGGAAGGGAATCATCCACTATGAGCTGCTCCCATATGGCCAGACGCTTAATTCTACCATCTACTGCGAACAACTGGACCGCTTGAAGCAGGCGATCGACCAGAAGCGTCCAGAATTGGCCAACAGGAAGGGTGTAGTGTTCCACCAGGACAACGCTACCACACACTTCGTTGATGACTCGTCAGAAGCTACGGGAGCTCGGATGGGAGTTTTTATCGCATCCACCATATAGCCCGGACATAGCGCCAAGTGATTACCATCTGTTCCTGTTCATGGCGAATGCCCTTGGTGGTGTAAAGTTGAACTCAAAAGAGGCTTGTGAAAAGTGGCTGTCCGAGTTCTTCGCAAATAAGGAGGGGGGCTTCTACGAGGGAGATATTATGAAGTTGCCGTCTAGATGGAAACAGATTATCGAACAAAACGGCGCATATTTGAACTAAATCCGATCACTGTAACACTTTTTATAAAGCATTGAATAAAGATCAAAAAAGCGAAAGGGAGATATTTGACAACCTATTATTTTGCTTTGGAACACGTTCTGCAATTTGCGGTGATTTCTGCCGCTAGCTGGACCTTTTTGGGGAAAAAGTAGTCACGAAGGACCTGTTTTACGTTTTCCTGTCCTGCTCTATGGCCTCTATTGTGTTCCGTGGTCATAATTTCCCTTTGTTCGGTACTGTTTGTTATATCAATGAACAAGCTTTTACAATGTCTAAATGTCTTTGAGGGAAAAGCGACGTTTAAATCGTGCTGAATGAAGGCGAGTATAGGTAGCTCGCAGTGGATTGCATTGACGACATCAATTTTTACTAAATCTTTTAGTGAGCGAAGCAATGTTGTGCGGTCTGTAAATCGCACAATGTGACGCGTTTTGATTTAAAAAGGATGATTGACTTTATAGACGGGAAATCCGCCTGTTCGATCACTATTTGGTTCCTGAAACAGCTTACAGGTTTTTCTGTTGACTGTACAGTGTAGGTCAACGACTCCTCGCTGTGGATAGTAGCGATGTCGGAGTGTGCATCATTATCTAAAGCATTTACGTTTGCCGCGACAAGGCGTCGGCTACGTGGTTTTCTTTTCCCGGCTTGTAGAACACTTGTGCAAAATGTTCATCAACAAACGCTTTCCACCTTTTGAGCCTGGGATTCCGATTTTTATCCGACATTGAACCGGTCAGTGGTTGATGGTTGGTGAAGATGTTTAACTTCTTTACGCCATATAAATAGTTTCTGAGATTTTGAAGTGCCCATACTATTGCTAGTAGTTCTCGTTCATTTGCCATTGAAATCTCGGTTCCGCGTAACGTGCGAGAAATCATGGTGATCGGAGGACCTTTCTGTGAAAGAACACCCCCTAGGCCGACTCCAGAGGCGTCAATGATGAAGTCAAATGGCTGAGTGAAATCTGGGTATGCCAACATGACATTTGCCAACATGACATTTGCCAACATTTCGAATGAATTTCGCTGCTCATTGGTCAGTTCCAGTTTGACTTTCTTTGAGTGGTTTGCACCAATTTTTCCGTTGTCACCTTTTAGAATATTCGTCAGAGGCCTTGCGATGCTAGCAAATCCCTTTCTGAAACATCTATAATAACCTGAGACTGAACAATGTGGATGGGGGTTGAAATTCTTTTATAGCCTTAACCTTTTCAGGTGAAGTTTTAATTCCCCCTCGGGACACTTTGAATACCATGCCTGCATCGCACAAAGTTTTTAGAACCGTGTTTATATCGTTGACATGACTCTCCATTGTTTGGGAGAAAATGATTACGTCATCGACGTAGACATAGCAAGTTTTACCGATGTGTTCTCTCAGAACATCATCTATGGCCCGTTGGAAATACTAGAGGCATTTTTTAAACCAAAGGGAAGTCTGCAGAATTCATACTTCCCGTTGTTGACCGAAAAAGCTGTCTTTTCTCGATCGCGTTCCGCGAGCTCAATTTGATGGAAGCCCGACTTCAGATCAAGAGTCGTGAAGTACTGAGCTTTTCCAATGTTCGACACTATGGTCGATATGGATGGTATAGGATACTTGTCATCAATTGTTTTCTGATTCAGGTTCCTGAAGTCAATAACGAGACGTTTCCTCCTATGACCTTCTTCGTCAAAACCCTTCTTATCAACAACCCAAATTGGGTTATTGTAAGGCGACCGGGATGGCCTTATTATTCCGTCTGCTAGAAGTTGTTTAACCTTCGTATTGACGAAATCGGCTACACCCATCGGATATGGGTAAAGTTTTGAATATACGGGTTCCCCGTCAGTGCGGATCGTGGCGACCGTATTTATATTAAATTTGAGGGACTCGTTTGGGTCCACAAAGGCTTTTGATCTGTTTTTGATCATCTTTTTGAAATCTGGAAATTTGAAATTTGGATCAGACACTTTTGTTCAATTTTTGTATGACCATGGATTGACGTGACTTCGAATGGTGTTTCCACCGGTTTGAAGTGTTTTAATTCTGTTAGAGGTTTTATGTAATTTTTGGAGGCTCCTGTATCCAACAGTAACATAATTTCCCGTCCCGCTATCGTACGAATGATGTACGGGAGCAGGGATTACCTAAAAAATTACATGATTCGGAATCGGACTTGTTATCTGACTCGATTCGTAGAAGTACCCTATACTCCTGGTCATTTGACTGCTCTTGAGTCGTATGGTTCAACCGTTGACAACTGCGGGCTGTCTGCTCGCCCCTGCATGTGGGATCGACGTCTTTCAGGACTTAAGTTTTGCGTATAGCCTTTTCCAGGATTATTTGATTCATTGTTCTGTTGCGTTTGGCCTTTATGTCCTTGGTTTTTAGAAAATTGAGAGCCTTTAGCTTGATTACTAGTGCCTGGTGCATTATTGTCTTGGTTTTTCTGGAAAGCACCCTGGGAGTTGTTGTGGTTATTACCTTGTGGGGGTGTTATGAAAACTTTACCATGGCGACGGTTTCCCGAATTGTAAGATTTTTCTTCTAAATTTTTATTAAAGCTTGCAACGAACCAGGTTCGTTTATTGCAAGACTCTGCCCGTTGAGCCACGGCCAATGCTGATTGCAAATCTTTGAGCTGATTGGGCGGACTGATTTTTTTAGCCCGGTCACAAAAGCGTTCATCTATTGATCTATATGATCTATTATTTAAGATAACGACAGTAATTATGTCATAAGACAACAAAGTCTTACTAATAATAAGAGTTAGCTTTTTCTTCTCTCATTATAAAAAGTCATTAGGGGAAGTTCTCCCTGACGCATAGTAACCATTTGCTGCTGCGATACTTCGATTGGAGTTTGTTCTGCATATGCGCAGTCCATTCTAGCTATTATAGCATCGAAATTTAGTACGGTATTATGTGACGTAAGCATTACTCCCGCGGGGCCTATTACCTTGTAACGTATAAATCCTACGGGATGGTAGGTTCTAGAGCTACCCAAATATTTCGTAGGCGTTAACTGCTGCGGTTCGCCATGCCACATACTCATCTTGTTTTCCGTCAAAACTTGGTATGGACTTTACCAAGTCTAGAGGTTCATTACAAGGGATAGCTGCGTTATGTGGTATTTGCTCGTATACCACTAAGGGTCCACCCTCATTTATTCTCTGCCTATTCTCAACCTCTTTAAGCTTGTCTGAGAATATTTGTTGTTGATGCTCTAGTGCGCCATTTACGGCCGCTTCCATGAGTCTAATCTTTAATACTAATGGTACCTGAGGTTTCCTGTGTTGGTATTGCCTCTTGTTGAAGGTCCTGATGTTGATTTTGAAATTCTTGATCGTTAACCATTTTTACTTTGTCTGTAAAGCCGTCTACTACGTTTTTTAATTCTATATCTTCGCCGGTCTCAGTACCGTCAATGTAACCCCCTTGTTGGCTATTATTTCTTATGTATTTATAGCGCTGTATTAAGTCCTCGTCACTGTCGTTGTTTTCGTTACTGTTTCTATACATCGGACAATGATACGTTTGTGATTTTTTATTTTATAATTTGTATGAGAAAGAATTACTTCTTAGGAAAGACTTTAATTTTCCTTCTTCATTTTTTTAAACAATTTCTAAATGAAAATCACTATACTTGAACTTTTAATTGCAATCAATCTTTTTTATTTAATTATTTATTATGTTGGTTGACGTCAAAAGAGGTAAATTGAAAATAAAGATCTATAAAAATAAAGATCTACAAAAGATATATTATAATATGTAAGTGTTATATTAGTATATTGGTATTGGTATGCAGCGAAGACGGTAGCTGGTTGATCCGTTTATCCTCTGGCTACTCCTGGTTGATTGAGCTGTTTAATGTTGATATGCAGCGGTTTTCACTGTTGCTTGTGCAGCGTTGTTTTATTTTTGTATTAGATATTTTTGTTTGTTTGTTCACTGTTGTTGTGCAGCGCGCGAGTCCGAATTATTTTCAAAGAAACCCGATTACGAGACCTTGATTTCTAGATATTTTTATTACGGATTTTACGTTACTACGACACTTAAGCGCGTTAGGCGTCAATAAAACCAAATACGTTTGTATTATTAAATGGTTCTTTTATTAGAGCCAACTACTCTGAATTCTGGTCTGTTACGAACTAAATACAAATCAAATTTATTAAGGCCGCCAAGACAGCGGACTCAGCAGAGCGCTTAGTCAGCGCCTCGTGCCGTCTGGAGTTTCATGCCTTCAACGATCACCCAGTGCGCACATGCCCGCCTCGCATTAGGCTGACGCTAAAGCGAAATGCGTTACTGGGCTGGCTTAGCGTCGTCGATGTTATTGTTGGCACATCCGGTCTTGGATGGCATTTCGGCGGATCGTTGCACCCCATTGAATTGCTCGTGTTAACTTACACATTCGTATCATTTATGAGCTCTTACCTAAAAATGTTTATTTCATAATTGTACTTAGTATAGCCATGCTAAGACAAAAATACTTTACATCTGAACACTAGATGTAATTTAAAAAAAAAAAAAAAAATTAAAAAAAATTTTTTTAAATTTTTTATTAAAATCTTATAAAATAACTTCATAAAATTACGTTATTTTTCAAAAGAAGGGAAAAGAAGGAATGTGCATATGTAGTCTGCAGTTATAGCGATCTACCACTGTATGCACATATAGCGATGTACCACTGTAATAACAACAAGCACATTGTAGCACTCTGTTGCAAAGTGTATATAAACAATCCAGCCCAAGTGCAAGCGTAACACGAGCGTCCACTTGAAGGCCAACATGCATAATTGCATAGTCAGCATTCCCATGCTGGCCAAACGCTGATCGCCTCATATGTGTGTCTACAGCACTCAAGCGCCGTCGCTCGGCGACAATTCATATATATGCATATAAGCGTCGCATTAGGCTGCTCCTCGAATTAGGCTAAGAAACCTTTGTATGGAGAACTCCAAGAACATTGACAAATTTGCTTTGAATGGAGCGGGTTCTTCCCTGCTCCATAAATAGAGAAACTAAACAGACTAAAAGCTGAATTTTCATTAAATATAATACAACGTATAATACATGGCGATCCTGCGATATATAACGATATAATACAAATAATTAACTTTTCCGAGACGGAAAACTTTAACGAGAAAGAATAGTCTAAACAAACCGATAATAGTAGCTAAATACCCTTGTGATATGCGTCCATGCGTCCATCTTGTTGATAAGTAACTCTATACTTTCGTCGGAAAAATTATGCAGAGTTTTTGGCTGTGTTTTAGGTGTTTACGATGAGATTAGAACTTGCTTGTGGACGGTGGCTAATCGTATACTGGTTTGGCCAGCCATGACGGACCGTTCCACCAGAGTTGATGCTCCAATAGCTTTGATGGATGGAAGTCCTCGAGAGGCGCAATCTGCAGGATTGTCTTTCGTGCAAACATGGTTTCAGCAACTACGAGGAAAGTCAATTAATATTTCAGCTGTTCGGCTGCAGTCGTAGGTGGGATAGTTCCGCGGTTGAGCTGAAAGCCAGTGCAGAACAATCGCGGAATCTGTCCAACAGATGGTGCTGAAAATAGGAATAGGTAATGAATTGGTTACCATCTTAAGCAATCGGGTCAGCAGCAGCGCAGCATTCAACTCCCAGTGCGGAATTGATACTGGTTTATTTGGGCCTGCACGAGTTTTTTCAAGAACGAGAGTATCGGGGTATCGGGGAACTTGAAAGTGTGTATGGGGTACTGTTTTTCAACTTTCTTGAAATATGAGCTTGAGTAAGACTATTCTCGGTGCTGCTAGCCCAAGCAAGTCGTATATTTGGGAAAGGTTTGATAAAAATGTCCTCTTCCTAGGAGCGCGGTTCGCATCAAAATCCTTTATGTCCAGAAACATAACATATGTTCCTGGGTTTCACTGAGTTCCAGTCGGGATATCGTTGACATAGGCATTGTGCCTCTTGGATGTGGTCATTGCGCCAAACACTGCGTTGAAAGTTGGTATGGCGTTGAGTTCCGGAGATCGACGAAATTTCCGTTCTAATGAGACCAGACGGGTCTAAGTAGGATGGCCTACGTTAAAGTGGAAACCATATTTCCCTCAGCATAGCGGACGCCTGCAGGGTTGGTTTGCAAAAGTGCTTGCGAACCTGCCATCACAAGAGTTTTCAGGGTGTAAGGAGTATAAGTATTTTTAGTCGCCGAAACGCGCCTCATATGGGGAGTTTGTTGTTGTACAGACGGGCTATTTGTATTCCAATGTATTTATATTACCAATGTAAAAATTAACCAGTGTTCTCGTTCTTCACAGTCTTGTGCCCATAACTATATCAGCGTAGAAAAAAAGGAAGCTTCATAAAACTGTTTAAAAACGATCGGAAATTTAGTGAGTGTTTATCATATCGCTGCTGTAGCCGCTAACAAGCTTCACTATAGTTCTCATTGGTGACACCAATATGTTTGACTAATGTGAACGCTTCGCCGGACAAATATGATATTAGGTAATGAAATCGTTGGCAGTCAGTAAGGTTGCAATCAATGCCGTAAATATGTCGGAGAAATTTTACCAATCCTCATAATTTCCGGAAAAGGTAAGAAGTTTAATTCACTCAAACTGAAAGTCCACCTTGCCTTTCTGAGTGGCATTTGGTGTTTAAACAACGGTCGCGGTCGTACCTTCAGCCCGAAATTCTTTAAGGGCATTGCTAAAAATTACGTAAGTAATTTCCTAAGTCGTCTTTAGGGTTTATCTAATCTTGTTCCTCCTGGAAGGCATTCAGCTCTTCCGAGAGCCGCACAAACCGCATGTAGTTGTCATTTAGATGTGCCAAACGAACTTCTAATGCTTGAACAGATTAAATGTCATCCACAACCTTGATGGCATTATGCATGCGAGTATTTTGGCTTTTGCAGTATCCGCGCTGTTGAATCACATTCCGCTTAGCGAGCGAGGTAAGGGAACGATTCCATACAATATAGGAATCTATAAATCACCGTTCACCGCAAAAAAGTCCAACTGTCGAAAATCAAAAGGAATGATGCGATCCGGTTCAAAGGATCGAACTTCGAAATTCGTACAGTTGGACTTCGTGACGGCGATGCGTGGTTGCATTGAGAGCTAAAATGTGACTACTTGAAGCGGTGAATGGATCATACGATGCTTCTGCTAAAGATGTAAGCAAGTCACGGAAAAGTGCTAGGAAAGTTTTGAGTCTGCATACAAAACGATACATGTGACAATAAGCGGATATATTGCGATAAGAAACGCATAGAAATTAACACACACGCATAGAAATTAACAATCTACACACGAAAAAAAAGCTCAGACTCTTTGATTTTAATGTGACTTATTTCTGCAGCGATAGCGAGCGCCTAAAATGCAAAAGCGTTTCGAAACGAAAAGAACGGTGAGCGTTACAGCACATACAGACATACTATGTAAATAATTTTAAAAATCTGAATTTTCCCTAACGATTAGATCAGTACCGCCTTAAATTTCCCCAACTGTAAGTGAACCTTTTTGCTGTGCATTTGAAAGAACCAATATATCATTATATGCTCCTAACGCACCATAGAATTCATTAAAGCAACTGGTGAAGTACGTAATTCGAAAAATACGTTATGGATTTGTCTTTGTACAATGCAACTTGTGCAAATTGCTTAAAGAAAAAACTTCAAGGTTCAGATCGATGTGAGGGATTATCGTTGATCGACTGTGATCGTTCTGACCTGTGCGCCAATATAAACCGATTTATCCAAGGCCAGCGGCGATTCACCGGTACTTGTAATAGAATGGATGATGGATGCTTCTGTTTAGCGCTGAGTGGGTGTCAATCCTTCCTGTTTACTAAGTGTCTGGTTTACTTAGTATATTCCAAATTATTCATTATGCGGATTTTAAGGACCAATGTGAAATTATGATTTTTTTTTTTTGATTTGAAATGGTCCTGATCCCATTAAGGATAAACGTTGAATTTAAACGTTGCTGGCCGGTGATGCCAACAGCGGAGCAGCGCTCTTATATTTTTTATCCTTTTTATTTTATTTGAATTTCATGTTTGTTTTCAAAAGATTTCAAAAGAAAGGTTTGGCAGTTTTGTGCGGTTTGTGGGCGTCAGAGTTGCCGTGGCAACATTAACAAACATTAACAAACTTGCTTAATCTCTATAGTTCCTGAGATCGATGCGTTCATACTGACAGTCAGACGGACATGGCCAGATCAAACCGGCTATTGATCCTGATCAAGAATATACATATATACTTAATATGGTCGGAAACGCTTCCTTCTGCTTGTTACTTACTTTTCAACGAATGTAGTGGATCCTTTTACTCTACGAATAATGGGTGTAATAATAATAAAACTTTTTTATTTTCTTGTGTGATTGTCTTCTGAAGGATCGTCATGAAATTTGGACAGTATTGCATTAATTTGAACCTTATTATTTTTAACTTTGTCACATTGTTTAATAACGCAATATCCACGGTTTTGATTATATATTTTATATAATAGGTTGGAAAATATCTCCCTTCCGCTTTTTTGCTCTTTATTCAATGCCTTATAAAAAGTGTTACAGTGATCGGATTTAGTTCAAATATGCGCCGTTTTGTTCGATAATCTGTTTCCATCTAGATGGCAACTTCATAATTCCTCCCTCGTAGAAGCCCCCCTCCTTATTTGCGAAGAACTCGGACAGCCACTTTTCACAAGCCTCTTTTGAGTTCAACTTTACACCACCAAGGGCATTCGCCATGGACAGGAACAGGTGGTAATCACTTGGCGCTATGTCCGGGCTATATGGTGGATGCGATAAAAACTCCCATCCGAGCTCCCTTAGCTTCTGACGAGTCATCAACGAAGTGTGTGGTCTGGCGTTGTCCTGGTGGAACACTACACCCTTCCTGTTGGCCAATTCTGGACGCTTCTGGTCGATCGCCTGCTTCAAGCGGTCCAGTTGTTCGCAGTAGTTGGTAGAATTAAGCGTCTGGCCATATGGGAGCAGCTCATAGTGGATGATTCCCTTCCAATCCCACCAAACACACAGCAAAACCTTCCTGGCCGTCAATCCCGGCGTGGCCACTGTTTGGGACGATTCACAGGCCTTCGACCACGACCGTTTTCGCTTGATATTGTCGTATGTGATCCATTTTTCGTCGCCAGTCACCATCCGCTTCAAGAATGGGTCGAGTTCGTTCCGTTTCAGCAGCATATCGCAGGCGTTGATTCGGTACAGAAGGCTTTTTTGCGTCAAATCATGCGGCACCCAAACATCAAGCTTTTTTTTGTACCCAGCCTTCTGTAGATGGTTTAAAATGGTTTGGTGACTAACTCCTATCTCCTGGGCGATGTCACGAGATGCCACATGCCGGTCTAACTCGATGTATTCCATGATTTGATCGGTATTTGTCGTCACAGGTCTTCCGCCGGCTGGCTTATCCATGGTGTCGTTTTCACCGGCTCTGAATCGTCGAAACCATTCCTCCGCGGTTCGAAGTGATAGAGTACCATCCCCCAAAACACCATTAATCTCACGGAACGTTTCTCTAGCGGATTTGCCTTTAACGAAGGAAAACTTTAAAATAGCGCGAATTTCGGCGTTAGTGAACTCCATGTTTACACGTCTATAACTGTTGAACGCAATATCCAAACAAATCATAGCGTCGTTTTGTAGGTTATGTCAAGAACTTTCAAATTATGTATAGTATTGCCAGATACGAGCTCTGTAGCGCTTTGTACATAGCCGCGAAATTCAAAAGACAAAAAAGCGGAAGGGAGATATTTGCCAAACTAATACTATATTATTATTGCTGTTTTCTTCGAAATGATTTAGAGCGAATTCGAAGATTTGTTCACTTGGTCAGAATCGTGTTAGAATGTTCTTATTTATTCTTATATGCTGATTAAGCCTTTGGAAAATGTGATCCTAATAGATTTTTTCATTAGAATAAGAAGTAGTCATATCATACCTTGTTATGATTTGTTTTCCTCTTTTTAAAAAAGACTTATGATAGTCTATTTTGAGAATTACATAATTTTCATCGTTCTGGCTCTTGTAATTGGTACATGTTGTTAGTTGAGACTTTCATTATTTACCTGTTTATTGTTTTAAGTTCGTTAATGGTAATTCTAGACAATGCATCTGCAATGTGATTGTCCTTCCCTTAAGGTATTCAGCAGTAAAATCAAATTGGATTTATTATATAGAGGAGATTTTTTATATAGCCTTGCCAGCATTTAATAGATGTAGGCTCGTCCTAATTGATCGGGAATATCTTTTATTTGTGGATCTGGGAATTTGACTGCTCGCTTCGATCATCATATTTATGATATGCGTGTTCATCCGGTTGCCAGTAACATCACTTTGCAGTTCTCATTTCATTGTTCTTTTTTCATCCCTTGTTATTTTTTGAGCGTGACACGTTGTCCATTGCGGGATTCTCCTCTGCTTGAGTGATGATTGCTTCCTTAGGTTCTACCGCTTCCACGCGTGTTTGGTGGCGAGGAGATGGGCTGTAAGGTGTTCCCAGATAAGCGTGAACAGGCTCTCAAGGAAACCGCCATGCTAGGCGCAACCTAGGACGCCTTCCAGGCAACCTTCTGCTCTGACCGGTTGCGCCGGCAAACGCCCGACTTACGTTACGTAATCTCCGAAACAGTCGCCCGGGTCTTCACCACTATTTCGCCACCCACACGTATCCTTGCTAGGACTGGTCCCGCCTGTTCAAACAATATCGGACTCTACGAACCAACGCCAGGGTCTGGTCTTGTTTAACCGTTCCTTGTCTTAATGGACCACATCAACTTTTGTCTCAGTAGCTTTGAGCTTTCTCTTTAGCTTTTCACTTTTAAAGAGAATATTTTTAAAAAAATATTGACAACAAACTAATGGAACGGTACGATGTCACTTCATATTCTGCCTTGTTTGGCTTAAGGATCATTATAATTTCTGCACATTTTCATTGGCTTGGGAAGTGGTCAACTCTTAAGATCGCATTGAATATAAGCGTAAGAAATCGTATACACATTGGTGGAAGATTTTTCAAGGTGATGCCATCTATTTTGTCCGAACCTGGAGTCTTTTTACTATTCCGCCATTTAATTTCTTATGAAACTTCATTAATACTGATTTTACGAATGGGTAAGCTCATTTGGCAGGGTGAATCGAGAAATTTATCTACTGCCCATTCTGTTTGCGGGTTATCAATATCATTTGGCTTAAACACAGAGTGCAGGTGTTGAGCACATGCTTTGGCTTGTTTATCATCAGATCTACACCATTTGCCATTACAGTTTCGGACTACTATGTTTCTTTCTACAGGTCGCTTAAGATATTTTGTTGCTCTCCATAAATTATGTTCGTGGTTACAAGAATGTGGATCTAGATTTCTAAGATATTCAGCGATAGATTAATTTCTTAAAGTTGACAGTAGTGTTTTGAGATCAGATGCAGCCTTGTTATACGATCTTTTGTCGGCAGGGTAGAGAGTTTCTTGCCATCTTTTACGCAAATTTCTCTTGTGTTGTATTTGTTGTCGGATTTCAGCTGAGAGATAGAGCTGATTTGCTTGTGAGTTTCTGGCTGGAAGCTTCGTACATATATAGCTTGCTTTATGGATCTTGTTTGTGAGAAGCTCCACAGCATGGCCTATCTCCTCTCCTGATTTTAGCGAGATATCCAGGCTGATAGCTGTTTCCAGATAGCTTTTAAACGCATTGATAACAGTATTTGCAGAAATTACTTTGTATGGTTTTGTCAATATATTATTGGAGAATAGTCTGATCTTAGATCAAAACTTTCCATTATTCGCATGTGTGATTGTGGGATTCCAAAGTATGCTACGAAGTCTATTAAGTCTGGTATCTTTCTACTGTCAGTAGGCCAGTATGTAGGCTTTGTACAGCTCACTTCCCTTTGAATTTGTCAATCTGTAGCCCCACCAGCGGTGCTTAGCATTGAAGTCGCCTCCTACTATAAACTGTGGTCCAAGTTTTAAAAAAAAGTTCTTAAAATCTGCTTCTTTGAGAGCAAATCTTGGGGGAAGATAAATTGCTGTCCGCATGCATACATTTGATCTTGACCGTGGCAACCTGCATTTTCTCTAATGCTGTCCATAATTTGAAATTTTAGGCCTTGTTTAATTAAAATAGCTGCGCCACCATGAGCTCTGCCCGAGGGGTGGTCAGCTCTAATTATATCATATCCAACAACCTTGATATATGATTTGCTGGTGAAGTGTGTCTCGGAAATTAACATAATGTAAATTTCATTCGTTTTTATAAAGATGGATATTGCATTTACATGGTTGGAAAATTTACATGGTAACCATTTATATGGTTACATTGGCATTCCATATTCCTATGTTAACATTACAAGTAACATTATCATGTTAAGTAAATTATTAGTAAGTTCAGACTGTTTTTCTAATAGTTTCTCTATTCTCTCCAGTGATGTGTTTGTTTTGCTATTTCCTGCAGCAATTTTGGCATAAGATTGATAATCGTTACTTTGTTGGGTATATGTTGGTTTGTTAGGCGGAGCAAACTATTGCGGGATTCCTAAATCATTTTTACTCTGGTCTCTATTGCTGTTCAGAGATTTTCGATTGGTTGCTGATTTTTTGACAAGAGTTCCTAATAAATTCTACACCCTTTGTAGCTGGCGGCGTGTTCTTCGTAGCAGTTGGTACATTTTGCTGATTTTTCTGTATTTTTCGGGCAGAGTATTTTGGGTATCGAGAAGATACACAGCGGTACGTTTTGGCACAATATGGTTTTGTATGTCCGAATTCCTGGCAGCGATAGCATTGAACGAATTCATTGGTTGTGCGAGTTGGCTCTATATTAACAATAGCGTTTTTTTTTTCTAATTTTAAATTATGTTATTATTGTTAATGGGCCCCTTCCTTCTGGGAAAACAGGCTGAGCCCTGCCGCGAACCCGCACCGGCGCCCTCCCTGCGCCTGGCGTCACTCACCAACTGCTGTTCCAGGATTTGTGGGAGACGTCCGTTTTGGGAATCGGGGCTCATCGCTGGACCTCCGACGTTGAAGCAATCCGGATCCATGAAGGACAAGCCGTCCATACAGCCTTCGTCGGATTGGACACCTGCCTCTGGAGTCCGTCCACTGGTTGCCCAGGGGTGGCTCCCTGTGTCGGCACAGATCCGTCTGTCCCCTCCTCACAGACGGGCCACGTCCAGGTAACCAGCTGTGGGCGCGTGAGGTTCTTGTGGTATGGTACCATGCCGAGGGGTACCATCTCCTCCATCGATAACTGTTCTTGAGCCCGCCACGCCAAATCCCTCAATACCGCGCGGACCTCCTTTCTGCCTTGGTTCCCGGTAGGATCCGGTCCAGTCTCCGGGTCCTCCTTTCTTCGAACGGGTCATCGTCCCATTCCATATAATTTTCGTCGGACGTGTCCACCGGCTGTGGGTTTCCGCCCTGATCGTCCTCGCCGCCACGCCGCGAAACCGCCTATCCTCCGAAGGCTTTTGCTCCACGGCAGGCCGTTCTAGACTCAGAGCGGCCAGCTTCCTCGCCTATGTCTTCTGTGACCCTACCGGTCCTTTAGCAATCTTTTTTACGACACCTCTGTTATTTGCCTCGGCTGGACGAAGAAACAGGTGTCTTACTTCCTTCTCTTTCCTATATCTTGCTTGGTTTGTATGCGGAAATATTCTGGTTCGCTTGCAACATGTCTCCCGTTGATTTCGGCTTTGGCCTGACGCTAAAACAGGTGACGTGTTGCGTCCGTTCTCAGGTACAGTCGATTTCTCCCCTCCCGAGAAGATATCTTGTTACCTATCCTAGGTGTTAATGACTGTTGACTCTGGCGGTGTTTCTCTCCGACGACTCTGGCTGCCTTTCTATACCTAGCATTTCTTGGTCGTATAGCGCGTTCGGTAGCCTAGGCTCGCAGCCTTGTGCAAAAGTGCCAGTGAGTCCTTGGATTCCGATATTCTGGAAATTATATCCCATTTCCTCAGGTTTTGTCCAACGAACTGTGCTGTCATAGTTCTTACCATGCAGTTCAGGTAAGCTGCTGCTCTATTTACATTGCGCCAAGAAACTTCTTGAACTTCTTGAGCTTTCTGTAACGCTTCCGCCGTGGCTGTTCGCAAGGTCACCAGTTCCGTTTACTTAGAAAATCGTTCGATCCACCAACAACACATTGTTTTCATGCTTCGACCTCGGCAAAGGTCCAACGTAATCGGCACACACTGGTGCCCAGGGCTCTTCCGGAATTTGTGTCGGCTTAAACCTTTCGCAATCTTCGCATTTCCGCACGTACATATGTCCTTCCGCCCGGGGACACACATTCTCCATTTGCCCATTTTGTTCTTCACCATGGGTGTATGGGCTTCTCAATTGCTCTATGAGTCCCATTTCCAGAAGTTTGTTTACCTATTCATTAATGTCCCCTTCAATTTTAGGATTCTTGGGGTAATATCTCTGCTTAATCGGTTTATCTTTCTTCGTGGTTATCGTGTGCTCGGCTATATTTGATGTTCCAGCCAAAGAGCGGACTTCTGCGAGCTCTGTTTCCAGGAATTTTTGAACGTCGGCTTTTTGGACCATTGCGACCGACAACTTCTTCTCGAGCCATTTGATTGCGGCCCCGACTTGCGTAAGGAAATTACACCCCAACACCAACACATCCACTACTCCTGGTAATAACAGGCGGCTTGTGTAGAGTCGTCTGTTGCCGAATTCGACTTATACTTCGAGCTGTTCACTGATCTCGCTGCACCTTCCATCTGTCATCCCAACTTGTCGTCTTTTCCTTAGAATCGTTCCTCAGGATGCAAGCTTGTTCTTCGATAACGAATCTTGCTGTAGCCCCGGTGTCGATCGTGGCCTTGTATGTGTCCCCAACAATAGTTACTGCTGGGTACAACTGCTGCTCCTCTTCGATTAATTTCCCAGTTGTTTGAAGAGGCGGCCCCTTGCGGTGCGGTTGAGCGTTTCTCGCTCTCTGACAGCATTCCATGCTTGTGATCCCTACTCTTCCGCACATCCAGCAGAACAGCAACTGCAGGTTCCGGCAGCCTGTTGCCTAATGGCCGTGTCCACCGCACCAGTGACAGGCTTCTGGAGGATTCGCAACCTCGGTTTGGGTTTGGGTCGAGCTGACCCCGGATGCTATTTTCTTTGCTGTCTCTGGGTAATAAATGGTGGGCTCTACAGGGTTGTGGGGATAAAATGGTGCCCACTGGTCCTGTGGTGTGTCCTTTGCTCATCCGCTTCTGCGGGGGCTTTGTTTCGGCTAAAATTGTGCTCTTCCGCTAAACGGCTGGTACAGCTTCTCGTAGTCGTCTTCCAGGGTCTTCCTTCCTCACACCTGCACTTGACCTGTGCTGCGGCTGGCTTCCTGTTGCTTGTGCAGATTTACGTAGTCGTCTGCCAGGATCATGATTGCCTCCAGTTTGGTAGGATCTAAAAGATCCTACCGTTACCTTCCTTACGGTAGAGGCCTTATTAGAGTCTGTATCTTGACCATGTAGTTCTTCAATAGTTCTCTAAACCCTTGCTTCCTTTGCCTCACCTTGTCTGCAAGTCTCGCAAAGTATCTTCTGGGAAGCAGTTTTGTCTGGAAACTATATATTAACTCGGCCCAAGAGTCCCAGTGTCGGCCCAGTGTCTGTTGTTAGAAATGAACTATTTCAGAGCCTTCCCCGGGATCAATTCAAGCATTGCTCGAGGAATCATATCGTTTAGGTCCAAACCGTACGTGTTTTGGTCCCCCTATACCTGCTCCAGGAATTCGAAGAGATTTTTTCCTCCGTCAAAGCCGGGCCTGAGTCTTCCAGGAAACCGCTGGGCGAAACAACAATACGTTAGCCCCACGTCTGTACTGACCGGTACCACACCGTTCACGTCATGCAAAACAGTCGACTGGATCTTCACCACAATCCAGCCGCGCACAATGGTCCTTGCAGGGGAAGAGCCCGCCTAATCAATCACTGTCGGACTCGCCAACGCCAGGGTCTAGTCTCGATTAGTGGTGTAGCAAGGCATCTCAATCTAGCCGTGCATTGTGTTAATGGAACTCAGCTACCTGTGTCTTTGACTTTCACGGCTGTAGCTCCCGTGCTACTTACGTGCTTAACTGTTATCCTTTAACTGTTATTCCTAGATATCTCCAGGTTGGAAATCCACGGCTTACAGTTAGCTTTGTCCAAAGTCTAGCTTGGTACCGTTGCTTTCTTGAAATAGGCACGCAGCTTTTGTTTGTAAAAATTATAAGCTCATATGGATTCTCTTTCGAGAGCATATCTCTGAATTCGGTGAATAATTTCGTCAAATCGTTTTCAAATAACAATGGGAATTTAAGAATTTGAATATACAAAATTTAATAATTTTATTAATCATTGATTAATATTTTATGAAATGAACAATGATTAAAAAATTAAACAAAAACATTTGGTTTTGTGTTTGTCCCACCATAGTTATGTTTAACGTGATATACAATTTTACAATTTTGTATCCTAATTGATATATAATTGACTTATATTTTGTATGTTTAAACTGTAATTTTTATTTTTGTCTCCTTGATCCTGCATCAACTATGCGTCGCCGATTCTTGGCACGCTTATGCTCCCTCGGTGACGCAAGGAGCGGTGTGCCCCTTGTGCTTTTAGCTTCTGCTGCTGATGTCCTGGTCCTATGGGCTTAGGTGGTAGCAGTGCCGGTCATCGCACTGGTTATCGGGATGATACAGGTTGACTAGCACCCCGTGCCGTAAGGCCGTCTTGGGCAGTCTTGCGGACAGGCGTCTGGTCTTCTTGGAAGGTCACACATTATTTTCCGTGATAGTATTTTTTCTGTTTAAGCTGCATCAGTTCTTACAGGTAGGGAATTCTTTTTCTTGTTGTTCCTGTTGTTTCTTCTTCTTGTTCCTGTTGTTTTTCTTTTGGTGTTAATCAGCTTGGTCAAAAACTTGCGGGTATGGCTCAAGGTATCGATGCCGCGGTCGCCATGTGGAATTAAAACTCTTCTGTATGTATTTTAATAATTTCGCTCAATTTATTACTTACGATCATAAATGCTTCCTGCTCCATTAATGATAAACGTTGAATGTAAAATCCGTTCTTACAAAAAGTTCTTTAGCCTATGGCGCCAAGCTGCGCTGCCGGTGACGCCAGCAGCACACCAAAAAATATTAACATTTTTTCCCTTTTTTGAAGCGAATTTGCGGGGTGGCCCGGTGTTTTTTTTTTTTTACACCTCTCTTGGGTCTGATGCTCAAGCTTTGAAGCGATGAGATGGATTGAAATTGTGGTTCTGAATCTTATGGGTATGTGCCCAAGTAGTCTAGGGACAAAAATAAATAAAAACTTTTTTGCAACTTCTGGGCGTTAGACATATGGCCGTATTGGACATTTCCAAAATTTGGTTTAGGCAAGTTGTGTATAATAAACGTGTATAATAAGAACTGAAATAAATTGAACTATGTGACTGCTCCCAACATTGGAAGTATGCTCACTCGGCTCAACAATAATTGCGTTGATAAAAAATAAGAACAAACTCCTTTCATTACTAATGAAACTCTAATTATTCACTTACTAATAAAACATTAATTACGTTCGCATAGGTCCGCAGGTTGTTAGTTTTGTTGGTGCCTAAAAAATAGTCATTTTTTTACTGTTTGTAAGTAATCATTACTAATAATCATTAGCACAAGCTTCGATGTTGCTTGATCGCAAGACCAACTCCACTTTTCGCTTCAGCAACCCATGTTGCTCTTGTGGTTTGTTTGTACAAAAAAAGTTTAAGACTCGCCCCTAAAAAGTTAAATTTATTAATTTAAAATATTAAATGTTAACTACAAAAATACAAAACAACATCGAAAACTGTAGAGTTTGAAGCATTTCCACAAAGCATTTCGATATTAACTAAATGGTTACCGGATAAACTCAGCCAAGTATTTTATTTGCGATTGCCTGACTTTAATATTATAAAATTCAAGGGTTTTAGTGCTATTCATTCTTTAAATATTTTTATTAAACTTAGTTTGTTAATAAATTTTGATTTTGAGACTTCTATGACTGAAGAATGTTAAACATTTTGCCGCGAAAATAAATAAAAGTAAACATTGTGGAATGGCTCACTCTGGGTACGAAAATTATATTCAAACAATGACACCTTCAAAAGTTTGCTGTTTCTTAAAGCAGTTTCTCTAAAACCTCATGAAACCTGTGTGGAGCACTGCTAAATGATTTTGCCTGGGTTTTGAGGCTGAAGCGATTTACGGAGCCCCTCGAAGATTTTTACTTTTCTAGAAAATAATTTCCAATTCCTCTATCTTCAAAACTCTGTACTTTAACGCGATGACTAAGTCGTTTAAAGCATTAAAGCTTTGTCGTTTTGTTTCGATTTGCTAAACATTTTTTCGAATCAAACTTTAAACCAGTTAGATTTTATAAATTTTTTATTTTATTAATGTAACAAAGCACATCTTAATGATAATTAGCATCTTTAGAATAAAAATGTTCTTGTGTCAACTTAAGTAAATTTGTTCTACATTCGACTAAATAAATACATTAAATTAACTTAAGTTATCTCTCTTCAAGTACGGATGCTTGTGCCTATCCATTTGTCAGTGCTTTGTTTATCGCGAAATTCCGTCGCTTCGCTTACCACTTATACATACATAGTTCTTTGCGTCGTGCCCGTGCGAAAAGTAAAGCCCTTTACCCATGTCGCCAGGGCCACCCCATTTAGGGTATAACCGCTTTCCCAGCCTTAGCGTTAGCACCAAGGGCATGAATAAAGACCGTATCAGTAACTACCTCGACCCCCCAGAAATGCAGCCCAAAAGACCGAGATTTTTAGTGGACTCATCGAAAAGCTCCACCAAAACTGTATCAAAGTTTTCGTGTTCAAAAACCACAGCGCTCTTAACAACATCAGCAAAGACATCACATCGATCTGAACTCTCCGCGGGAGTAATCTGCTCATGTTGCTCACTTCAAAAGAAGTTGGTGGCAGACTCACTTTTTAACTCACCGAGTAGAAACTCCACAACACCCTTAACTTTGTGAAAGGCGCAACTTACGTTCCGAACTTAATAAACATCACGGAAAACGAAATTGTTAAAGAATTATTATATAAAAACGAACAAAAATTCATCTTTCACGAAGCTCAAATACTTTTCAACTCCACGCCGACCTACTAAGCTCTTGCAAGCCTAAATATAACAGTTGGACTACGAATGACAACTTACCTACTTGCTCGACAAGAGCTCCTACATCTGTCTCGCCATCACACCGTTCTTTCCTTTCCATCTCTTTGAATCCAAAGGAAAACACTCCAACACCAAATACCACTTCGAACACTGTATCCTCTTTCTTATACTTTGGAAATACGCTCACCAAAAAATGTGAAGAATCTCGCGCCCTCAGACCTGAACAAAAAAAATGTATGACGACACACCAACGACCTTAAAATCAAATTTAAACTACCCACCCTAACATAGCACAACCCAACAGACACATCAGGCACATTAATGGAAGATTCTAACTCTTAATCGCAATCCTCTCTATATTTCCTCTTTTACATTTCCATTAATTCATGCACATTACAAATATATAAGAATAAAACCTTTTAAGACCTTCCCATGACAATAACGAGTACAATGGAATATTCATGGATATTTATACCCGTTACTCGTAGAGTAGAAGGGTATACTAGATACGTTGAAAAGTATGTAACAAGCACTAGGAAATGTTTCGGACCATATAAAGTATATATATTCTTCATCCGGAGTCGATCTGGCCATGTCCGTTTGTCTGTCCGTATGAACGCCTCGATCTCAGGAACTACAAAAGTTAGATTGTTGAGATTAAGCATGCAGCTTCTAGAGACATAGACGCAGCTCAAGGTTGTTTCCAAATGTTGTGACGTCCACTCTAACGCCCACAAACCTCCCAAAACTGTCACCTGCCCACACTTTTGGAAAATGTGATATTTTTATTTTATAAATTTGTACAGATTTGTCAAAAAACTTTTTGGTACGCCCACTATTTGAGTAACGGGTATCTGATAGTCGGGGAACTCGACTTTAGCATACTATCTTGTTAACAATTACAACGAACTAACTCTTATTCTAAAATACCATGTACCAGATATTGTTTTTTTGTACCAAGATTATACCAGTTATTTCCACAATCTCCCATAAAACACCGTAGCCATGCAAGGTATCGGTGTGCTTATTAAGAAAAACCTTCCACACACCAAAACCTCATCCAGCATTGGCGGCCAATCCATCAACTTTATCAATGCTTACATCCCACTTAACCAAAGCTTTACGTCCGCAGATATATTTAATTTCCTAAAAAAACCTTATTGAATCTTCAATATTTTTTGGTGGACTTAACCCGTGGAATCCTCTAAGGCGCTTCCCTCGCCCAAACAAAAGTGGCAAATTGGCTCGGCGCCAGTCACTTCCGGAAGAAATCTCTTCCATAATTTCGAAAACTAGCTTTTAAAACTTTGACACGATATTCTGAGGCAATATAGCAATCGATTAAAGCAATAAAAAATATACATGCATTTTTAAAGTGTCTAAAGGTAGTTTATCTCTTAACACGGATAATATGATTTCAGAACTTTGAAACCTTTTTGTGAATACCTTTGATAAAAATTGTGTATTACTAATGCGTACTTTTGACAGAATTTTTAAATATTTGTTGTACTTGCTATTAACCTAATCCAGCCACATTACCTCGATTTTTTAGCTTTTATAATTTTACGTTAATTCTTTAGTTTTTGTGCTACCTTTCGATGCGTGATTGGTGACAACACCCAATTTTTTATTTTTTCATTGCACTCTCCTAGTGTGCTGCGTCAGTACTTGAACAGTAACCGCCCGCCCGTGGTGAGAAATCCACACAGTTTTGACGGGAGTTGTTATGAGACGCAAATAAATACCCTCGGTTATTCTATATAACTTTGAATTGTGCGGTTTCTAAAAATTTTAAATCCTATTTGTTATTTAATGTAAAAATCGTACGTGAAGGGACTGTATTTATCGATAAAAACGGGAAACACAGCTGAAATATATACGTTTTTTATTCCTCACAGCCCAACACGTGGTTTCAATTTTTATAATATACTTTAAGACCATAATTAATTCACAAGATTAGTGAAAGCATAGTTTTTGCTGAATGTGAACTCATGGCAGATGGAGCAAGATGAAAATATATGTTAAATTATTTTCGAATTAATTTATGCAAGTACATCAAATTAAAATTCAAAACGCAAATATAATCTGAAATGCAAAGTTGAACCTTTTATCATCAATGTACTTAATTTTTTTACGCAATATGTGAAGAAGTGTTTGCAGTCCTTGCTGGGCAGCGCAGGCTCAGTTTAGACGTTCGCCGCGTTAATAAGAAGGCGATTCTTTTCACTTGTAACTCAGTTGATAAGCAGAAGCTGCAGCGAAAACTATGTTGGTGGATAGTGCATGCTTGTAAGGCAGTCAAACATAGATAGCTCTATGCTCACAATTAATTTTTTTTTAGCACTTTAGCTATCTTTGTGGGAGCGTCTGTTGTGCTTGTTTCGTCAAGTTTGTCGGAAGTTAAGCCGATGAACAGCGGAACTATCGTGACACCTTTAGGATGCCACCGTCGTGTATATACGTATAAAGTCACACAATCCGATCTTCAAGGACACGAGTGCTGGGACTATTTAAGCGTTTGGTCATGTTGGGGACGATGTGACTCAAGCGAAATTTCCGATTGGAAGTTTCCTTACAAGCGCTCATTCCATCCTGTCTGTGTCCACGCCGAGCGGCAGCCAGTAGTAGCTATCCTGAAAAATTGTCACCCTAAAGCAAAGGACAGCGTAAGCAAGTACCAGTACATGGAGGCAGTGAACTGCCACTGCCAGACGTGCTCCACACAGGATACCAGCTGCGAAGCACCAGCCAATAATGAAATGGCTGGGGGTAGCAAAGCAATCATGGTAGGTGCCGATACCAAAAACTTGGACTATTAAGGCGAGTTTGGTAAACGGTTCCTTAATAAATTGTGTAGGGGGATGTGATGGCTTTATCTACAACAAAATCAAGTCAATGCAAAAATGGTTAATATAAAACGACTTTATAAATCAAAATAAAATTAAAATTTTGTATTTATAATTTTAATCGGCTAGAAGGGATTTATTAATGCCTGCGTACAACATATTTTAGGCATCTAAAGGTATTTGGGGCTTGAGTTCGAACTGTTTTCTTGTGCTAATAGGTATAAGCAATAGAGCGACGAGATGCCCAACCCAATAGCTCCTCCAAAAGCACACGTCCTAAGGCCAGCTATAAAATACAAGACAACTAGTTCATATATATTGATTTTCGATATAAGACAAATTCATGTAACCTGTTGACTTGTATAGCAGTCCTGTGGCTGAGCCCGCAATTACTGTGTTTATATGGTCATCTTCTCCACGGAAGAACTGCAGCAAAACTCCACAAGCCGAATAAAGCACTGTCAATGTACCCAATGTGTTCGCAGTCCCCGAACCTTGTTTCATAATGTGATTAATTAACCTATACGTAAAGTAAATGTTGTGAGGTTGCGACCTATTTAAATTCCGCCAATTACTTACTGTGTTCGACGCACTTTTCCCTTCTGCTCGAGTGCCTTTGTGACCTTAAAACCATTATAAATACCTGCTAGTCCGCCAATTCCACCGCCAATCATTACCGAAGAGCCTATCTGTGAAAAGGCCAACTCGAAGCGTCCACGCTGCTTGTTAGCCCCCTCGGGAAAAATGAACTCTGGTTGTGCTTGTTGCAGATATCGCGAATCATAATTGAGATAAGGCGAGACCGGAGTTCTACTAAAAGAACTATTAGCGGAAGTGTAGTTGGGTTTGGCTGCTTCTTCAACTGCATATCATCGTATTGCATTTCAGTTAAAAAAAATAGATACCAGACAGCTTTTTAATAATTAAATAAAATTATGTAACCAAATTCTTGGTTGCTTACGGGTCGGAGACTGCCCTTCAGTAAATTGTCTTCTTGGAAAGTCGTCACTCATTTTCGAATTTGTTTTGCAGTCCCAAGAATGGTGCTATACTTTTTTCACTATTATGCACCGAATTCAGGTGCTCTATTTGGAAAAGGAAACGATGTTTTCTGTGATTTACTTGTTTTTTAACTTTGTTCCCCTATTCAAGTGACATATGTATTCAAGCATTCCTGTTTCTTCACATTGGGACCAGGAAATTAAACAAGACGCAGCATGACCGCACGCACAGATTACAAAAAAAATACTACCATTCCACAAAATTGATAACATTTAGACGAAACATAAATTAAAATGTGCGTCAAGCTAGCGTCAATGGCTTAGTTGTAATTGAGAAACGGTGGATAAGGGAATTCGGTATATTTGTATATGGGAATGGAAAAGTTTTAATGTGCGTCAAAGTGGCGTCGATGAGTTAGCGGCTATAGGGTACGGTGGAATATGGAACATAAAAATGTTTTTAATTTATTTATTTTTTCTTTATTTGGGGGTGAATTCCAAAAAATAAAAATGCAAAACTGTTAGTAAAGGAAATTCTTAACTATCTATGTGCGACTTATAGTTTATAGGACTCAAGAAAGTATATAAAATATAAAATTGAAAAATCGGCTCCCAACTCTTTAAGGAATATCTCCAGTCGCAGACCACCTTAAGGGACATTTTAGGATAATTTCATACAAAAAATATCCACAGTTTTGGAGATAACGGCATAACAGTGGGTACAGCTATGAACCAACCCATAGATACATAAATGAGCCCTTGAATGTCATTTTATATTGAGGCTGTTCACAAAGTGTGTTGTCGTGCTTATAGGCTTATGTAGTGTAATTAATGATCCTGGAAAAAAAATCATCAAAAAATTATCCACAGTTTTAGAGAAAATCGAGTAGCAGTGGGAGGAGTTTGAAGGCATGCCGCCTTCTCTAGTACAAGTACCACAGCCAATCCATGTCATGAACAATAAGAGTTTTGCGCTAATTTGAAATATTTTTAACTCCGCTCACAGAGCGTGTTCCACTTTGCACGGTATCTTAAAAGTTTTGCAATTTTATTAATTATTTATGCAAAAAGTTTAAATACAATTTAATCCACAGTTTTCAAGGAGATTGCATATTACTGTTTCTACACGTAGCGCAGATATTTTCCATTTTTAAAATGCCATTATATAGATATTTCGATAAGAGTGTGACCTGCAAAATTTTTTGTTATTTATTTATTGGGACTAATTATCAATAAAATAAAGTAATAATGGGCAACGTTGGCAACAACGAGTCTGAAAAAGGCAAAATAAAGGCTTACAGGGAGTGCGGGCACTCTATTCTTGAAATATCAAAAAATATAAAGCGCAGCCGTAAAGTTATTTAAGCAATGTGGATACATATGGGAAAACCATGAAATATCGGCCATCATCAGTAATAACACCAGCTGACAGGCGAAACACGCATCTAATTCCCACGACTCATCCGCCAAAATAAAGGAAAAACTGTTGTTAAAGCGTGCGTTCGGATTGTGGCAAGAAATATTTTTTTATTTAAAAAAAAAACCAACTTAGAAAGAAGCAACTTCTCAATTTCTGTCGATCAAATATGACCTGGACTAAGGAGTGGGAGTGTGTAGTCTTTTCAGATGAAAAAAAGTTTGTCATGGTGAGGGGAAAATACTTTGGCACTATAGAAATGCAGTTTCTTACCAGCCGTATGAATGCCATTGCGTACAAAGGTGTACTGAATACGGGTTTCCCTGCAATCAAAAATATTTTTGTACCCTTGAAATGGAAGTTCCAGTAGGAAAACGCAAAGTAAAGTCCTGGATTGATGGTCAAAACGTGGAATTACTGACTTGGCCGCCATACTCTCCCGACCTAAACATTATAGAAAATGTTTGGCACGAAAGGTGTACGAGTCCGGCAGGCAGTATTCAACTGAGGCAGAACTCATTGAAGGAATAAAAAGGTCCTGAGAGGCTGTTTCACTCAATTATATAAAAAAAATTATATGACTCCTTACCTCAACGGATGTACAAGTCATACTTAACCGTGGAGGCTCAATACATTATTAATTTATTTTTAAAATAGGTTAAAAATATTAATTTAAAGAAAATTCTTCTAAAATATTTTTGTTTTGTTATACTAATATTTTTAACCTTAAAGTTAATTGGGCATGTATTCCATGTCAACTAAAAATAAGCTGTACTTAACTCCGTAGGATAAGACGACTGAGTCTTCTAAATTGTATATTTGTATACTTGAATTTAAATATTGATTTTTCACTGAATTGGTGCTGTTTTGGTGATGGTTTGTCTAAGCGATTAATCCCAAGGACATGTACCTGTATCATTAGTTTTCATACAAATTGAGCGGTGATTAAGCGGTAGAAATTTATAGTAATTGGTGATATACTGTTGAAACATTGGTAAATTGAACTGCAGAGTGATTTTCGAGACAACATTTTGATCTAAGAAACGATTTCAATTTGAGTTTTGAGCAATTTCTATGTAATATGATCTTACAAAATATTCTTTATAAATTGTTGCCCACCTCTCAAGCTGGCTGACGTTTACATATGTATGTATGCAAATTATTAAGATCCTGGTGGCCGCCGGAGGATCCCTCGCTGCGGTCTCCAATGATTTGCCTGTTGGCTGATAGTGTCCCTCGTGCAGGGAAGGGGGTGATAAATCCACTTGGAGATTTACGACGATTACGTTGGGAAGGTGACTGCCTTCCGTAATGCAACTGGCCTAGGGACTCAGATTGCTATGATCAAATATAAAATTAACGACAGAATGCCGCAGTTGTTGATTCTTGAGCGATGGCTCTTTATTTTAAGAGTGTCCAAAACAAACTGCTTAAAGCTAACAAAGGAAAAAGCTTCATAGCGGCCTCTGCCAAAGTGCAGAGCTTTGCCGGCTATGCTCGAGCTTCCGGCCAAATGCTTGGTCAGCAATTTGACCGGTGCTGGTCAGCGGACGATCAGTCCGGTTAACTTAGTTAACTACTCTCCCCTCAAGATTGAGGCCGTCCTCGGCCGACCCTATTTTGGCGAGTACTTCCTTAAGTTGGGCTGTGGATTTCTTGACCCTATTGGCTCGTTGGCAGGTTAGGCCGATGCAGATGAGAGCGCAGAAAATTGCTCCTGCAATTAGCGCTATCTGACTTAGTCGGTATCCGTCGACGTCTTGTTCGAATTTCCTGATTTGCTCCAAATTCTTTTCACTCAAGCGGTGAAGGTATGGGAGGCTCAGGATCTCGTGTTTCATCGAGATATTAAGGACAGGAGAGTTAGTTACTCCCGGTGCCCTCTTCTGGACCATGTCGTGGTTTGTGAAGACGGTCTCATTGACCATGGCACTCACAATGAATGTTATTAGGTGCGTACCTTTAATGTAGGTCGCTCTGCTGCGTGTCGCAATGTGCCATGCCTCCAGCGTGGAGTTCTTGGGCACACGAGCTCACCGAAGATAACTGGCAAAACGTCGCTTCGGGTGATCTGGAGCAGTTCTTCACGGTACGGATTTCTCCATTGCATTCTGCCACCATATTGTTATCTAACCTCAACATTGTATCATGGTGGGCCACTGGGAAGACGGTGATCTTGTTACAGGCCATGACAATCTTGGGGAATTTTATAATGAAATGCAAAACGTTAAGGGATTGTAAAACTTTTACGGACGCAACGGACAGAATTTCCCTTATGGGGGTGTTGGTGGGCTCCTCGCCCCAAACATTCTCCAAATCTGCATGGTCCAGGAAGACTGGACTAACTACGTTTATTTTTGCGAGTGTGATTGTAAGCAAAAGGTTCTGAAGTTCCATGACAATGATTCTATTGCGTGTTAATAGCATTTCGTAAAAATGGCCTGTATCAATTTGCTTATTTTTGGAAATCTTTAAGAGTTTATTGACAGTGTCGGTAAGTTCGTTAATTCGAACTTGTGTTTTAGTATTAATCTCAATTTGGCTATTGTGTGCATCAATTAGTCTTGCTTCGGTGAACTTTATATTCTCAAAGTCTTCGGCGTCAGGTGTCCCTGCGACAACCTTCAACGCAGTTCCCAAGAAGTCTAGGCTCCTGGCCACTCTGTGATGGACGCTCAACGAGTCGAGCATGTCACGAAGGTGAGCGATGTCAATGCTCAGGAGCTTCTTCATATGGGATTCGGGGAACATATCAACCATACCATTGGTTTCGTCAATCACTCGCCTATACTCGGAGAGGTTAGCAGAGAGTCTAACATAGGCATATTCCTCCCATACTAAACCTTGGCCGTCGATGACGGGAATATAATTTGCGTGGGTGTAATCTTTGACGTGGGCCGATGCCACCGCCAAGAGACAAGGTAGAAGCGTTGGAAACGACCTGTAATATGTGTGGTTGATTAATAAATATTCGGAATGGAGTTGCCCACCACCAATAGACGAATAAGCGGAAGTAAAGTAAACGTTAAAAAATTAGGCCGAGTGGCTATGGGAAGCGAAAAATAATGAAAACCTATGCCAAGTGGCTATGAATGAAAAATAAAAAACTTATGCCAAGTGGCTATAGATAAAAAACAAAAGAAATAAAAAACCTATGTCAAGTGGCTATAAATGAAAAGAATGGAAATAAAAAAAACTTCGGGGGAACCGCAACTGGGCTCTGTTCGGGTTACTTGAGGTTGTCTTTGTGGACCACCCTCCCTTTAATTAGGACTGTGGTCCCCAAGTCTGCCTCGATAGTTCTCTCCTCGCATAAGGGAGTGAGTTTGTTGCCTAGTCGTCTGTTTGACTTTACTAGGACTTTATCGCCGATCTGGAAGACTCTGTTCCGCCGAGAGGCGTTTTCTCGGTTTCTAGTCAAATTTTGGGCGTTTTTGATTTTTTCCTGGACATCACTTTGTGGATCGTCCGGATCTGCCCGCATGACCTCGGCCGGTTTCTTGTTAATGACAGAGTGGATGGACTTGTTATATCTGGCTGTGGCTAGCAAGATCAACTCCACCGTGTCATTTATGCCTTTATCGATTTTTAGGTATCTAGCGAGCTCGACCAAGGTGCTGTGGAAGCGTTCCACCTGTCCGTTGGAGACGCTATGGAGGGGCGGTGCATTCGAGATGCTGACGCCGAAATGGTTTTCCAGCATGGCCACTATTGTGTGCGATTTCAATGATGGTTCATTGTCGCAGTATATGGCTTTGGCTTTGGGGAAAACATTCATAAGTTGTAGCAGGGGTGGTTTTAGATCCTCTATGGTTCTAGACTGGATCGGCTGCAGCATGGCGAATTTCGAAAACTTGTCTACACAGGTGAGGAAGTATTTCCTATCCGTTGAGAAAATATCGATGTGCAATATTTCTCCTACGTGGCCCGGGATTGGTGTTTCACCGAGCTCCTGTTTCTTTGGATGCCTATCATATTTCGCCTTGGCGCAGGTTTTGCAATTGGCAGCTATCTCGCTCGCCAATTTAGTCATCTTGGGGAAGTAGTACTCGGAGAGTACCTGCTTCACATTCTCTTGGGCCGACCTGTGAGCTCTGTTGTGCTCTGCGGTGAGGATTTCTTTCCTCTCTTCAACCGCGAAAATGTCGGTGACCCTTTTTTTGCAATACCAGAATTTTGTGGCCGGAAATTGTCGGACCACCTCATCCTGGATTTGTGCCAACGTGTGAAGATCACAGTGGTAGGCATTCACACCATTAGGGATAATGGTGTTGGCAAGTTCCTCTAGCAAAGTCTGTTTGATTGAGTGACGCCTCTTATTTCCAAATAGTATAAAAGTGCGTTTCCAAGGGGAGCGCGCCTCTTCTAAAATTATTTGGTTCTGGAAGCAATTTACGGGTTTGTCCGTAGACTCAATCGTGTATGTGAGCGAGAGCTCACTGTGCACTGTGGCCACGCACGACTCAGGTTCCTGGTTTTCAACAACGTTGAGTTGTTGCCTCGAGAGGGCATCTGCAACGAGATTATTTTTTCCGGGCTTGTAAAACATTCTTGCGCCGGACTCATCGATGCGTGCTTTCCACCTCTTGATCTTAGCGTTCGGATTGGATTCCGATACCGCAAACGTCAAAGGTTGGTGGTCGGTAAAGATGTTTATTTCTTTGACCGCATACAGGTAGTGTCGCAATTTGGCTAGCGCCCAGACTATGGCTAATAGCTCCCTTTCATTGGTAGCGTAGTTAACCTCTCTGTCACACAATGTCCTAGAGATCATTGTAATGGGGCGTCCCTCTTGGGACAGCACTGCGCCAATGCCGTAGGCCGAAGCGTCTGTCGTTAGATCAAACGCTTTTTTGTAATCAGGGTATCTAAGGATGACGTCCTCAGACACCAGAATGTTGCGAAGTTTCTCGAAGGCACGTTGCTGCGCTTCGGAAAATTCTACTTTGATACCCCTGGACCTGTGTCGGCTAACACTCCCGTTCTCGCCCTTCAGTATGTCTGAAATGGGCCTTGCTATTGATGCGAAATCTTTGATGAAGCATCGATAATAGCTGGCTAAGCCCAAGAATGACCTCACCTCAAATACATTTTTGGGTTCTGGAAATTCCTTTATGGCCTTAACCTTTTCTGTATCAGTCGCCGCGCCATTGTTGGTGACGATGAACCCTAGGAAACTCACGCTTTTCTTAAGGAAGCGTGACTTTTCCGCAGATACTCTCATGTTAGCATCGTACAGGCTCTTCAGAACCCAATCTATGTGCTTGACATGGGCATTTTCATCTTCTGAGAAGATGATGACATCATCAACGTAAACGTAGCAGAACTTGCCAATCTGCTCTTGCAGAATATCGTCAATTGTCCTCTGGAAGATGCTTGCAGTATTTCTGAGTCCGAATGGTAATCTTCGGAACACATACTTCCCTCCGTTTACTGAGAATGATGTTTTCTCATGGTCGCGTTCGGCGAGCGTGATTTGGTGATAGCCAGACTTCAGATCGAGTGTCGTGAAGTACTTGGCCTTGCCGAGATTCCCCAATATCATTGAGATATTTGGCATGGGGTATCTGTCTGGTACAGTCCTCTCGTTCAGTTTGCGGAAGTCCAGTACCAAACGCATTTTTTTGTTGCCAGCTTCGTCGGTGCCCTTTTTGTCTGCGACCCATATTGGGTTATTGTAGGGGGACTTCGACTTTTGGATTATGCCGTTTTTCAGCAGCTCTTGAATCTCGCCGTTGACGAAGTCAGCTGCTCCCATGGGATATGGGTATAATTTGGCATAAATGGGCTCCTCGTCAACCGTCCGGATGGTTGCTACCACCGACGTATTGTAAGGAAGAGCCTCATTAGGATAAGCAAAAGCTTTTTTCCTATTCCCGAGCATTTTCAAAAATGCATCCTTAATTAAGGGCGGTGCGTCCGAGCAATCTACGTTGGTAAAATTGACATCGGGGCAAGTGTGAAAGTCAATCTGCTCTGTTTCGGAGCCCCATTTGAGGTGGCCGGAAGCTAGGCAAAGCGACGCGCCGGCCTGTTTTAATAGGTCTAGGCCAATGATCGCGTCGAAGGAGGTCAAATCTGGTAGTAAGAAAAAGGTAGCTTTTATGTTAAAAATAGACACAAAACATTTTTTTGTGATTGTAGTCACACCATGAATCGAATGGATTGCAAATGGGGACTCTACCGGGCGGACGCCTTTCAACCCCTTAAATGGTCGGATGAAATTTTTTGACGCACCCGTGTCAACTAGCAGTTTCATGTCAATCCCCGCTACTCTTCGTCTGATGTTTCCCCTAAAAAATTGATGACATCTGAGTCATACTCTAAGATGGCATCATCGTCGACTTTAACCGCTGCACCGGAGGCTGCGGTGGCATAAGCCTTGTCGGGATCATTCGAGGCCTGGGCCACATGGTTGATCCTTTGCCTTTTAGGTGGGACCGAGCGGCCAGATGTGGCCGGCTTCGATTTTGGGAAAGCCGGTGCGTGGGATAGCTGCATCCTGGACAATGACGGGTCAATGTCCATGGGTTCCGGCGTGTTCCCTCGAGCCATTCGGTCGCTACGTGGAGCGGAGTGCACCTGTGCTCTATGTTGTTTAGTAAAGTGCGGGTTCCTCCCGGCACTTCCCTGCGGCCCGGTTTGTGTGGGGGCCTGCTGGCGCTCCTGCACTTTGGAATACTGCCTGCAATCCCTATTTTCTTGGCTCTGTGCAAACGAAGTTGCGAAGGTATACCGCTCGTGGTTGGATTCCACTTCTTGCGCCAAGGCGAGGGCTGACGGCATGTCTTTTGGCTTTGCCGCGAACAGCACATCCGTGAGGTTGCGCCTGAGTCCCGAGACGAAAACTCTCAAAGCATCATCCCGGAACTTCTCACATAGAATCGCCGCTGCCGACGCTTAATAGGACATGGTTACCTTGTTGGTCAGCAAGGTGAGTTTTTTCTCAACCTCGTCGTAATACTGAAGGAGTGTTAAGCTTCCCTGTCTGAGGGTGCCTAGTTCCTGTTCGATCACATGTATTGGGCGTTTGTCGCTGTATGTGAAATCGAGACGACTTATGATCGCATCGAAATTCAGTACGGTCCCAAAGGACGAAAGAACTGCATCAGCAGGGCCTTTAATTTTGCTCCTGATGATGACCACAGCCTGATAGTGCCGCGAACTATCCTCATATGGTCTAAACATGTGGTAAGCGGCATTTGCCGCTTGCCGCCAGGAGACGTATGTCTCCTGTGTCCCCATAAAGTCTGGAAGACATTTAACGGCATCCAATGTTTCGCTAGAATTGACCTGTCCAGTGATAACTACTGGTTTGTAAACTTTAATCTTGGGAGTTTCAGTCTGCACCGGGACAGTCCGACAACAAACAAACAGACAAACAAATCGTAATAGCAAAGACAAAGAGATATATAAAAGGCAAAAAATTGCCACAGCAATGCATGCGCTGCTGTATAGGGTGTCGGGGCAACGATAGGAGGGCCCGAGACGGCTGTGGGGAGGGAACTCAAGTTCAAGTGGAACGACAGTGTCCAGACATATGCGGAAGTGGAACGAAATAATGCACACAATGTAAATTGTAAGTCAAGTAATATCTGCGACAGTGTCAAAGAATAATTTAATCCGCACAGTCAATCAAAATTTAAAATTCCGTGTTTAAATTTCGTTATATTAATATAATTTAAATTCACAACACATCCAAAGGTTAGGATTGTCATGGAAATACAGATTATTGTTTAGTGTAATCCGCACAAATATTTTTTTAAAACTTTATTTAAATGCAGCTGGGGTTTGGAGATAGGCGCTCACTTACATAATCTGTGTTTTGTGTGTGTTTAGTGGGTTTCCGTGGTTGGGCGCCAATTATTAAGATCCTGGTGGCCGCCGGAGGATCCCTCCCTGCGGTCTCCAATGATTTGCCTGTTGGCTGATGGTGTCCCTCGTGCAGGGAAGGGGGTGATAAATCCACTTGGAGATTTACGACGATTACGTTGGGAAGGTGACTGCCTTCCGTAATGCAACTGGCCTAGGGACTCAGATTGCTATGATCAAATATAAAATTAACGACAGAATGCCGGAGTTGTTGATTCTTGAGCGATGGCTCTTTATTTTAAGAGTGTCCAAAAAGAACTGCTTAAAGCTAACAAAGGAAAAAGCTTCATAGCGGCCTCTGCCAAAGTGCAGAGCTTTGCCGGCTATGCTCGAGCTTCCGGCCAAATGCTTGGTCAGCAATTTGACCGGTGCTGGTCAGCGGACGATCACTCCGGTTAACTTAGTTAACTTGCACATTAATAGGTTTACCCAGTCTGAAGTTCGGAAACGTGTCAAGGGAAATAAATAAACAATCTCCTTTTTCCACAATAAAGAATCTTGCTAAAAGCATTGAATATACATATGTAAGCCTTCGTATAGGACTCCGCTATAATACATTTAGATATTTTATTTTGGATATTTTAAGAAAAAGAAAAAACCCGAATCTGGCCGATTGCTCATATATTTACACAGTTTTGCCAAAGACACTAGAATAATAAGATGCATAACGGCCATACATTGGTTTTGCACTATGCAGCCACTTTTTTAGTGGCGGCAATAATTGCTCTCTCCCAGCTTACATAAAAATGAGAGCATATTAATCTAAAAATAGAATTCTCTTGTTTGTGAAAACAGTAAGAAAAAAAGTGTGTATGTGTGCGTAGTTGTGCTAGAAGACGATTTTCTGTACAAAATCAATTTTGATCTAAGAAACGAATTTGATTATTGTTTTAGTCAATTTCGTTGTAATATGATCTAATAAAATATTATTTAAAAATTGAAGCGGTGATTATTATTTTTTTAAGAAGTTATTTTAATATTCGTTATTTAAAATCGTCACTCTAATTAGTTACCGTTTACAACTGAACTTTACATATACAGGGTGCGTTATGAAAGTAATGCGCATGGTTTCATTGTCACGTAACTACCTGTCGTAGCACGCTCGGACCTGTCTGAAAATTTGGGGCGGAGTCTCTCCTTTCCAACGCGCTCGGTCTCAGTTCGCTCGTAGAGCGAAGTCATTTTTTCTGTTGTGTCACGGTGCGATGGAGCGTTCGCTGGAACAGCGGTACGCCATAAAGTTTTGTGTGCGACTTGGCAAAAATGCATCGGAAACTTATCAAATGCTTCGAGAGGCCTTTAAGGAGGAGTGCATTTCGAGATCTCAGTGTGGAAGGTGGCACAAGGCCTTCAAGGAGGGTCGAGAGGAGGTCACCGACGATCCACGTTCCGGACGTCCAACAACAGCACGAATTGATGAAAACGTTCGCCGTGTGCGAGAAACTTTGAGTTCAGACCGTCGGTTAAGCATCCGGGCAATCGCTGACATCCTAAACTTGTCAACAACGGAGGATTTGCAAATGCGAAAGGTCTGTGCGAAGCTTGTGCCGAAGGTGTTGACGGACTGACTTCGCTCTATGACACGTCCTACCACTTCTATTGCTCAGATTAAGTAATCTTTGAAATCAACTAGGTATTATTATGTACATTTATTCACCTATTATATTATGATAATTATATATAAATAATTATTATGTTAAGGCAATGCAAAATTAATGTTTTTACTTGGTGGCAATCGAGTACAAATAATATAGATTGGAAGTCCATAAACTTCTGATGTGAAGGGCATATTTTGTCAAATTTACAATATTGCGATCGGCTGTCGCTGTATGCGTACAGGAGAGCTGCTGGCTCTAGAGTGCTCTCTCTCTGGCTCTTGAACAAAAATTCGAGAGAGCCTGCAGCCAGCACGAAAAAATCTGAAAAAAAATGAACCTTGCCGTCCATCAGTATCTTCGCCAACTCCAGTATCTCCTCGCTGCTGACCGTGGCGTCTGCCCCGTCGTATCCATCTGCGGCTGTGTCGGCGGGGCGTAACCTGTCCATTCTTGGAAGCAGATGCTCCTTTACATGCTCGGACGCTTCCCTGGGTCCAGGGCCGTGGAATTCCTCTTGTATGTATTCTTGACCACCACCTTGTAGCACTGTCGGCTACATTGCATACGTCGAGGAAGCATTTCCTATTCATCTATTCCGTATCTATTCCTCCTGTTTGGGACCTGGTTGGGCGTCCCAAGTCACATATTATGGCCAAGTGATCATTGCCAGTGTTTTCATCTCTGAGTCTCCACCTCGTGTGCCTATTCAACGAGCTGCTGGTGAAAGTGAGGTCCACCACAGAGCCCATTCCAGCCCGCCTGAATGTGTGCTGGTTCCCTTGGTTTAGTAGAGCCAGGTCCAGCGTCGCGAATGCCTCTAGCACGGTCCAACCCCTCGAGTTGGTGCGCGAACTGCCGCAGCTGTCTGACCATGCGTTGAAATCGCCAGCAATAAGGACCGGTGTGCGGCCGGCTGAATTCGCTTATGGTCAGGCTGGGAGCTAGGTATACGCTGTAGACCCAGACCACCTTTGCTCTAACAAACCCGTTGCCCGCTAGCACACGGGTTACACGTTGAGCTACGCTGCTGCGCCTACAGATCGCAGCTTTCCTGGTGGGCTAGCCTCTGTCCAGTAGGGCTCATTAAATAATGCAAGATCTGCACTGCACCGTCTGCACTAGCAGGTCTTGGGCTGCCGTGCACTGATTCAGATTTAACTGAATCATGCGCATCATAGTGATGCCTTTGGTGCTCCTTTGCCTGCCAATGGGCACTTCCGGGTGCCCGATTGGTGGTTGATCGGTCGGCTTCCTCTGTTTGCGCACTGGAAGCACTTAGCCTCGTTAGAGCACTCTGCGGCCTTGTGTCCGGCAGTCCCTCATTTGAAGCAGCATCTGAATTTACTTTATTTGATTTTGAGATCGATTTTTTTCTTTGGGAGTAAGTATATCTTACTCGTGATTAGAATAAAGCGCTCATCGTTGTACATAAGTATTCTTTAATTATTTATTTTGCTAATATTTCTGTCACTTCTTTATATGTCGGCTCCTTGAAACCTATGGTCAAGCATGTCGGGGATCGCGTCATGCTCGGGCCTGTACCATGCTTGGACCCTCTGATGAGGGCAACCTCGTTTTTTTGGCCGGAATAGTGGATGCCGAAATTTTCCTCCATATTTTAACTTAAAACCTGATGCAAATTGTAGAAGAACTGGGCATACGCGCTTGTTTTCGGTAATACCAGGATAGCCAGCCCAAATACTCAGCAGCAATTGTGAAGAATCGGGTCGTCTGGAACTGCCCTTACGTAGTCACTACGATAGCAAAGTCCTCAAACTTCAATGTAATGAAAAATTTTTGCGAAAAATTGGACACAGCATAGACATAAGGAAAGAAAGATTTCCAAAAAAAAACGACTTAAAGAGAGTGATGAATGGTAAAAAATTTCAGTGAAAAGAAGTAGAAAAGAAGATAGAATATTATAGTCGAGTTCCCCGACTATCAGATACCCGTTACTCAGCTCTGGAATATCGATAGAAAAAGCCAAAAATTATTTTAAAATATTTTAAAAGTGTGGGCGTGACAGTTTTGGGCGGTTTGTGAGCGTTAGAGTGGGCGTGGAAACATCATTCAACAAACTTACGCTACGGCAATGTCTATGGAATTTGCATGCCTAATCTCAACTCTATAGATTATATACTTTCTGAGATCTTGACGTTCATACGGACGGACAGACAGATATGGCCAGATCGAATCCGCATTTGATCCTGATCAAGAATATAATTACTTTATATGGTCGAAACGCATCCACCAAATTTATCTCGCGGAGCGTGATCGGGATGAGATAGACGGTCAACAATGGGAAGTATGAATTTTTCAGGCTTCCCTTTGGTTTCCAAAAACGGTAGGTTTCCAGCGAGCCATAAATTATGTTCTAAGAGAACACATCGTTAAACTTTCTATGTCTACTTTGACGACGTAATCATTTTCTCTCTCAAAATAAAATGGTAAAAATGTTATGCGATGCAGGCATGAGATTGTGTCGATAAATCTGAGTTTTTTGAAGAACTTGCACTTTTAGTGTCCCGAAGGGGAATTAAAAATTCACCTAAAAAGGTCAAGGCTATAAAAGAATTTCAATCGTTTACGTATACATCGCTACGCAATCACTGCTGATGTGGTTAAGATGTTCCGTCAAGGTAGCGTGTCAGCCGGAGGTCGCAGATTCCAATACATCCTTTGGAGAGCTTCGCCAAAGCAACCATTGAGAACTTTCGAATTGAATACCGTCGCTTACGGTACAGCGGCTTCACCGTATTTAGCCATACACAGCTTGTTATATCTAGCCGACAAATTTATGGACAAATTGTGAATTGGGGCTAAAGCCATCAAATCGTCATTTTATGTGGATGACTTCCCGGGTGGAGCGGCTACGGTCGAGGTAATTAAAAGTAGAGGTAGAGGTAAAATCAAATTAAAAGCTATTCTACATTTTGTCCGAAGCATCGCCACTTTTTAGTTACTCCCATCGTGGCATAAATCATTTTGCATAAATCATTTTTTGTTGCTACTAAAACTACACTGGGACGAATCAGTTCCCCAAGACATTCATCAGCTTGGATGTCCCTGCTTGCGTCGTTGAACCAAAGGAAAGCCTTATTGCGCCCCTGCTCTTGTCCTTCAGTCCAAAACTGGCAATACGCTGATACGATCGATCCTTGGCACTCATCTCGGACCTTCCCGCCACGACGCTCCCGATCATCTACTGCTGAGGTGGAACGTTGTCCTCGATGACGGCGACGTTTGTGCAACTTGCTTAAACTATGCACTAGCAGATTGCCCGGACTGCTGACCACTGACCAATGAAGTTCCGAGCTCATCCGCGGTCAAGAAGTCTTGGCCGTCCAAAAAAAACAGGTGCTGTGCTGACTTTACATCTGACTTTACAAAAGCCGAAGTTGGTGGTGTTGTCGCAGTACAGCTTCGCAGGAATCCCAGGACGGCCATTTAAAGAGTATCAGTGGTTAGTTTAGTGAGCTTGATTTAGAATCTATTATGTATAAATATCAAATATCTTTACAAATATATAACTCAACCCTAAAAGAATATTTGGATTTTGATTATGTTTTCTGAACCGTTCTCCACTTATTAGGCCGAGCTTGGATTTATCCGATATTCAGATTAAGTTTTTCGTAATACTTTCCACTAAGTAAACCCAGCTCTGAATTATCAGTTATCTCTTATTTTCAATAGCCTTTTTAAAAGATCACGGCCTTTCAAAAGTTCTCGAGCGATTAGGAATTTTTCTGTGTCCCTGCTAGATCGTAAAGACATAAAGTTTTTTTTTTTTTTTCTTAAGGCTTTATTGAGGCGTACGGGGAAATCTGAAAACCCCTTTGTGTCCTTTTTCTCTATTGATTCAGCCCATTTGGGCGTGCCGACTAACTATAGTCTAGTTAGCTTTATCAATTAAACAAAATTTTCACAATAACAAAACAATCACAGATAACAAATAAGCTTCTGCTGGCCCTAGTCAAATGAGATCCCTCGGTTGCCTTCTGTTGAGCCTCCTTGGTGGGCGAGATCTGTTTAGAGCGCTGGCAAGTCGATTTCTGTGGCGCTCCAGCCTGTCATGGTGTCGACTCGAGTGCTGGATTATCTCGTCAAATACCGTCGCGAGTTTGAGGTCTCCGGTGATAGGTCTTGCGACCTTATTTTGGATAGCCTGGATCCTTTTGATTTGGCTGTCACATGCCAAGCCCCAGATTTGGCACCCGTACGTCCAGTTTGGTGCTATGATTTGTTTGTAAATTGTCAGCTTGTTGGAGAGTGACAGTTTACTGCGCGAGCAGAGTAGCCATTAGTGCTTCGCCACCTAAGCACGTAAGCGTGTTCTGATGGCAGTCACATGCTTGGCAAATGTGAGTCTGCGGTCCAGCAGCACTCCAAGGTACTTTGCTGCGTTTGGCTGTGGTAAGGGGGCTCCCTCAATATGGACGGTCGGTGGCGTTCTCCGCTTTAGAGTAAAGCAGACGTTGGTGGATTTACTGCTATTGATGCCGATGTTCCAACGCTTTACCCATACCGAAAACCGATCTGCAAAGTCTTGGATACCATCGGCTGCGTCGTGCTCGCATCGGGACCTGTAGGTAACGCACACGTCATCGACAAATGTGGCCAACATAGATTTCCTGTATAGGTTTACATCTGGCTGCGGCATATCGTGGCTATACAGGCAGTAAAAAAGGGGCCGAGGACACTACCTTGTGGAACTCCAGCTGCCACATTATGTTCGGTGGAAAGTGCTGAATGGAAACGCACAGCAAATCGCCTTCCTTCCAGGTACGATCGAATGTCCAAGAAGAGGCTGTTGCAATATTCCTTAATGCCGTAGGCAGTCAGAATTTGCTCGACGACCCGATGGAGCTGCTCGACAGTACAGTGGCCAGCACGAAAATCGAGCTGGTGCTCAGGGGTAATTCCCTGGGCTTCCATGATCGTTACAATCCGGGCAGCAATCAGTCTCTCAAACACCTTCGAGATTGAAAGGAGAAGACTGATCGGCCGGTAGGAGGCGGGCATAGAGTCTTTCCGGCTTGCCAGGTTTGTGGATCATGGAGATTATCCCGAGCTTCCACTGATGAGGGAAGTATTGCAACCTCACGATAGCATTAAAAACCAACGCTATGTAGAGGATCGCATGACTGGGCAATGCCTTCAATGTGGCGTTGCAGATAACGTCCTGTCCTGTTACTCTGGTTCGCAATGACATCGGCTATCTCGCAAGGTTCAAACGTCGTGATTGGTGGATCCATTTGAAGCGCTTGGCTCAACTGCTCCTGAGTTTCTTCAACCTGTTGCAGGCTGGCAAGATTGTATGGTTGAAATCGCTCGGCGAGGTGCGCAGCGAATACCTCCGCTTGCTCCAAGTCGGTCCGACACCATGTCCCGTTACTGTAGGCTAATGGCGCCTTCCTCGTACAACGCCTTTTGATAGCACGCGTGGCCTTCCAGAGTGAATGCGTCGCTTAACTTTCGACTCCAGTGTTGGAAAGCCTTTCGTCGAAGCATTCGGATTCCAACCTACTCAGCGCTCGATGTGGCGAGACCTCATCCACCTATTGCGTAAGCGCCTCTTCTCAGCTATGAGTAGCAGGATCTCCCTGATTATTGGGATTCGATCTGCCGCGGGCTGCCGAGATATGCTGCGAGTTGCCAGTCTAGCTGCTGTTTTTATGTTGTTGGTGAACAGATCAATTGCATCATCAACGTCCTGTTCGGAGCTTAAGGCAGTGTTGAGGGGTAGAGTGGACTGCAGCTGCGAATCTAATACCTCCAGGTTAGTGCGTCTAGTGATTATCCGCTCCATTTTAGGGTAGCATATTGCCCCCGCATCCTACGTAATTACCAGAGGCAGGTAGTCGGAGCTTAGCTCAACAACCGCACTTATGCTGGCGTGGATGCCCAGCACACCCCTTGTCAGCGCAAAATCAATGTAACCTGGAGAGCCTCTACTGCCTTATGGGTATCTTGTTGGTCCTCCTGTTGCTAGCGAGTTCACCTCCGAGTTTAGGACGAGATTCACTAGTGCAAGGCCTCTTTGGTTGCTCCTCCCCGCACCCCAGAGCCAGTGGGACGCATTCCAAGCGCCCGCAATGATGAATCTAGTCCGAAACTGTTCCAGAATGTCCTTGGACTCGTCCGTAGTCCATGCAAATCTCGGGGGACAGTAAACCGCTCCAAAGCTTATAATGATGCGCAGCGGCATCATTATGGGGCTTGCTGCACATGGACGGCAGTGAGCAGATTTGGAATCTGCCCCTGCTGCTGCTTTAGCAACATCCATCCATGATCTCCATCTGCTTTTCTTGGGACGCTCGAAGGCAGTTACTCGAGCGTTGTAGATACTCCTGGTACTTGGTGCACCAATAGTTGGCTGGGTGCTGTTTACCACAGTTGTAGCAGGTGCATTCCTCACTACGTGGTCGAGTGCAATCAGACAGGATGCTCTCCACCGCACTTCACACAGATGCTGGCATCGATGGCATTGCACGATAGCAGTGCGCTTGCGAAGTGGTTCTATTACCACTCTCATATGGCATAGAGTCTTCACTGCTAGGATCGCCTTGTTATTGGCCGCAGCGGCAATATTGATGAAGAATATATTGACTGGCTTATTTGTAGGAGTGCCAGGCTCGCTGCGCTTTAGGGAGCGTATGTACATCAAGCACCTTGTGACCAACTTTTTCAAACTTTTCTTTGATCTGGCTGGACAGACCTTTTATGCAGACTCTGTACGGTCTGTCCTCCTTAAGCTGATAGCAGTGGAACTCGTATTGCTCGTCCTCAAGACAGCTGACGATACTTCGATACGTGCTTGCATCCGCAGCGTAAAGTCGCATGACGCCACCCAGAGATGCTCTAGCTTCGACCTTGCTAATATCTACCACTCTTTTAATGCCGAACATCAGCAAATTGACGTCGTTGACGCCTTCAAGCACAATTGGTGGTGGTTTTGGTTGCCCTTTGCTAATAGCAGCCGTCTGCTGCGCAGCAATAGCAGCTTGGCGGCTTGTGCTGGGCTGCTCGTCACTTACAAGGTCAGCTTCTAAATTAGCTGGCGTGTCCGCGAGGAGTCCGAAACGATTTGATCGGCCATTATATCTAGTTTCGGAGATGTCATCCTTCTTGCCAGGGTTAGGTTTTTCCTCCCTGGATTTGGAGAAGCGCCTGGTGTTAGCTTGCGCTTAATGGTATGGAAGCGGGTGTGCATCCCAGCTGGTGATCCATTGGCGCTTGAGAGAGAACCAATAGTCGAGGTCAGAGTCGTGACAGCCTCGGCTGTTCCGTTCATCGTCTCGGGTAGATTGACGGCTTTTCTAAGCGCCTCGCCAAGAATCTCTTTGTTCTTTATTGTATTCATTCGGGCGACCGCGTGGCCGCTGGGCGGCGGAGCCCCACTTTGTATAAGTAATTTCACACTCTTTAAATGAAAGCGGTTGAGTTCCACAATGAGTTCCACTATAATATCACTGATAGCGACTTGGGGGGGTCACTATTCGCAATTTGTGCCACTATTTTGGACTTTTCACTACGAAAAGTAATTATTTACTTTTTCGCATTGATTTGTTGCGTGCTGACACACAGTGTGCCCAGTGTATTTGTGTTGTGCCAACTAACAACCAATGAGTTGGGTACAAGCCTACAGAAGTGTTAAGGTCGAATACGAAAGCGAAGATAGCTGGGAGGAGGAACAAGTAGGCCATATAGTAGGTCAGCCGATAGATAGTGACCCGGTAGATAATACCATGGACCCCAATCAAATTCAAGCTATTGTCGACAATGCTGTCAGACAGGCATTGTTGCAACAGCAAACTCAGTTTCAGACCCAATTAAATTCCCTAGCTGCTCGGGTACAGAGTTTGCAGGTGGAAGCACCGCAAATCATAACGTATGAAAAGGTGTCTGTTAATCCCGATGTTAGGTGCGACATACTTCTAGACATAATAAAGTCTGTGCCAAAGATCTCAGGCACTCAAGACGAGTATGTGGCCTGGAGACAATCGGCCATATACGCCTACGAGCTTTTCAAGCCCTACAACGGCAGCAGTGTTCATTACCAAGCTGTGGCCATATTAAGGAACAAAATCCGTGGCGAAGCTGGAGCCTTACTCGTATCCCACAATACGGTACTGAATTTCGATGCCATTTTTCCAGATTTTAGACTGCACGTACTCGGACAAGACGTCATTACGCCTCTTGAGGCAAGGATTGGAAATGGTTAGACAGGGTGACCTACCACCATACCATACTACGACGAAGTTGAGAAAAAGCTAACTCTTGTCACCAACAAGATTGTAATGACGCATGAACAAGAAGGTGCTCACCTGATTAACGCGGTAGTCAGAGCCGACGCCCTACATGCTTTTATTTCGGGGCTCAAAAAGTCCCTTAGAGCTGCGGTCTTCCCGCCCCAACCAAAAGACTTGCCATCTGCACTGGCTTTGGCTAGAGAAGCAGAAGCAAGCATAGAGAAAAGCATGTTCGCAAACTCCTACGCCAAGGCCGTAGAGGAGCGAGCACATACAGCGGCAAGAGCCGCATCCAGGGGGAACCCAATAAAGATAACAGGGAAAAGCAGGGACAGGACAGGAACACGCATTTCTTCAAACGTCAAAAAAATAATGTTAACGGACAAACAAATAGTGACAATCAGGCGCGAGCTCCTCAGCCAATGTAGGTCGACTCGTCCTCCAGATTCAGGCAGCGCACTGAGCATAACAAGAACAACCCCAATGAATCGAATGCTTCTAAGAGAAGAAATTCCTCAGAACGCTTGACAGGACGGAGACGTCAACGTCTTAATAACATTGTTCAAGAGGCTCCTAAACCAAAAGACCCCAAAGAGAAGTATGAAAAGGCAGCAAAGGCTGCAGCTGAGGAGATCGACAGTAAGAATGAGTACGCTCCCAGTGACGACTCATTGAATTTTTTAGGGGACGCTCACGGTTGCTGTTCATTGAACGACGGTAGGCTGGGAGAACCTTAAAGATGTTAATCGATACCGGCGCGGCAAAAAATTACATTGGGCCCGTAAAGGAACTCAAAGATGTAATGCCGGTCGCCAGCCCTTTCTCGGTGAGCTCAATACAGGGCTCCACTGAAATTAAACACAAGTGCTTAATGAAAGTTTTCAAGCACACCTCCCCATTTTTTCTTCTGGATTCTCTCAACGCGTTCGACGTTATTATAGGCTTGGACCTGTTAACACAGGCCGGGGTAAAGTTGAACGTAGCAGAGGGCATCTCTGAAAAGCTTTACTATTTCAGCTGCCCCAATGTAAACTTCACTGATGTGAACGATATTGTTGTACCTGCCTCCGTTAAAAAGGAGTTAAAGGACACAATAATAAGGAGGAAGAAAGCTTTCTCTACGTCAAATGAAGCTCTTCCATTTAACACCGCTGTCACTGCCACAATTCGGACAGTAGACAATGAACCGGTGTACTCAAGAGCTTACCCAAATCTTATGGGTGTTTCTGACTTCGTAAACAACGAGGTTTAATGAAACTCAACGCAGCGCATTTCAAAGACCATTCTGGCATCAGAGGATGTCATATTTAAGTATCCCGACTTCCAAAAGCATTTTGACCTCACCACAGATGCGTCAGCCTACAAGAGGGTAGGCCGATCACCATGATTTCCGTACCCTGAAACAGGCTGAGCAAAACTATGCCACAAACGAAAGGGAATTGCTAGCCATTATATGTTCTCTAGGGAAACTACAGAACTTTCTGTACGGCTCCAGGGAAATCAATATATTCACCGACCACCAGCCTCTCACGTTCGCTGTTGCCGACAGGAACACGAACGCTAAGATTAAGAGGTGGAAATCCTATATAGACCAACACAACGTCAAGGTTTTCTACAAGACTGGCAAGGATGCCCTCTCCAGGCAAAATCTTAATGCCTTACAAAATTAACCCCAGTCAGACGCTGCGACTATGCACAGCGAGCTCTCCCTGACCTACACGGTCGAAGCCATGGACAAACCTTTAAATTGCTTTAGAAACCAGATCATTCTGGAGGCAGCAAGTTTCCCGCTCAAGCGAAACCTAGTGCTGTTCCGAAGCAAATCTCGCCAGTTGATCAGTTTCACTGACAAGAGTTGCCTGTTAAAAACCCTCAAAGAAGTTGTCAATCCTGACGTAGTGAACGCTATTCATTGCGTCTTGCCTACACTAGCAAGCTTCCAGTACGACCTCATTACGCTCTTCCCACTCAATTCCGTCACTGTAAGAATGTCTTTTTAGATATAACCGACAAAAACGAACAGATTGAAATCGTCACTGCTGAGCACAACCGTACGCACAGAGCCGCGAAGGAAAATATTAAACAAGTCCTTCGAGACTACTATTTTCCAAAAATGGGCAGCCTGACGAAGGAATTTGTAGCCAATTGCAGGGTATGCACCCAAACAAAATACGACAGACACCCGAAGTAACAAGAGCTCGGGGAAACGCCCATACCCAGTTATACGGGCGAAATGGTGCACATAGACATATTTTCAACCGACAGGAAGCTGTTCCTGACGTGCGTTGACAAATTCTCTAAGTTTGCAATAGTGCAACCTGTTACATCCAGAACAATAGTGGACATCACAGGCCCCCTATTGCAGATTATTAACCTTTTCCCTAACATCAAAACGATCTATTGCGATAATCAACCCGCATTTAGCTCAGAGACAATCACATCAATGCTCAAGAACAACTACGGCAACGACGTCGTGAATGCGCCTCCGCTTCACAACTTGTCCAATGGCCCAGTTGAACGGTTCCACAGCACCTTGGCAGAAATAGCCAGATGCATGAAGTTGGACAAAAACACGAACGACACAGTAGAGCTAATTTTGAGGGCCACGGTGGAATATAACAAAACCGTGCACTCAGTTACTCGTGAGAGACCAATTGAGGTTGTCCACTCAGGGGCCCACGAGCGCTGCCTAGAAATCAAGGCAAGATTAGTAAAGGCACCCCCGTCTCACCAACACATCATCTTACGTCTCGACGAGGACACGCTGGCCGAATGCGAGCATGACACCTTTGCGGTCACCGGATGCACAGAGACCACACATTATACGTTCTGCGAGCGGTCTCGGCGCGAAACCTGTTCGCGCTCGCTCCACGCAGGAAGCACTGCTCAATGCCACATTCAACCCAGCCACTTGCAAGAAGTAACTCCCGTAGATGACGGCGTTGTGATTATCAACGAAGCATCAGCTCGCGTCAGCACCGATGGCAGCACAGAAATACAGATAGAGGGAACCCACCTGGTGACCTTCGAGCGAACGGCAGCCATCAACGGCTCCGAGTTCGTAAACCTACGGAGAACATTAGGCAAGCAGCCAGGCATTGTACGTTCACCATTACTTAACATCGTCGGCCACGACCCTGTGCTACACCGGATGAATAACGACAACCTACACTCCATCCAAAGCTTTAAGGATGACATGGAATCTGAAGGTTCGGCTAGACTCTGGTTCGTAGCTGGTGTGGTCCTAAACGTTGGTTTGATTGGCTCTTTCGCCCTTTATCTGGTATTAAGGAGAAGACGAGCCTCCAGGGAGATACAGCGAACCATCGACACATTCAACATGACCGAGGACGGTCATAATCTGGAGGGGGATTAGTTGACGTAGTTAATGTATTTCTTCATAGCAACTAAGTAGCTTTGTATAAACAATGCTGACGCGCCAGAACTGGGTTCAGCGCTCCGCGCAAAGAACGTCTGGCAGCGGAAAGCCGCCACTTATTATTCGGAGTGTTGCTTCACGCTGCAAGGAATGCTGAGTCGGCTTGCCGACTTGTGGTGGCGCGATGCATTGCCGCGCTTTCGATAATTGTCAACTCCTCAGTCTTAGTTTTGAGTTATAATAAACCACTGCTTGCTCCGTCGTACAGCCGCAAAACCCAACTGACATTATTATCAATTACACGCCACAAGGCTAATCAATCTCACCAAGGGGGCGAAGTAAAACCCTCCATCATAATCTTCTTAAGAAGACCCAAACAGACGTCATCGTCTCACCGCCGCCGACTGAGGAGAGAAGACTCTCGATCGCCGCGGGACTACATCATTTCATAATATATTTTCAAGGGGATCATGATTAACTCTTCTTGTTTAAAAGAAAAAGTGGTCCGTGTGGTCCTTAAATATATCTTTGACGAGTCCAAATATATTTTCAGTAGTTTGCATTAGGCCATCAAGACAAAATATACTATTCCTGTTTCCTATTCCGTTTCTTAGGTATTCCTGCTTACTTGTACTAGTAAGTTGTATACTTCTAATTTGTACTAATAAATATACTAAATTAAAAAGCTGCATAGGCAAAAACAAATTTTTATGGTCATTTTACATACATTTAAAAAATATATATATATATTTTATAAAAATAATTCATATTTAAAAATTAATATTTATAAAATAAATACAAAGATATATGTCGTCCAGGTACACAAGACAGTGCTTATATAAGAGTGGTCGTAAAATGTCATTCATGCACCGTTGAAAGGTGGCTGGAGCGTTTTTTAATCCAAATGGCGTGCGCAAATATTCATAATGATCGAGCTTGGTGGAAAAGGATATCTTTGAAACTGATTCTGGGTCCATATCGATCTGGTGAAAACCTTTTGCCAGGTCTATAGTTGTGAAATAATTACATCTTCTTAGCTTTCCTAAAAGTTCGTACATGTTTGGGATTGGGTGTCTGCCTCCTACTGATATTTCGTTTAATTTTCGGTAGTCTATTACAATTCTAAATTTCTGTTTGCCTGATGCATCTTGTTTTTTTGGAACCACCCAGATGTAAGGTAAGTTACTGGTACGTATAATACGCTGATTTAGCATATTTTGTATTTGGCTTTCGACCTCTTGTTCATAAGCCTGTGGGTAACTGTATAATTTAGAATAAATGGGCAGATTATGCTTTGTATTGATGGTATGTTTGATTTGATTAGTAAATGTCAACTTGTCACTGTATGTCATGGTAATGCTGCAGGAGTGCACACAATCTTTGTCTTTCTTCGTTATTTAAATTTTCCAATCTGTAGGTCTGATTCTAATATGGATGAAATTTTGTCTGAGCATGGTGTCAGGTATCATATTTACATTTTGAAAATGACTCTGTTCTTGTGCTGCTATTCCTTCTACTAATTTGTATTTGTTGTTGTAAAGAGTTTCCTCTTGATCGCGGTATCTTATTGTTGCCTTTGCTTCTGCTAAAAGTTTTCTTCCTAATAAGAGATCGTAATTCTCGGAAAAAGGGTGCAGTAAAAATTCGTTTGCTGTTGGGAACAAAATCTTTGAAGGCACAGTTATACTTTTGCTGATAATGAGCGGTCCATTGCTGGTATAAATAAGAATATTAGTATTCTGGATTGGTAAGTCAAATATGTTTTTGGATTTCATGTTATCTGTTGATCTGATATTTATTATTTATTTTTTATTAATTATTTTCTTTGTATTTAATTGTTATATATTGAGGTTTTCCAAAGCATGTGGCTGAAAATTTTTCGGTCTCTTCAACATTGGGTTCTTGGTTGTCATTGCTCGTCTCGTATTAATCTGCTGTGGCTGTTGTGTTGTTTCGGAATTTTGGTTGTTTTCAGTTTGATGCTGATTTTCTGAAAGGTGGTGTAAAGGTGTAAAGTTTAAACGTTGGTTTGGTTGAATACCCTTGTTTGCATGTTGGCTTGGTTGAAATACATTGTTTGGATTAGGTTTATAGGGTATCGGATGACGATACGGTGGATAATGAGTTGGTGGTGTTTGATAACTTTGTGGAGCTTGGTGAATTATAATGTAGGAAAGGTGTTGGAAATCTTCTGGTATTATTGTTAGTGTAATATTGTGATTATAGGATTTTTGTGGCTTATCAGAAGAATTTTGTTTTTGAATTGAAGAACTCGCTTGTTCGTATATTCCTTTTTCTTGTAAAATTTTTATAACTGATCGCAAATCTGGTATATTGTGACTATTTATTCTTAAATAAATGTGTGTAGGTAATTTTTAAATGAGGGATTCAATACTGCATGTTATTAATCTTAAATATAAAGTTTTTTCTTCAGCATTTTGTTATAATTCAAGCTTACTGGTAAGTGTTTGTCTGCGGTTTTCTGCTTCCTCCAGGAATACTCGTATACTGCCTCTGAATGGGGTCCTCCGAAACTCCTCCAAAGGAATGTGGTTAGGGGTCTGGGGTTTATAGTTGAGTACCAGTTGTCGTCTTAGCTGCGGCCAGATGTTGATGTCTTTGGCTCCAATGCTGCGCATGACGTCTCCGCTGGTGCTGCGCTCGACATGCCCAAATAGGATCTGCTGTTGGCGTTCGTCTCCGGTAACATAAACGACCAGTATGTGTCAATTCGGCTTACAAAGGTGTATAGGGTGCCCGGATCACCGTTGAACTTCTCCACATGTTGCTGTCTGATAAGGGTGGTTGGGTTCTGTTATTTTGTTGTGGTTCTCAAGTTAATTTAGTATTGTTATTTTTTGTTTTATTTTATTTTTTTAATTTATTTTTATTTTTTTTTGTTGTGTAGTGTACGTAGTTCGATAGATTTTTAACTAGTGGGTCTTTTAATAGTGGGTGATAATTACTAATAAAGAGGACCTTGTACTTCCTTCGCTAGGGATGCGCACTCTTGCTATGCTCGGGTCTAGCTCGCCGTAGGTCGGGGTTCTTTTAGCTTAGGATAGTACGAAACGCTACTACATTTTAATAAGTGCGTCTTACTCATAAACAATATTCAAAACTGGATTATCGATTAACAAAAGAAATGGCTTTATATTGATACTAATGATGCACGCCGACACGTGTGAAGATAAGCTACAGATTCTGATAAGTATTGGGAATTTTGGATGTTAATGATTCCCTAAGTCTTTACCCTCCCTACCATGACAATGCTACTTAAAATATTTACATTGTCCCTTGGCCAAGTTCAAAATAACTCTACCACATATTCAAGAAAGTGTTCAACATAAGTACTCGACAAACCATTAAATCTATTTATTCACAATTCATTATTTTTCAATATATCTTCAATCATAATTCCATTTATATAAATTCAGTTTAATAAGCGGTTTCATTAAATCTCTTTTACAAACTAACAATTTTTAATCTACGCATGATTATCCTAGTCGTTCTCTAACTCTTCATTTTTGTTTATATTCCGTAAGTAAAATAAAGTATATAAAAGTAAAGCATAAAGCAAATATATATAAGTAATTGAATATAAAATTAGCAAATATAGTTACATAATCTTTAATCAAATGCAGATCTTATTTTAATTAGACGTTCGAGTGGCATTTTGTTAGAATTTTAATATAGGTAATTCATAATAAGGTATTTATCATTGTTGTTGTAGTACTCACGACCTTAAATATCCACTCCATGATGTGCGTAAAGTTGGGCCCAAGTTCACGTTGACATTGTCGAGCTGTAGGTCAAACTTTAAAGGTTCTAATTTAAATTCCTATTCAAATGCCAAAAGTTCCGTCAATCTGCGAGTATTTAATTCATTATAAATCGCAATACAAAAGAAAATCAAGAATCAAAACAAAACACGAAATATAACTGCAGCACTGCAGCGATAAGACCTTAGGAAACCGCTGGCTGCTACGCTGCGTTGCGATAAGACGAAATCACAAAGTTGGACCTCCGTTGGTCATAGGAGATGATCTTCACTGCGTGACGATGATGATGTTCAAATGTAATTAAATCTGCTCCGGTCGTCTAAACTTCTGCATAGCTGAATAATCTGGATGAGCTCTAGCCTACCAATACATTTGGTTATCATTCGGCAGGTGGCCGGTTGCGTAATTTGTTGCTGAAGGTTATGTCGCCTCGTGGCCTCTTCTTGGAGCGACGGGGTTTTGAACCATGAGCTGATGCGGGGGTCGACGAGACGGGGGGGTAGTCGGCTGTAGAGCAATCAAATGCTCTTATATATTGGCCTGGTCTTCCTTACGCCTTGTGGTCGAATCTCGTTGCCACTTTCACACGAATCGAACACGGAAATTTATTGAAATATACCAACTCTTGTTTTATGAGATTGGATATATATAACTAAATTATATTTCCACGTGTATGTGAAGTTAAATGGGCAGCGTCAAAAGGTATGAGCGTTCGCCACGAAGATTTATCCGATAATGATCTAAGCTCTGGGAAGCTGCATGCTGGTGGTCGCTGTTATAGCTTTTGTTTCCCTAACTGTATAATCGTATGATCACATTCTGTTCTGATTGGCCTTAGACAATTCTCTCGCTTTTTGTTTTACACAAAAGCTGCTATAATTTAGGGCGAGGGTGTCTTGAAGAGTTTTTGCAGTGCAAAGTTAAGTTGGTCACTACACCACAGATAAGGGTAACGAGACTATTTCAAGGAAGCCTTATCTGAAGAAACTCCTTGTTTTCTAGCTTGTATATCCTTGTATATACTCCTAATTTCTTTCCTCTCTCATCCTCTAATTCATAGTAGTACGAGCTACGTTTCTTATAAACTTTCGCTGGTATAAATACGGGTGCCAATTTACTACTGAATTTCTTTACTGCATTACTTTGTGTACTTTTTAAGTGGTTTATAATGCACTTTTTATGAAATGTGTGCCTGCACGATGTTGTTGCTGACAAAACGGTTGGTGCTAAGATTTCTTTACATATAACACAGCTATTTTCAACGCCTTGTGAAACTTCAACTGCATTACCTGCACTATTCTTGGCTGCCATAATATTGTTGTTAAGATATGTTGTAATTATTTGGTTTGTCTTTCTTTATGTCGATCACTTCTATCAGAATCTTAGTTGTATCTCTATTTGTTAGTGGATTGTAGCTGGTCTATTGCCTCATGCTTTTATTTACTTGAAAATCGGACAATATACAGACTTATTGAAGTGTAAGTATAATGTATTCCAGAAAAATCAAATTGTAAATAAAGTTGAGTAAAGAAACGTATGGTGATGAGCTCCTGTGGATTCGAAACAGTTCCACTTGGTCGATCAATTCTCTTTCAAATTGAATCGCATGTTCCTAAGTTTTACTATCCCTTCCAAATAGATACTCTCAATCCAATATGTTAATTTATTGGAATTAGTTATATTGTGTTTTAACTGTGGATGGATTACTTTAGAGCTTAGTGTGCTATAACAAGTTAAGTACTTTTCGAGCTTCACATCTGAGCCGAAAATGTATAGTACTTGTCGAGCTCCACTCGTTGGGCTTCAAAAATGTGTAGTGTATTTTCTCGAGCCCCACACGTTCGGCGCAAAAAATGTGTTGTGTACGTAGTTCGATAGATTTTTAACTAGTGGGTCTTTTAATAGTGGGTGATAATTACTAATAAAGAGGACCTTGTACTTCCTTCGCTAGGGATGCGCACTCTTGCTATGCTCGGGTCTAGCTCGCCGTAGGTCGGGGTTCTTTTAGCTTAGGATAGTACGAAACGCTACTACATTTTAATAAGTGCGTCTTACTCATAAACAATATTCAAAACTGGATTATCGATTAACAAAAGAAATGGCTTTATATTGATACTAATGATGCACGCCGACACGTGTGAAGATAAGCTACAGATTCTGATAAGTATTGGGAATTTTGGATGTTAATGATTCCCTAAGTCTTTACCCTCCCTACCATGACAATGCTACTTAAAATATTTACATTGTCCCTTGGCCAAGTTCAAAATAACTCTACCACATATTCAAGAAAGTGTTCAACATAAGTACTCGACAAACCATTAAATCTATTTATTCACAATTCATTATTTTTCAATATATCTTCAATCATAATTCCATTTATATAAATTCAGTTTAATAAGCGGTTTCATTAAATCTCTTTTACAAACTAACAATTTTTAATCTACGCATGATTATCCTAGTCGTTCTCTAACTCTTCATTTTTGTTTATATTCCGTAAGTAAAATAAAGTATATAAAAGTAAAGCATAAAGCAAATATATATAAGTAATTGAATATAAAATTAACAAATATAATTATATAATCTTTAGTCAAATGCAGATATTATTTTAATTAGACGTTCGAGTGGCATTTTGTTAGAATTTTAATATAGGTAATTCATAATAAGGTATTTATCATTGTTGTTGTAGTACTCACGACCTTAAATATCCACTCCATGATGTGCGTAAAGTTGGGCCCAAGTTCACGTTGACATTGTCGAGCTGTAGGTCAAACTTTAAAGGTTCTAATTTAAATTCCTATTCAAATGCCAAAAGTTCCGTCAATCTGCGAGTATTTAATTCATTATAAATCGCAATACAAAAGAAAATCAAGAATCAAAACAAAACACGAAATATAACTGCAGCACTGCAGCGATAAGACCTTAGGAAACCGCTGGCTGCTACGCTGGGTTGCGATAAGACGAAATCACAAAGTTGGACCTCCGTTGGTCATAGGAGATGATCTTCACTGCGTGACGATGATGATGTTCAAATGTAATTAAATCTGCTCCGGTCGTCTAAACTTCTGCATAGCTGAATAATCTGGATGAGCTCTAGCCTTCCAATACATTTGGTTATCATTCGGCAGGTGGCCGGTTGCGTAATTTGTTGCTGAAGGTTATGTCGCCTCGTGGCCTCTTCTTGGAGCGACGGGGTTTTGAACCATGAGCTGATGCGGGGGTCGACGAGACGGGGGGGTAGTCGGCTGTAGAGCAATCAAATGCTCTTATATATTGGCCTGGTCTTCCTTACGCCTTGTGGTCGAATCTCGTTGCCACTTTCACACGAATCGAACACGGAAATTTATTGAAATATACCAACTCTTGTTTTATGAGATTGGATATATATAACTAAATTATATTTCCACGTGTATGTGAAGTTAAATGGGCAGCGTCAAAAGGTATGAGCGTTCGCCACGAAGATTTATCCGATAATGATCTAAACTCTGGGAAGCTGCATGCTGGTGGTCGCTGTTATAGCTTTTGTTTCCCTAACTGTATAATCGTATGATCATATTCTGTTCTGATTGGCCTTAGACAATTCTCTCGCTTTTTGTTTTACACAAAAACTGCTATAATTTAGGGCGAGGGTGTCTTGAAGAGTTTTTGCAGTGTAAAGTTAAGTTGGTCACTACAGTTGTTTTATGGATTGCTTTTTGGGGTTCTGAGGTAACCAATTGGATTTACAGCCTCTCACAAATTCAATAGCGTCTTCCTGATATTAAATTCAGGTTTGTTGTTGGCACTGCGTTACACGGTTTCGCGCTATTGTCGAGGTTCCAATCAAAACTTAACACGATATTGACCGTTACACGGTTTCGCGTTATAGTCGAGGTTTTAAAAGCGTGGTGTTTTAAGATAGCGATTAAATAGACTTTAACACTATCACGACCGACTGCGCCAGTTACATTATTATTTACTTTTGAGTCTATTGAATGGACCGTTGTAGTAACTAAGACCAACGCTGTAACAGAAGTGTTACGAGGACTGACTGGTTTGACAGCCCTTTTTAATAATTAATATCAAATTAGTACAAACGATATTGTATAATTCTTATTTAATTTATTAACGATTTTGTTTATTATACATACAGCATTAGTTAAGTGCGCTTAGAATGTAAGTGTCGCGAGAGACAGATTAGAACAAACGAAGAACGACTTACGACTGACTTGAAGAGTCCAAAGCAAAAGCGTAAGAAGCTGAGCATGCGCAAAAGCTCGTTAAAGAAGAAAGCGATAATAAAATAGTGAGATAATTGAAAGCTAATATGTGCAAGAAGTGACCGATTACAGTGGGCAAGAAAGATTATTTAAAAATGTGATTTACGTTAAAGTTTAAATTGGCAAAAGTATAAATGTTTTAGAGAAATTAAATAGATCGCTAGTTCTGCTCCCGACATGCTCACCCCGTTGGAAGAGGCATCCTTTCAACCGAAGTGGTATCGACGGACAGAACAGCAATCTTGTTGACGGCTCTCTTGATTAGTCCAGTAGAAGTGCGTATTATGGCAACACGCACGCTTCCATCTTCGCCAGGAATGGTTTCTTCAATTCTTCCCAATCGCCATTGAAGTGGAGGAAGGTTGTCTTCTTTGATGACGACAATGTTGTTTGGCTCCAGATTTCGAACGGCCTTGCACCACTTGCCACGCTCTTGAAGAAGAGAGAGGTAATTGGAGCTCCACTTTCGCCAAAAGTTTTGCTGAATTTGGCAGACGCGTTGCCATCGACCAAGACGATTAAGGTCCAAATGCGTGACGTCAGGCTCATCGAAGGTAGCAAAGGTTGACCCAATCAAAAAGTGACCAGGAGTCAAAACATCTAAGTCGCTAGGATTTTCTGTAATTGGACAGAGAGGTCGTGAGTTAAGCATAGCAGAGATTTCACAAACAAGAGTGCGCAGTTCATGAAAGGTCAGGATCGTTTTTCCAACAACTCGATAAAAATGAAATTTGGCCGATTTTACAGCCGCCTCCCATAATCCACCAAAGAGAGGAGAGCGAGGTGGGATAAAATGCCATTTTACACCGATTGAGGAAAGGGCGTTGTTGAAATCCTTGGTTTGCGGATCACTGAGGAAGAGTTGACGAAGTTCCTTGAGCTCATTCTTTGCACCAACAAAGTTTGTTGCGTTGTCTGACCAAATTGTATTTGGTTTTCCTCTGATACTAACGAATCGTTTAAGAGCAGCGATGAATGATGACGTAGAGAGGTCTTCAACCACTTCCAAATGTGTTGCCTTAGTGGTGAAGCAAACAAAAATTGAGATGTAGCATTTGGATGCAGGCCTGTTTCTCACTTCAGATTTGCAATAAAATGGGCCACAAAAATCGACTCCTGTGATGAGAAATGGGCGATTTGGCTGCACACGATCGGCTGGCAATGGAGCCATGATATGCTCGCACAACTTTGGCTTCAGGCGAAAACATTTGGCTTGCTGACAATGGCTGCAACTGTTTTTCGTCCACCGATTGGCCAAAATCTTTGCCGAATCGCAGCAAGAAGACTTTGTGATCCAGCGTGTAGGAACCTGTGATGGTAGAACAAAATCATTGATGAAGTCACGGCATGTCGTTTTGGAAGCAGTATGGGATGTCGCGCGTTGAAGTCCAAAAGTGAATTTTGCAGTCGACCGCCAACTCGTATTAATCCAGTCTCGTCGATAAATGGATGCAAGGAAAGTAGATCGCTTTTGGATGAGAGTTCCTTTTTCGAGTGCAAAGCCTTAAACTCGTCAGCAAAATGAATCAATTGTATGCCTTTGATGAGTAAATAAGTGCCACTTCGAATGTCTTGAACCGTAAGTTCACCCTTTGAGCGAGGGCGATCTTTGAATCGAAGTTTCAAAAAGCGATGAATGTAAGCGAAGACTCGCTGCAGTTTGCCAAATGAGTTTTGATATTTGCAGCTAAACGATATATCAAGTTGATGAGCTGCAACTAAAACTTGACGACGACGTTCGGGAAGCTCTGCTATAGGTGGCACGATTGCAGGCCAATTGTTTGACTCTGAGCGTAGAAAGGCAGGCCCTTCACACCATTGGCTCGATGTGACTAGCTCAAGAGGCGAACATCCACGAGATAATATGTCGGCTGGGTTCATCTGCGTTGGCACATGTCTCCATGTCATGTTTTTGGTATTATCTTGTATTTGAGCCACCCTGTTAGAAACAAATATGTTGAACTTGGATGGGGCTTCACGAATCCAGGAGAGCGCTATAGTTGAATCCGACCAACAATAAAAGCTGCAAGAAAATGGAACGATTTTAGAGATGTTGTATATGAGGTCAGAAAGTAGGTGTGCTGCAGCCAATTCCAATTTGGGGATTGTGAGTGTTTTTAAAGGAGCAACTCTTGATTTAGCACAAAGTAAATGCGAAGTAATAGATCCTTGACTTTCTGAGCGAACATATATACAGGTACCATAAGCGGATATGCTGGCATCGCAGAATCCATGAATTTCCAAAGACGCAGAAGGAAGCAAGACGAAACGAGGAAATTTGAGATATCTGGCAGTTGAGAATTGCGATTTATGCTCCAACCATGATGTATGAAGATTTAAAGGCAAGCTTTCATCCCAATCGAGCTTGTCTTTATGCAACAACTGCATGAATATTTTGAGTTTTGTAACTTTGGGAGATATTAATCCTAGAGGATCATAAAATTTAGCGATGGTTGACAGGATGGATCTTTTTGTTGCTTTTTCGACAGCGAGATCTGTTGAGAAATTAAAGATCAAATGATCGCGACTTGGGTCCCAAACAAGACCAAGAGTTTTTGTAATGTCAGTTCCGTCGTGAAACTGAAGCAGCTTTTCTAAATCCTCTTCAGATTCGCCTTCGAGAGCGGCAGCTTCATTGGAATACCATTTTCTTATTGGGAAGTGACCACGTCGTAACAGCTCTTTGACCTGCATCCGAATTTGCGTTACTTCTTCAACAGAATCGCCTCCCGAAATTAAGTCATCTACATAAAAGTCTCGGCGAATGATATTTGCTGCAAGTGGTAGATCAGCCTCCTCGTCCTGAGCTAATTGCTGCATAGCTCGTATTGCTAAGAAAGAAGCCGGCTTAGTTCCGTAGGTCACCGTATCCAAAGTGTATACCTTGACCTCGTCATCAGGATTGTCGCGCCACAAAATGCACTGCAGATATTGATCAGGATGTGTCATGCGGACACAACGGTACATCTTGCAAATATCGCCACACAAGGCAATTCTGAAAAATCGGAATCGAAGTAACGTGGTGAATAGCTTGGGTTGAATTGATGGTCCAGCCAAAAGAAGATCATTCAATGATTGGTTTGTGGTTGATTTTGCTGACCCATCAAATACAACACGCAATTTTGTTGTTGTACTATCCGTTTTGCGAACGCAGTGATGTGGCAAATAGAATTGAGGCAAAGTAGACTGCTTGTTAGAAAGCGACATGTGTTTCAAATTGAGGTATTCCTTAAGAAAGGCTGAGTATTGCAACTTTAAATCCAAGTCTTTAGCAAATTTGTTTTCGAGAGACTTAAGACGGCGTAATGCACGCTCATAAGAGCCTCCAAGAGAGTTCAAAGGAAATTTAGCTGGCAAACGAACTGAATATTGTCCAGAGCTGAGTCGAGAATATCCCTTTTGAAATAGCTGCTCACACAGCAAATCATCGTCCGATATGGAAGATGCAGATCCAACGCAATGATCTATCTCCCAAAATCTTTTCAAAATGTTAGGTAAATCTTCAACTTCTGGAGAATGGGATGCTTCTAAGTTTGATACAGCCAATGCTGAAAGGCTTCTTGATGAGGGAGCAACAATTCCACCTACGATCCAACCGAGTCGTGTCTTTTGAAGATAGGGCAAATTTTCTGCAATTTTAATTTGGCCCGCGCAAAGTAATCCATAATATAGACCACCTCCAATTAAAAGGTCTATTCGTTGGCTTTTATTAAAAAGTGGATCTGCAAGATGAATGTTCAGAGGAATATTCCAATCAGAAGATTTAATGTCAAAATGCGGATGATAGCCGGTGATTGTGTTTTGTACGGCAGCAGTAAGCGATGTGTGATACGATGAATCACGAGATTTAAGCTCAACGTCGATTGAACTATTTGATGAGAGAGAAGTTTCTCCAACTCCCGAAATCCGTATGCCAGTTCGATGGGATTTCAGCCGAGGTTGGTTGGCGAGGCGAGTGGTGATTAAATTTAGTTGAGCTGCATTATCTAATAGAGCTCGACAAGGAACAAAAACTCCAGAGCGATTTTTGAGATAAACTACAGCTGTGGCTAGCATCACGTATTCGGCCTGATTTTCATTTTTGGGCTTAGGTGATGCAATCGATGTAGATTTAGATACAAGAATAGAAGATGAATTGGGCTGAGAATCAAGAGGAGATTGCCTAACGACAGTGCTGGTGCTCAAATCCATGTGAAGCAATGAGTGGTGTTTGGATTGGCAATGCTTGCAATGCCCAGACTTGCACTGTTGTAAGCTGTGCCCTTTATGAAGGCAGTTTAGGCAAAGATGAAGACGCTTTGCCTCCTTGTAACGCATCGTTGGAATCAAATTCAAGAATTTAGGGCACTTAAACAAATTATGGTCTTTGGCGTTGCACAATGGGCAAGAGGGGCCAGACGAAGAGATGAGGGCATTTCGATACGGTTTTAATTTTCCCACCTGAGCGCTGGATGTTTGGGTTACCACAGCGTTTTCCAAATTTTCCATCATTTGGCATCTCTTCTCTAAAAACGTTGACATCTCGGTCCATTTCGGAAGCTTGTACGTTGGCAAAGACTCTTCCCATTTTTCGCGTGTAGCTGGATCCAATTTTGAAGCGATGAGATGAATCAGCATTCCATCAGCAATTTTGTCGCTCAATTCACGTAGACTGCTTGCAGAACCTCTCTCAACACCTTTGAACCCAAAAATTGACCGTACGTGTGCCTGAAAGTGTAATAATTTGTTATCAAAACGTTTCAATAATAAATCCAATGCGATATCATAATTTTCACTTGTCAGCTCCAGGGATCGTATAGTGTCCAACGCAGCGCCATCTAAGCAAGATCTTAGATGCTGAAATTTCTCCACTTTGCTCAGATCCTCGAGTTTTCCAACTGCGTTCTTGAACATGGAGTAAAAATCTGGCCAATCCATGTAAGAACCGGAGAAACCCGGTAATTTGAATTCAGGGAGTCGAGAGCTGCTAGCTGAACACCGAAAAGTACTTTGATCCTCGATCACATTTCGAATTACCGTGGAATTAGCAATTAAGGATTTTTGTAAGCGATTGAGTTCACGATTTAATTTTGATCTGACACTGCAATAGACTTGGTTAAATTCGGTTCGCGCGTCAGAAGTCAACTCCAATAAGTCGAGCTTCTCTAGAGTGGTCTGAGATGCGTCAAAGTCTGATTGCATTCGAGCAGAAATTCACCAGTGTCACAGGGGTCACCAGTGTTACGAGGACTGACTGGTTTGACAGCCCTTTTTAATAATTAATATCAAATTAGTACAAACGATATTGTATAATTCTTATTTAATTTATTAACGATTTTGTTTATTATACATACAGCATTAGTTAAGTGCGCTTAGAATGTAAGTGTCGCGAGAGACAGATTAGAACAAACGAAGAACGACTTACGACTGACTTGAAGAGTCCAAAGCAAAAGCGTAAGAAGCTGAGCATGCGCAAAAGCTCGTTAAAGAAGAAAGCGATAATAAAATAGTGAGATAATTGAAAGCTAATATGTGCAAGAAGTGACCGATTACAGTGGTCAAGAAAGATTATTTAAAAATGTGATTTACGTTAAAGTTTAAATTGGCAAAAGTATAAATGTTTTAGAGAAATTAAATAGATTGCTAGTTCTGCTCCCGACAAGAAGTTTTGTCAAATAAAAGAAATTACAAATCGGGCTGGATTATGATCTTCATTGTTCAGTGCTCAGCTTAAGACTAAAAATTAAATGTAAGTGAAACTGAGGAGAAGCCTTTGTGCTTAAGAAATATGTTAGTCGATTTTGGGAGAGCATTGCTCTTGGATGCTTAGGGAGAGCATTGCTCTTTGATTCTTAAGTTGAGGAGCGAGCAGGTGCCTCAGAGAGAGCAGGCAAAACTGTTTAGGTCAGGCTTTGGGATTTGGCCGGTTGGGTGGCGCAAATACGTCACTATATAAATTAATATAACCTAGTTGTGCTTTCTTATTAATTATAACGCTAAAGATGGCATATTGTTGTCTTCGCCATAAACATTTGGTGATCCCGACGTGAACTCAGTTTTTATCGGAGTCTGCAAATCGGTGTTGGAATTGTTAATATCGTTTAAACAAAACTCATTTCTGAACTCATGTCTGATAACTCGGTTCAGTCTTAAAATGATTCGGTTAATCAGTTTGATGAAGCTGACATACTAGCGCGATTGGAATTTATTTACACGCTGATTCGGTTAATCAGTTTGATGAAGCTGACATACTGGCGTTGGATTCGGCGCAGACATCGTTGGGAAAATTGGATTTTACGAAGATCTAAAGTGACCATCGGTTTGCATTTTACGCAGTTTTCATATATGTGAAGGCGAAGTTAAACCGGGGATTAGCTGCTCATCGCAAGTCGCAATTGCTGGCTTTAACCGCTGCCAATTGAACATTTATTGATATTACTAACTAAATGCGGATCTTTCTTTTTGAACTAGGAAGCCTCGGTTTCCAAATCTGGAAATTGCTCTTTTTCATAGATCCTATTCTGATTGGCCGGATTTTCTCGCAACTTTCACCACGGTCATCGGAAATGATGAGCTAAGTGATATTGAAAAAGCGATAATAGTGATATTCCAGGCGGCGTGGCACTGGAAACCATACGCTCGCTCAAACCATCGAATGTCAATTATAAAAAGGCTATAAATTTACTGGTTAATCGATTTGATAATAAAGGTTTATACTTGCAGGCACACGTTTAGGCTATATTTGGTTTAAAAGGTGTCGAGAAGGCATCCACAAAGAGTCTTCTGGAGCTTAGTAACTGCATGAATTCGCATCTGCGGGCCACTCGAACCCTGGCCACTACGCAAAAAATTTTGGATGGGCTTCTGATTCACATCGTCACTCGAAAACTGGATCGGAGGACGCGAGAAAAATGGAAAGTTGATTTATCAATCAAAGAGCTGTCTACCTGGGATGGAGTCGTTTTTGGAGAAAAGGCGCAGGATAATGAAATATTTGGATCAAGTTTTGGTATCTCAAACACAAGGCCACCATGTGGGTCAAAGGCCAAAACACACTTGCTTCTGCTACTAACTCAAATCAAGTGTTAAGTTTTTTTTTGCGATGCGAGGGATCATTATTTGCCAAAGTGTTCTCGATTTTTAAATTTGAGTCCGAATTTTCGATGTAGAGAAGAAGTTGCATCTTTGCCTTAACTGTTTGCGCAAGGGGCATAGTTTGCAGGAATGCAAGTCGACCCACTGCAGATATTGTCGCATGTAGCACCACTCATCATTGCATATGAATCATGACCCATTCGCACCATCCAACTTTCTTTTCAACTCCGTCATGAGACCCAAACTTCAGCTCTCAGCCATTGTCACCTACTTCATCAACATTAGTATCATGTTCTCATTCATCTTCAGAACCTGGTCATCAGTTAGCAAAAAGCCCACCAAAAACCTTAAATATTATGCCGATCGATTACGTGTTGCTTCCAACTGCCATTATCTACGTAAGAAATAGAATTGGAGCACTTATTTTAGATTCAGCCTCTCAACTAAACTTCATTACTTCCCGCTTAGCTAGTCAATTAGAATCATAGAAGATCGAGAACCTCGATTTCTGGTATCGGAGAATCTTCCCTGATTTCTAATAAGGCAGTCGATATTGTTGCGCAATCACGGGATGCAAGCTATCGTTTTTCCTTCGACGCTGTTGTGACTCACAGTATCACGGATTATCATCCCCATTTCAATATAAATGTAACATCATGGAGGATACCCCAAAAAATTTCGCTCGCTGATCTTTATTTCAATGAATCGCAACGAATTGACCTATTAATTGGCGCGGGTCCATTTTTCGAAATAATTTCTCTGGGACAAATTCATTTGGACAGGACGTCGCCAACTCTTCAAAACACCAAACTTGGTTGGATAGTATCTGGAGGGATGTCGAGTATGCCAAATCATAAATCGGTTTTAGAAGCCATCAACAAGGACCCTGCTGCTCATTCTGATGATGACACATTTACTGCAATAGTAAAGTGATTTTGGCAAAGTAAAGACTTAGAGAGAACTCCACGGATGAGTTGAGTGTTTTTAAATTGAACACTGTGTCTGCCTTCTTGGCTATAAGAGATATGAATCAGTTCTTCTATGATGAAGAGGAATCATTTCCAGTTGGAGCAGTTGATTGGTTTTCCAGTTGGTTTGTAAGGCTTTCTATGTTGATGATTTAATCTCTGGAGGGGACTTAGTTGAGGAGGTGAAAGAAATTCGTAGTCAGGTGAAGAAACTGCTGTAGCGAGGTCACTTTCCAATCCGTAAATGGTGTTCGAATGAGTCAGCAGCCTTGGAAAGAGATTTTGACTGCGACAAGGAGCAGGTAATCAAATTTTACGATGGACCGGATATCGCCAAAGCATTGGGATTAGCCTGGGATCCAGCTTCAGATCAACTTCTATTTAATCCACCAAGTGGATTGCATTGTCAACAATAGCCAAATTCTATGATCTACTTGGTCTAATAACTTCAACTGTCACAAAAGCTAAGATCTTCCTGCAATCTCTATGGCATTGCCAGAACCAATTCTTTCGTTTTGGGGAAGTTAACCTGACAGTTATCGGTCGTACAGAACTTAAAATTTCCATGATTGGTAATGCAGCGTAGGGATTGCGTTGAGTTGCATGGATTCTGCGATGCTAGCGTATCTGCTTATGGAGCGTGCTTATACTTGCGATCGAAGACTATTGGAGAATCCAATAGAGTCCATCTGCTCTGTGCCAAGTCTAGAGTAGGTCCAGTAGCGCCTTTACAATTCCAAGAATATAACTTTTCATTTCTGGTCAGACTCGTCTATTGTGTTGGCATTGATTCGACGGCCTCCAAGGGAGTTTAACGTATTTGTATCAAACAGAATCGCTAAAATTCAGGAGATGCGGGAAGCCATCACTTGGCATCACTTTCCATAGAACTTAAACTTGGCAGACGTCGTGTCGCAAGGATGTACCCGAGAGAATTGCTGGAGCATTCCCTTTGGACTTACTGGACTCCATTCCGTCGAATTGGCCGTCCCTATTAGATGCAGTAAAGGATCTGCCAGACCGCCGTTCTGCGGCTCTCATTTGGAACCGTTTGCATTGACAATTCAATTGCCGCAAGGCACCCCATAAGTGCTATATCGCCGTTTTCGTTTTCTACGAACGTAGCTTATTTGGAAGTTGTCCAGGTTCTATTATCGCAGTGCTGAGAAGATTCATCAGTCGCCCAGGCAATTTGCGTACTACTGGGAGTGACAATGCTACAAACTTTGTCGGTGCAAAGAGCAAGCTTGCCGAACTGCGAGAGCTAATTTTAAGTGAACCGCACAATGCATCGATAGCTAGCCAAGAGAGCCGTCACCAAACTAGCCTTTCTGCCCATCGATTCCGATGTAGTTGGAACCGTACCTTTTCCAACGGGGGCAGATTAGTCATGCGCGCATAAGTGTACCACTGTATCTGCAGCGCTCTTCTCCCTTTTCGCCCTTCTTTCTTCTCTCACTAAAGCTATCCCGTTATTTAATCAGCTAAGGTACTTTGTAAGCTTATGCCTATAGGTTTATATTTTGAAGCCAATCTTACGCTTAGACAGTCTGAATCTCCGAATAAAACAGAGCATACATATATAATATTTACGAATTCAGACCGAGGGTTTGATAAAAAAAACACACGATTGAGTTTTATATTTTATTAAACCTTTTTATTAATTCCATTTATGGAAAGAACTAGAGCCATTTGATTATCACGAAATTGGAAAGTTAAATTGGCTTAAGCGGTGTTATCGCGGTTGATAACGTACTCAGTACTGAACTACTGCATGGAGGCATGCTTGCTGTTTTATAGGCTATTTGGGGAAGCCAAAGAGCGAAGTTTAAGAGAGTTGGGTTGTAAACCTCTATTTTCCTGTTGGAAGAGAGTCTTCTGAAGAATAGGGGTAATTGGAGAATCCTGGGACAAGTGCGTAGGCGTAGGCGCCGATCGCGAAAGTTTATTATTTCAGTTGGCTCGCCAAGTGGTCAAATGCAAATGATTAGTGGACGAGAGTCTGTGTTTATAAAGGCGGCAAGTGTCTATGTTTATGATAAGGCGACAAGTGTCTATGTTTATGATTTGCGATCTGTGAGAAAGGGTGGCTTTGGAACATGAAGCTGTGTCCAAGGTTAATCGAAGGACTCTCGTTCTTTGATTACATTTTGTGCTTAGACTTAGATATTTTGTGTTTATACATTAATGTGTGTATATGAGCTTATACTAGTGTATGTTGCTTATAATTATCTTATGGGGATTTGTGGGTGTTATGTTACTTCCCCATCCTTAAGAAAAAAGCCTGTCCTCAGGCGCTTATTTTAGGGTACAATACAGGGGTATTTACCTGGGGTACAAAGTTTTCTGTTTCAGGGTGTATAATAGTTTCGTTTTCTGGGGTTTGATTTTTGAATTTTACAATTAATTTTTGGGGTATAGTGTTATATTTATAAATAAAGTACAATGCAACAATTATAACTAGTATGATTAATGCTGTAAGTGTTATTATTTGAAAGATATTATTCGTCTGATTGTGTTGTTCGATTATTTCTTTTGTGTGAATGTATTCTAGTGGTTCAAGTTTTGTTACGTTATTATTTACATAGATAGTTTGAGAGTAATCTAACATTGTGTTGCTAATTAATATATCTTCTAATTGAACGGAACAATTAAATGTTTTTATCATATTGTTACCTTCTATTATAATTTCTCTATTAATACAATTTTGGTTTAAAATAGTCTTGGGAAGGTTCCAAGTTGTAATTATATTAGGTTCTACATATTTTATTTCAAAATCAGAATGTGTTTTACTGTATCTACATTGTGTTGAGAGTTGGTTTAGTATACCTGTTATACATTTATTTATGACCAAGCTTTGGGAACTTGCTGTGTAAGTTTGATTATTGTGTAAAAAATATTTGTCATGTATTGTTTCAGTCAGTATGTTACTATTTTCGTCTGGGTATGGTATTATTTCAAAAACTGGTGTTTTAATTATTTCTCTTGGAATGTGGGATATTATCAGAATTTCGTTCGTATCAGATTTAAGCCAAGCAGAAGTTTTGATATTAAGAATTTTTTCAGAATTGACGTGAGTTAATGAATCGTGTTTCAAAAATTTTGGGTTAAAGATACCTAAGCGTGTCAGTTGCAAACCAAGTTCTATGTCTTCTATGTATTCAGTGAATTGTTGTAGGTTGAAAATTACTAAGGCTAACATTTGTTCTCCTTCAAAGTTACTATTTAGATGATTGGTCAATTAAATTCATTTATTAATGGCTTCTATTACGTGGTTGAGTTCGCTTACTTGTACATTTTTTTTAGAGATGTCACCTATTTGTTGTTGTAATTCTTCTTTATCTTCTTGATTTAAGGTGCCGAATAAGTATTTGTACATTGTTCCTATAAAATTAGCGAGACCGCGTTTACTACGTTTTGCAATTCTTATACCGTTCATTTCTCTGTTAAGTTCTTCTGTTAGATACTGAATTTGTGGTAGAGTTTCAAAGATTTGAGCTTGCTTGATAAGTTCTTCATAAGTGTTTTCGGTTTTAGTTAAATTAACAGATAAGTAGTGATATTCATAGTTTATTGGTAAATCTAATGATCCGGTTTGAAAGATTAGGTAACCGTTTTTGGCCTGGATAGGTGTTACTTCTAAGTATTGTGTGTTAATTGTCGATAGGAGGCATAACATGAGTATCATGCTCGGGAGTAGGCCTGGAATTATCGTTATTATATTTACTTTTATTAATTTTCTTCTTCTTTTTAAACTTAGATTTATAGTGTATTATTTTTCTACCTCTATTTGTTTCCTCAAAATGTTTTTCGTCTATTTGTCTTAAATTTCCTGTCTTTTTGAATGGGTTAGTCGTTTTTGATCTGACTAGAGGGGATTCTCTGAAATTGGTGTCTATACTAAAGTCTTGTCTAGTTTCATTGAGTTTGTTAATTTTGCTCACTTTATTTTCTTGTGTGTTATAGCAAGGGGTTCCTGCATAAATAAAAATGTCTGCTGGTGCTCGACAATTTGTGTTTTGTTTTGTTTTGTGATTGTATACGTAAAGTATTTTCTCGAATTTTGTGAATTGGTTTTCGGGTTCATTTTCGCTTGATATTATTCTTAATTTTTCATTAACGGTTTTATGAAATTTCTCGATGTCAGAAATTCCATTTTTACTTGTCGTTATATTTAAGGTTACTCCTTCTGAATCTAACCAGAGTTTAAGTGCGATGCACATGAAAGCGGAGTCTTTGTCGGCTTTTATTTCAATGGGTTTACCCATGTCGTTGAATATACGTAAAATAGCTCTTTTAGCTTCAAGCCAGTCTCTACTATTTACTTCTATCAGGGAGGCGTATTAGAATAAATGTCAATACATGATAGGAATTGTTTATTGTTTATTAAGTAGAAATCCATGACATATTTGTCACTGGGGTTAAAGGTTTCTGGGGTTGTTTCGATAGTTAATTTTGTGTTTCTGTGTTCGGTTTTAGCGATGTTACAGATTTCACATTCATTTATGATGTTTTAGATAAGCTTTTGGTAATCGGGGTAATTATAAAGTTCTTTGAACTGAAGTGTTAGTTTTTCTATCCCAGGGTGTAAATATTCTTTATGTGTTTTAAGAATGATTTCTTTGAATTGGGCATATGTTTGAATGTCTATTAGTTTGTTATTGGTTTTCATGGTTTTAGTGAAATTGTCGGGACTTATAATTTGAATATAAGCATTTTGAAATATCTGAAAGTCGATTTCATTAGGGAAGTAAATAACACTTTTCTTATTACAGAAGTATTCTTTAATTAAGTCTTTAGCAAGGGTGTCGGTCATTTCTTTATAACTGATTTTTATTCTAGTTTTGTGGAAATATTTTATTATCTGGACGTCGTCAAAATTGTCTTTTATGAATTCGAATTGTCTGTTATAATAATTAAGGGGCCTTTCTGTTATTGGAATGTGATTTTGGTTATCTTCTGATGCACTCTCATCTTCTTCTCCTAGGAAGTTTTCTTGAATGTGAATTCTGGATAGAGCATCAGCGACATGATTTTCGTTACCAGGTAGGTATTGGATATTATAATCGTATTGTTTAATGTTGTCTTCCATCTCTGTAACTTCATGTTAGGGTCTTTTATATTATTTTGCCATAGAATTGGCCTATGATCACTTAATATGTCGAATTTTAAGAATAGGTCGATAAGGTAAGATAGCTAATGGTTCTTTTTCTATTGCTGAATAGTTAAGTTCGTGTTCGTTAAAAATTCTGCTTGCATTACAAATCGGTTTATGTTCTTGGGATAATACAGCGCCTATAGCTATATTACTTGCGTCTGTCGTTAACGAGAATTTCTTTTCGAAGTTAGGGTATATTAGGATTGGATCGGGAGTAATGATCGTAATGAGTACTTTTAGTTTCTCGAAGGCGGACATGTAGTCATTATCTTTTGTGTTAATTATTGCTCCTTTTTTCAATTTAAGTGTCATGGGTTTTTTATTTTTGCAAAATTGGGAATGAACTTACGGTAGGATCCCCAGAATCCAAGAAAAGATTTTTTTCCTTTTGTAGTTTTTGGGTTAGGAAAATTAACAATTGCATTTATTTTGTTACGGTTTGGTTTTATAGATTCGCTGATCGTAGTTTATCAAATACCCTTTTCAATGACATTATGTGTTCCTCTAGTGAAGTGGAGTAAACGATAATATCATCTAAGTAGACTAAACAATCCTTATAGATTAAATCTTCTAGAAGGTTATTCATGCAACGTTGAAAGGTTGCTGGTGCATTTTTCGAACCGAAAGGCATACGAGTATATTCGTAATGTCCATGTTTTGTTGAGAATGCGGTTTTGGGTATTGACTGTTGGTCCATTTGAATTTGATGGAAACCTTTAGCTAGATCAATGGTTGTGAAGTATTGACAGCGTCCAAGCTTGTCTAATATTTCGTCCATTACAGGAATAGGGAATTTGTCGTCAATGGTTATTTCATTGAGGCTACGATAGTCTATGACTAATCGAAATTTTGGTTTGCCAGAAGCATCGCTTTTCTTTGGGACAATCCAAATTGGAGAACAATAGGGGGATAGATAGGGTCTTCGTGCTTTGTATGAAGTGTTTAATCGTACTTGTGAAGGTCAAATTTTCACCTTCTTTGTACTGAATATCACTGTATTCGAGCAAAACGTGTGAAAGTTGTTCCCTTTCTTCCGTATTTAGATGTTCTAATCTGAATACGTTGGATTCTCTTAACTCGTCGTTTAAGGCGTAGTTAGAGGATGTTACGAGAAGTGCTTCTTCTATGTAAGGGGTAATAAGAGGGTTTTCTTCAGATTCAGAAGATTTGGGACACTCATTGGTAGTCTTGGATTCTTCTGGATTGGATGGCTTTGGCTCATCTGGTTTTAAGTGGGGTTTCCGCTTAATTTTACGGAGGGTTTTCTCCTTTTTTGGGGTATGTAGAGGGGTTTTCTCTAGGTTAGATGACTTGGGGTACTCATTGGTAACCTTTGAATCATCTTTTTGGATGTGATCGTACCACATTTTAAATGGGTAGCCATTTATGTTGACTGTTTGTGTTGAATAGTTAATTTGAGTGTTGTTTGACTAAATAGTTTCTGCCTAATAGTAGATCATATTTTTCTGAGAAATTGTGAATAAAGAATGTTTGTTTAGTCGGACAAAGTTTGCTTGAATGCAATGAAACGCTTTGGTTCAATACTATAGTGCCATTTATAGTGTGGACTTTCATTTTAGAGAATTTTATTGGGAAATTAAAGAAATTTTGTTTCATAATATTGATAGACGAACCAGTGTCTACTTGGAATTTGAGAGTAATATTATTTAGTTTAATTTTTATGAATGGATTACCTACTCCTCTGGATCGCTTTCTGATTCCGAGGCTGGTTGATTATTCCATGTCCATATTGTATTGGTCACTAGAACTTTCTCTCTGCCGTTTGACGGGAGGGTTTGGTGCCTTACTATTTTGTTGTGGGTAATTTAAAGGGTTCTGGGCTCTACCCTGATTTAGCTTTTGCTTAAATTCATGCATAACCTGCTGGTTTGATACAATAGGTTTTGAATTATTGTTGGGATTTGATTTATTTGTGTTGTGCATAACATTATTCGCGAAATTTTGATAATTTCCTTTATTCTTAGAAGTTTGGGGTGGATTTGTGTTAGGATTGGAGTTATTTTGGTGTTTCGTTCGGTCGTTGAAGGTTATTTCGTATACACCTTCTTGTTGTGCTATTTGTTTGAGTTTATATACTGTCGTTATGTCATGTCTAGCAAGGGTCATAAATAACCTTTCGGGCAATTTTCTCATGATCACATCCTTAACTGTGTTGTTTAATGCATTTGTGTATAATAAGGTGTTGTTAACGTTATTTTCTAACATAAGCTTATTTGATATTGTGAATGATTTGGTTTCTAATTCTTCGATGAACTTACGGATACTTCCGTTGAAGGGTATATTGTCGAGGCGACGGAGTAATTCTTCACATGGTGTTTGTGTTTTATATTCGCTGTTGAGTGGGTTCATTAGAGTCGGCCAGGTTGTTGCTCCAGATAATTGTGACACTCGATGGGCATCTCCTGCAAGCTGCATCTCTATTGCGCTGAAGAATACATGTTTTTGTCTGGGGTCCGTTGTTGGATACAGTTGGAGTATGAACTCTATCCTTCATATAAAGGCACTGAGCTCTTGGGTGTCTCCACTGAATGAAGGTATTTGCCTAATTTGATTTAAGGCTTGATTCAAGTGGGATTCTGATAATAGTTGGATTTGTTCGGTTGCCATGGTTGATTTTTGTTTCTGTAGAGTCTTTTGGTTTTTCGATTTTACACTTTTATTAATCGTATGCAGTAGGTTGACTATTGTGTGAGAACCACCGATTATACGTAGTTCTTTTGCGGATAAATAGAGTTTTATTGTATTACGATTTACGTTCACTTAGCGCCGATTCGCGTGGTTCAATCATTAAAAGATACGCTTGGTCGTACAAGGATCTTTTGTCACTGGATTGATATTTGTAATCGAGTCGTACAACTTTTTCTTTTTATCCTACCGGCTGCGCACATTTACGAATTCAGACAGAGGGTTTGATAAAAAAAACACACGATTGAGTTTTATATTTTATTAAACCTTTTTATTAATTCCATTTATGGAAAGAACTAGATCCCGAAATTGGAATATCACGAAATTGGAAAGTTAAATTGGCTTAAGCGGTGTTATCGCGGTTGATAACGTACTCAGTACTGAACTACTGCATGGAGGCATGCTTGCTGTTTTATAGGCTATTTGGGGAAGCCAAAGAGCGAAGTTTAAGAGAGTTGGGTTGTAAACCTCTATTTTCCTGTTGGAAGAGAGTCTTCTGAAGAATAGGGGTAATTGGAGAATCCTGGGACAAGTGCGTAGGCGTAGGCGCCGATCGCGAAAGTTTATTATTTCAGTTGGCTCGCCAAGTGGTCAAATGCAAATGATTAGGGGACGAGAGTCTGTGTTTATAAAGGCGGCAAGTGTCTATGTTTATGATAAGGCGACAAGTGTCTATGTTTATGATTTGCGATCTGTGAGAAAGGGTGGCTTTGGAACATGACGCTGTGTCCAAGGTTAATCGAAGGGCTCTCGTCCTTTGATTACATTTTGTGCTTAGACTTAGATATTTTGTGTTTATATATTAATGTGTGTATATGAGCTTATACTAGTGTATGTTGCTTATAATTATCTTATGGGGATTTGTGGGTGTAATAATGGATATGTTACTTCCCCATCCTTAAGAAAAAAAGCCTGTCCTCAGGCGCTTATTTTAGGGTACAATACAGGGGTATTTACCTGGGGTACAAAGTTTTCTGTTTCAGGGTGTATAATAGTTTCGTTTTCTGGGGTTTGATTTTTGAATTTTACAATTAATTTTTGGGGTATAGTGTTATATTTATAAATAAAGTACAATGCAACAATTATAACTAGTATGATTAATGCTGTAAGTGTTATTATTTGAAAGATATTATTCGTCTGATTGTGTTGTTCGATTATTTCTTTTGTGTGAATGTATTCTAGTGGTTCAAGTTTTGTTACGTTATTATTTACATAGATAGTTTGAGAGTAATCTAACATTGTGTTGCTAATTAATATATCTTCTAATTGAACGGAACAATTAAATGTTTTTATCATATTGTTACCTTCTATTATAATTTCTCTATTAATACAATTTTGGTTTAAAATAGTCTTGGGAAGGTTCCAAGTTGTAATTATATTAGGTTCTACATATTTTATTTCAAAATCAGAATGTGTTTTACTGTATCTACATTGTGTTGAGAGTTGGTTTAGTATACCTGTTATACATTTATTTATGACCAAGCTTTGGTTACTTGCTGTGTAAGTTTGATTATTGTGTAAAAAATATTTGTCATGTATTGTTTCAGTCAGTATGTTACTATTTTCGTCTGGGTATGGTATTATTTCAAAAACTGGTGTTTTAATTATTTCTCTTGGAATGTGGGATATTATCAGAATTTCGTTCGTATCAGATTTAAGCCAAGCAGAAGTTTTGATATTAAGAATTTTTTCAGAATTGACGTGAGTTAATGAATCGTGTTTCAAAAGTTTTGGGTTAAAGATACCTAAGCGTGTCAGTTGCAAACCAAGTTCTATGTCTTCTATGTATTCAGTGAATTGTTGTAGGTTGAAAATTACTAAGGCTAACATTTGTTCTCCTTCAATTCCTTTATTAATGGCTTCTATTACGTGGTTGAGTTCGCTTACTTATACATTATTTTTAGAGATGTCACCTATTTGTTGTTGTAATTCTTCTTTATCTTCTTGATTTAAGGTGCCGAATAAGTATTTGTACATTGTTCCTATAAAATTAGCGAGACCGCGTTTACTACGTTTTGTAATTCTTATACCGTTCATTTCTCTGTTAAGTTTTTCTGTTAGATACTGAATTTGTGGTAGAGTTTCAAAGATTTGAGCTTGATTGATAAGTTCTTCATAAGTGTTTTCGGTTTTAGTTAAATTAACAGATAAGTAGTGATATTCATAGTTTATTGGTAAATCTAATGATCCGGTTTGAAAGATTAGGTAACCGTTTTTGGCCTGGATAGGTGTTACTTCTAAGTATTGTGTGTTAATTGTCGATAGGAGGCATAACATGAGTATCATGTTTATTATATATATTATATTTACTTTATTTATTTATTTTACTTTATTTACATTATTATATTTACTTTTATTAATTTTCTTCTTCTTTTTAAACTTAGATTTATAGTGTATTATTTTTCTACCTCTATTTGTTTCCTCAAAATGTTTTTCGTCTATTTGTCTTAAATTACCGGTCTTTTTGAATGGGTTAGTCGTTTTTGATCTGACTAGAGGGGATTCTCTGAAATTGGTGTCTATACTAAAGTCTTGTCTAGTTTCATTGAGTTTGTTAATTTTGCTCACTTTATTTTCTTGTGTGTTATAGCAAGGGGTTCCTGCAAAAATAAAAATGTCTGCTGGTGCTCGACAATTTGTGTTTTGTTTTGTTTTGTGATTGTATACGTAAAGTATTTTCTCGAATTTTGTGAATTGGTTTTCGGGTTCATTTTCGCTTGATATTATTCTTAATTTTTCATTAACGGTTTTATGAAATTTCTCGATGTCAGAAATTCAATTTTTACTTGTCGTTATATTTAAGGTTACTCCTTCTGAATCTAACCAGAGTTTAAGTGCGATGCACATGAAAGCGGAGTCTTTGTCGGCTTTTATTTCAATGGGTTTACCCATGTCGTTGAATATACGTAAAATAGCTCTTTTAGCTTCAAGCCAGTCTCTACTATTTACTTCTATCAGGGAGGCGTATTAGAATAAATGTCAATACATGATAGGAATTGTTTATTGTTTATTAAGTAGAAATCCATGACATATTTGTCACTGGGGTTAAAGGTTTCTGGGGTTGTTTCGATAGTTAATTTTGTGTTTCTGTGTTCGGTTTTAGCGATGTTACAGATTTCACATTCATTTATGATGTTTTAGATAAGCTTTTGGTAATCGGGGTAATTATAAAGTTCTTTGAACTGAAGTGTTAGTTTTTCTATGCCAGGGTGTAAATATTCTTTATGTGTTTTAAGAATGATTTCTTTGAATTGGGCATATGTTTGAATGTCTATTAGTTTGTTATTGGTTTTCATGGTTTTAGTGAAATTGTCGGGACTTATAATTTGAATATAAGCATTTTGAAATATCTGAAAGTCGATTTCATTAGGGAAGTAAATAACACTTTTCTTATTACAGAAGTATTCTTTAATTAAGTCTTTAGCAAGGGTGTCGGTCATTTCTTTATAACTGATTTTTATTCTAGTTTTGTGGAAATATTTTATTATCTGGACGTCGTCAAAATTGTCTTTTATGAATTCGAATTGTCTGTTATAATAATTAAGGGGCCTTTCTGTTATTGGAATGTGATTTTGGTTATCTTCTGATGCACTCTCATCTTCTTCTCCTAGGAAGTTTTCTTGAATGTGAATTCTGGATAGAGCATCAGCGACATGATTTTCTTTACCAGGTAGGTATTGGATATTATAATCGTATTGTTTAATGTTGTCTTCCATCTCTGTAACTTCATGTTAGGGTCTTTTATATTATTTTGCCATAGAATTGGCCTATGATCGCTTAATATGTCGAATTTTAAGAATAGGTCGAATAGGTAAGATAGCTAATGGTTCTTTTTCTATTGGTGAATAATTAAGTTCGTGTTCGTTAAAAATTCTGCTTGCATTACAAATCGGTTTATGTTCTTGGGATAATACAGCGCCTATAGCTATATTACTTGCGTCTGTCGTTAACGAGAATTTCTTTTCGAAGTTAGGGTATATTAGGATTGGATCGGGAGTAATGATCGTAATGAGTACTTTTAGTTTCTCGAATGCGGACATGTAGTCATTATCTATTGTGTTAATTATTGCTCCTTTTTTCAATTTAAGTGTCATGGGTTTTTTATTTTTGCAAAATTGGGAATGAACTTACGGTAGGATCCGCAGAATCCAAGGAAAGATTTTTTTCCTTTTGTAGTTTTTGGGTTAGGAAAATTAACAATTGCATTTATTTTGTTACGGTTTGGTTTTATAGATTCGCTGATCGTAGTTTATCAAATACCCTTTTCAATGACATTATGTGTTCCTCTAGTGAAGTGGAGTAAACGATAATATCATCTAAGTAGACTAAACAATCCTTATAGATTAAATCTTCTAGAAGGTTATTCATGCTACGTTGAAAGGTTGCTGGTGCATTTTTCGAACCGAAAGGCATACGAGTATATTCGTAATGTCCATGTTTTGTTGAGAATGCGGTTTTGGGTATTGACTGTTGGTCCATTTGAATTTGATGGAAACCTTTAGCTAGATCAATGGTTGTGAAGTATTGACAGCGTCGAAGCTTGTCTAATATTTCGTCCATTACAGGAATAGGGAATTTGTCGTCAATGGTTATTTCATTGAGGCTACGATAGTCTATGACTAATCGAAATTTTGGTTTGCCAGAAGCATCGCTTTTCTTTGGGACAATCCAAATTGGAGAACAATAGGGGGATTTTGATTTCCTAATTATTTTTTGTTCTATCATTTCGTTGATTTGTTTATTAACTTCTTGGTCAAATTCTTGGGGGTATTTATATGGTTTTTTATAGATAGGGTCTTCGTGCTTTGTATGAATAGAGTGTTTAATCGTACTTGTGAAGGTCAAATTTTCACCTTCTTTGTACTGAATATCACTGTATTCGAGCAAAACGTGTGAAAGTTGTTCCCTTTCTTCCGTATTTAGATGTTCTAATCTGAATACGTTGGATTCTCTTAACTCGTCGTTTAAGGCGTAGTTAGAGGATGTTACGAGAAGTGCTTCTTCTATGTAAGGGGTAATAAGAGGGTTTTCCTCAGATTCAGAAGCTTTGGGACACTCATTGGTAGTCTTGGATTCTTCTGGATTGGATGGTTTTGGCTCATCTGGTTTTAAGTGGGGTTTCCGCTTAATTTTACGGAGGGTTTTATCCTTTTTTGGGGTATGTAGAGGGGTTTCCTCTAGGTTAGATGACTTGGGGTACTCATTGGTAACCTTTGAATCATCTTTTTGGATGTGATCGTACCACATTTTAAATGGGTAGCCATTTATGTTGACTGTTTGTGTTGAATAGTTAATTTGAGTGTTGGTTGACTCTAAATAGTTTCTGCCTGTGAATAAAGAATGTTTGTTTAGTCGGACAAAGTTTGCTTGAATGCAATGAAACGCTTTGGTTCAATACTATAGTGCCATTTATAGTGTGGACTTTCATTTTAGAGAATATTATTGGGAAATTAAAGAAATTTTGTTTCATAATATTGATAGACGAACCAGTGTCTACTAGGCATTTGAGAGTAATATTATTTAGTTTAATTTTTATGAATGGATTACCTACTCCTCTGGATCGCTTTCTGATTCCGAGGCTGGTTGATTATTCCATGTCCATATTGTATTGGTCACTAGCACTTTCTCTCTGCCGTTTGACGGGAGGGTTTGGTGCCTTACTATTTTGTTGTGGGTAATTTAAAGGGTTCTGGGCTCTACCCTGATTTAGCTTTTGCTTAAATTCATGCATAACCTGCTGGTTTGATACAATAGGTTTTGAATTATTGTTGGGATTTGATTTATTTGTGTTGTGCATAACATTATTCGCGAAATTTTGATAATTTCCTTTATTCTTAGAAGTTTGGGGTGGATTTGTGTTAGGATTGGAGTTATTTTGGTGTTTCGTTCGGTCGTTGAAGGTTGTTTCGTATACACCTTCTTGTTGTGCTATTTGTTTGAGTTTATATACTGTCGTTATGTCATGTCTAGCAAGGGTCATAAATAACCTATCGGGCAATTTTCTCATGATCACATCTTTAACTGTGTTGTTTAATGCATTTGTGTATAATAAGCCCTTGTTAACGTTATTTTCTAAATAAGCTTATTTGATATTGTGAATGATTTGGTTTCTAATTCTTCGATGAACTTACGGATACTTCCGTTGAAGCGTATATTGTCGAGGCGACGGAGTAATTCTTCACATGGTGTTTGTGTTTTATATTCGCTGTTGAGTGCGTTCATTAGAGTCGGCCAGGTTGTTGCTCCAGATAATTGTGACACTCGATAGGCATCTCCTGCAAGCTGCATCTCTATTGCGCTGAAGAATACATGTTTTTGTCTGGGGTCCGTTGTTGGATACAGTTGGAGTATGAACTCTATCCTTCATATAAAGGCACTGAGCTCTTGGGTGTCTCCACTGAATGAAGGTATTGGCCTAATTTGATTTAAGGCTTGATTCAAGTGGGATTCTGATAATAGTTGGATTTGTTCGGTTGCCATGGTTGATTTTTGTTTCTGTAGAGTCTTTTGGTTTTTCGATTTTACACTTTTATTAATCGTATGCAGTAGGTTGACTATTGTGTGACAACCACCGATTATACGTAGTTCTTTTGCGGATAAATAGAGTTTTATTGTATTACGATTTACGTTCACTTAGCGCCGATTCGCGTGGTTCAATCATTAAAAGATACGCTTGGTCGTACAAGGATCTTTTGTCACTGGATTGATATTTGTAATCGAGTCGTACAACTTTTTCTTTTTATCCTACCGGCTGCGCACATTTACGAATTCAGACCGAGGGTTTGATAAAAAAAACACCCGATTGAGTTTTATATTTTATTAAACCTTTTTATTAATTCCATTTATGGAAAGAACTAGAGCCATTTGATTATCAAGAAATTGGAAAGTTAAATTGGCTTAAGCGGTGTTATCGCGGTTGATAACGTACTCAGTACTGAACTACTGCATGGAGGCATGCTTGCTGTTTTATAGGCTATTTGGGGAAGCCAAAGAGCGAAGTTTAAGAGAGTTGGGTTGTAAACCTCTATTTTCCTGTTGGAAGGGAGTCTTCTGAAGAATAGGGGTAATTGGAGAATCCTGGGACAAGTGCGTAGGCGTAGGCGCCGATCGCGAAAGTTTATTATTTCAGTTGGCTCGCCAAGTGGTCGAATGCAAATGATTAGGGGACGAGAGTCTGTGTTTATAAAGGCGGCAAGTGTCTATGTTTATGATAAGGCGACAAGTGTCTATGTTTATGATTTGCGATCTGTGAGAAAGGGTGGCTTTGGAACATGACGCTGTGTCCAAGGTTAATCGAAGGGCTCTCGTTCTTTGATTACATTTTGTGCTTAGACTTAGATATTTTGTGTTTATACATTAATGTGTGTATATGTGCTTATACTAGTGTATGTTGCTTATAATTATCTTATGGGGATTTGTGGGTGTAATAATGGATATGTTTCTATATACATTAAAATAACCTATTTGTGCGTTCTTATTAATTTTAGCATAAAACAGAGCATACATATACATTAATATAACCTATTTGTGCGTTCCTATTAATTTTAGCCCTAAGGGTGGCATATTGTTGACTTCCCTATAAACAGTTATGTTTGATAATATACGTGTATATCACAAAGGGAGTAAGCTCAAAAATGTTAGTGGTTGTGAATCTGTTGACATGGTTGTATAATTGACCTATAAAGATGCTGTAAGTGCGGAGTGACACACAGCCAGGAATTCCGTCGGGATCTGGCAAATATACAGGCTTAACACGCTGGAGATCGGAAAGTATCGAGCTTTCGCTTAGAGTGGGAGCAAATATTAAATTCCACTTTATAGATACCGCGTAAGAATACGGCTGTTCAGAATGAACAGAACCTAAGTGCACAGCCTGGAATTCCGTCGGGACCTAGCGAACAGAAGGTTTAACATGCTAAAGATCGGATAGCAGTGACCTTTCGTTTAGAGTGTGGCAAAATATCAAATTCGAATTTGTTACCGCGTAAGACTAAAGCTGTTCAGAATGAGATCGATGAGATGAGATGAGATCGATGTTCAGAATGAGATTCAAATAGATCGGCTATTGCCTGATCCGTATTTTAAAAAATTAGCGATGAAGGGTAAGAAGTGGTTTTGCGCTTAGTATTAAAGAAATTATTAAACTGCTTTGGATCCCTTGCTAACTGGAACTTACAACGGCTTAAATAGTTTCTGTAACACTGATCATTAAGCTAGGTATACGGTGTCTTTAAATTTTGTATAAAGTCAGTACCCTACATTTCTGAGGTCAGTCAACTCTTTATTGAACCAAGGAGGTTGGTTAGATACAGATGGATAGTGCATCGAAACACAAGAGTTAACAAATGATTTAATTGCCGTATTATAAATACTTATGGCCATGATGTTGAAAGATAAATCGGATAAATTAAAGCCAGATATAAAATGTAGCCTCAGAAAATTAGCCTTGCAAAAATAATGTATTCGCTTGGTTGACTTTTCTGATTTTTCTTTTATTACGGCACCTGTGTCGATTGTCACCTAAAAAGTAGGATGATATGAATTGAAGGTTGTTACAAGGATTTGTTACAAGGCACAGATCCAGCAATCGACGAAGAGAAATTCGAATATGATTAACCCACAACAACGGTTTGTCAAGCCATGTTGTGATATAGGTAGAAGGATAATCGATTTTTCTTCTATTCAAATTACCTAGAACTACCAATTGGTCTCTATTTCATTTTGTATAGCGGAAGAGGCCTGACCCTCAAGATGTGTTCATTTCGTGCATAAATGGTCCTGACAGTGGCTTCATTAAATTGGACTTCTTACTGAAATATTAATATTAACTAAGCCGAAAAAAAAGAATTATCAATGTTTCAAAAACGTCACTATCAAAGAGCAGCTCAGCTATCAAACGTGAGATATGATAGAGGCAAATTTCATAAATTTTTCCTGATGCCGTTCAATAATGGAAACCCTAGGACGGATTTCCAAACTCCATGGTATTTCGCCTGACAAAACCAAACATTGCATACGCCTTCAAGGAATATAATTCAAGTGAACAAAAAACTGTAATTTTCTATCAAAAAGGACTCCCAGGTCCAAAATCTCATCTAACAAGCACAGCGGTTCATTATTTATGGAGTAGCGAGAAGCAATTGTTGAGAAGCATTTTCACTATGTAACAACATTGCATTTATTTATAAATAAAGGCAGGTTATTGCTGCCTTCGGCTGTGATTAATTTAATAAGAGAGAACTTAAGATTACCCTAACTCGCACAGATCACGGCGGCCGATCAGCATCCGAAGTAAACATTCATGTGTCGTTCGTCGTCACACACAGCTTTTACTGCTGTTACTTGTTACCTACTCCCCTTCATTTTAAAAATGGGCGTCCTCGTCCATGTCTATGTTATCAAGGATTTGCGTTACCGACATCGAGGCTCCACTTTGCCGCCTGATACATCATAATAATTAACATTACGTAGAATGCAAAGCAGATTGATGTTGCTGAAGGTGGCATCTGATTGTAAGCATTTGTAACCCGTTATATGCTGCAGCATTTCTTCGTTTGACTAGTAAAGAAAGGGCAGGCTTAAGAGCTGCTGGTGCCTAATTGACGAAAAGTAGTTGGCCGATCCTTCATATGGGTGCTATGGATAAGATGAGCCGACCAACAGGCTGCAAACGGTTGATTGTAGCCCATTCCATGAGGTGACGGCGACCCATCTAGTTTGACCTTGCATTCATTTGTTTTCATCGAGATGTGATATCCGGCCGGTGTGCGCTTTTCAAATTATCTACCATACAAACTAAAACTTATTGTACAAGATTCAGTAATTAACATAGTATTTGTTTCTATTTTAACTTAACCCTTGTGAAAACTTTTTTTAGAATCGTCTTTGGGTCAACAGTGCAACTTCAAAATATTTATTTTGGCAAGAGTGAGGGTTTAACAAAAAAAAAAAACAATAAAATTTTACAATGACAATTTTATGAATTTAAAAAATAAGATTTAATTTTTTACTGACCACAACTTATTAGCCTAATAAATAATCTTGTAGGTGGCCTTACCGAATATTGTCCTTGTTGAACACCCTCCCTTGAGTTAGGACCGTTGTCCCTATATCAGCATCGACCCTAGTCTCGACATACAGAGACGTAAGTTTATCCCCCAGTCTCTTGTTGGTTTTAACTAACACCTTCTCACCTCTCTCAAATACTATATTCTACCTAGTCGGACTATTCCGATCTAACTGTTACTGCTGTGCCTTCTATTTTCCTTTCCAATTTAAGACACCATGCAATCTCTGTAAGAGTACTGTGGAACCTTTTCCCTTACCATTGGAGGTACTATGTAAAGGTGGAGCATTTCAATTTCAATTTCAATATTGATTTTTTAGCATGGATCGTATTGTTTCGGAGTTAAGCGATGCCTCATTATCGCAATTTATCGATATAACATTAGGAAAAAGGTTGACCAGCTGAAGGATTGGGACCTTTAATTCCAATATTGAACGCGATGCAATTGGATGAATTGGCTAATGTTTAATGGTGTAAATATGTTTAAGTCATTTTTGGCATAGAGGTAGTAGAGGAGACAGTATGAATAATTCCCTTTCATTTGTAGCATAATTTAATTCCATTTCTTTTAGCGTTCGGGATATCATTGTTATAGGCCGTTTTCCCTGAGACAATACTGCACCTATGCCAAAGGATGACGCATTGGTCGTCAAATTAAATGGTCTCATAAAATCAGGATAATGAAGAACAACGTTCTCTGATTCAAGGATACTTCTAAGATACTTCTTCAGTTTCTGAAAAAACAATAACGTCATCCACATAAACATAACAGATTATTCTTATCCCGTAGTACATCATCCATGGCCCTCTGAAAGATGCTTGAGGCATTCTTCAGCCCGAACGGTAGGCGGCAGAACTCATATTTGCCTCCGTTGACTGAAAATGATGTCTTTTCTCGGTTCAATTCTGGAAATTCAATATGGTGATATGCGGACTTAAGGTCAAGCGTATTCAGAGAAAAATGTTGCCCTCCCGAGATTCGACAGTATCATATTTATATGCGGCATCGGGTATCTATCGGCAATAGTTTTTAAATGTAACTTCCTGAAATCGACTATTAAGCGTTTATTGGGCGATCTCGCAGCGTCGGTGCCTTTTTTAGCTACAACCTATATGGGGTTATTGTACGGAGACCTGGATGGCCGAATAATGCCATTTCTGAGTAGATCTTTGATCCCGATTCACGAAATCGAAAGAATTTTGAATAAACTGGCTCATTATCCTCTGTCCGAATGGTCGCTACGACATTTGTGTTGAATGGTAAGTTCTTACACATTACACAATGTGTAAGGGCACGACAATATCCTCAATCTTCGTGAAGTTAACTTGAGCGAATTTTTGAAAGATCTTCTTATTATCATTGGATCTTCACGTCCTCCATTAAACTCGATAGCATTGCCCTCGAGGTCAATTGTCGCACCTACTTGCGCTAAAAGGTCAAGGCCAATTATGCCTTCAAATGTTTTATGTTCGGAATAATAAGAATAAATGGCTTTCTACAACAACAGATCAAGCTTATATTTGCGTTCTATTTTTTCAAAGCCATTAAGGTTTTTTTTTTTCTTCTCTTTTTATATACAATCTGTCTTAAGCAAGTATGACAATAAGTAATTTTTATAATTAATCTTAAATTAACAGAGGCAGTAGTTATCCATTAAGCCCTACTACATACTCTATGCATAACATGTTTTAATACTTAATGCCTGGCTTTTTGATTTCCAGGCTTGGATATTGGGATGATTTTTGCAGTTTTCCATGCAACAGGAAAATATCTAATCTTAAAACAATTATTAAATATAAGAGTTAAAAAAGAAATTGAATTTTTAGGTAGATTTTTAATGCACAGGTTAAGAATTGTATCAGTGCCAGGAGATTTCTTAGTTTTAAGTGCCTTATTTATAGCTCGGACTTTGCAAGTTGATATGGCAGGTACATTCGAGGAAACTGTCTGACAACTGAGATTATGTAAGGAAGTGTTAACTAAACCTAATGTTTCAGCATCTGAGAAATGAGAAGTTAGATTGTGTTTCTGCTCAAAAATATCTGCTAGCAAGTTGGATTTCTCCAAACCCGTTGAAAATCGTTCATTGTTGTGATTAAAGCATGGAATATAACTATGTTTGTTTTTAATTATTTTAGTTAATTTCCATAGTGGCTTGGAATCATTTGACAAGGCAGATAGTTTATTATCCCAAGAGTGATTGTTAAATACGAGAAATTCTTGACGAATCTTGGAGTTCAGGAAGTTAAGTTTCGCTTTATATAGTGGTTGTCGGGTTCTTATCCATTGTCTTTGGACGACATTTCTTTGGGCAATGGTGCTTTGTAAACTAGTCCAGCTAGTTTACGGCATGGAAGTTTAATTTGAGTTTTAGGGACAGACAGATCAGTGGCCATAGCTAAATCCTCTGTTATAAAATTGATCATATTATTTATTATAACAGGGTTAGGGAAAAGATCTTGAAAAGCTAATAATCTTAATTTCTGAATGTCGTTTAAAATACGTTTAAATTTTTTCCAATTGGCTATTGCAAACTGAGGAATGGTTTTCAAATTTTTTAAGCTTACTTCGACATTAATTTTGCATAGCACCGGAAGGTGGTCTGAAGACAAGTCAGCATTAACAACAGGTGCAGAGAATCTTCGGATAATTAGTAAGAAATAGATCTAAAGTGGATGGGTTTCCTTTGTAACTTTCTGGAATGTAGGTAGGATCCATAGGATATAGAATTTTTAATTTACCTATACTAGCCAAATCATTTAAAATGTTGCCGTAACAATTGGCTCTTGCACAATTCCATAATCGATTTCTACAATTTAAGTCACCACCGACAATATAGTTACCATCAATGTTAGAAATTTTAATGAGATCGGATCTAAGCATATCTTTGGTATGCTTAGAGGATGGCAGTGAAACACAGTGGCTCATAAGACAATTGGCCCGTTGACCGGGAAAATAGGCAGAAAAAATTTTAAGATTTTGCCCAGCTATATTTTCAATTAAATGGGTATTTATGTTTTGGACTTGTTCGTGTAGAATACCATTCTTAATTATAATTGCTACTCCTCCACCCCTGGAGGAAGTACGATCATTTCTATACACTTTGTAGTTCGGAATTAAAAATCTAGAATTTTGTGTTAGTCAGGTTTCGCAAAAGAGACATATATGAGTTTGATTTTTAACAAGGAAATCTATTAACTCCAGACGTTTTACAAGTACGGCACGGGCGTTCCATACCATAATATTGAGTTGACTAAGGGATCTATTTGTTATATTTAACACATATTTAACAGCAAGTTCAGCAATAACATTAAATTGTTGTATTTTAGTTGTGCATCCACTAAGCTTTTCCATAAGCTCTGTAAGAAGTGCAGTAATTTCATTTACAGTAAATAAATCAGGAGAGTTAGAGGGTCTTCCTGTAACTGCCTGACTATAACTTAAATAAGTACCATTTGAAGGTGACGTTGGAGAAGGTTTTGCCGTTACAGTTCCTCTGGCCATAGTTTGTGTAACTATGTTACTCGCTGGTCCACGCCGATTTTTTTGAGTATGATTAGTGAAGAGCTGCTTATTTGTGTTTTGATATCGAAGAGAGCGAAGAGAGCGCTTTGACAAGAGAGCTTGATAAGACAGTCTGCAAGAGCAATTCTCATCAGTAGAAGAGTGGTTGTTTTTGCAATTTGCACATTTTTGTACAGTGGTGTTTTTGCAGTCGAAGTTTTATGACTACCCGCACAGTGGGCACATGACGTTTTGACAGCACACTGTAGAGAACCATGACCAAATAGTTGGCAGTTATAACATTGGGTTCGCTTATTTGGCGATTTTGCTTTGTACTCCCATCGTACCTTAGTATGATTAATATGTGAGTAGTTCTTTCTCAATAACTGTAAATGTGTACTCTTGTGAGCAAAGTACACTACATATAAGAGCAAGTTTTGATTGTTTCTGGTCATTTTTTCACCAATTTTGACGTCAATGCAGTCAAGACCAATTCCACACAACATTGATTTTACATCAGTTACAGGGTATTTATCAAGGCCCGAAAGTACTGCCTTATATGGCTTATTGTTTTTAGAGATATAAGAAAAGAACTCATATTTAAGCATTTTAAGCTTGGCACAGATTAGATCAAACATTTTTGCGCCATTAAGAAATATCTTAATACCAATGGAAATGGTTTTGAAGCAATAATCAGTTATATTCATTTCAGCAAGAAGGTCATGTAAGATCTTAGACGACTGTTTGATCAAAGTAATTGGTGGCATTTTTTCAGTATGGTTAACCACTGCTTCATCTTCAGTAATATTGATAGGCGCCTCAGGGTCAATAATGTCATTAGTATCATCTTCATCCTCAATTGCTTGTAACAAGCGAAAATAATTAACAAACTCGTCTTTGTTTGGTTTTTTAATATTTTGGGATCGTGGCATTTTAAAGCTGGCAGGTGCCTGGGCACCGCAGGGTTGTTGATATACGTCGCTTTATGATTGTTGTTGGTTTTCTTATCATCAAAATTCAATTTTGTTTAGTTGTCGTTGGCTAAAGGGATTAACGGTAAACGATAAAAGAGAATTTAAAGTAAACACCGAAACCGAATTGCGCGTTAAGACACATGTCCGAAATTAAGCAAGATCGGAAAGCATATGCCAAAAAATGTTAAGCAGGGCCAGACTTATCATAAGAATATTGGTAGCAGGAGTTTTTCATTCGTTGGTGCCCCCGACGACCTTGAAGAATACGTGTTTTGCAACTCATTAATTACCTTCGCTGCTCTAACAATTCAGCAAAGGTTTGATTCCGCAAATAGATCGTCCTCTGTATTAACTCTCTAACTGGCAAAAAATTTTAAATGGAAACGGTGCTGGGCGTATATGTCCTCACACCACACATTAAACAAAAAGTGGCGAGTTAGTTTTGGCTAACTCATCGTATCATATGAACATCATATAATCATCAAATCATTGAGAACCTGCCACTCCGCCCCCATAATGTCCATTGAATATAACGAACCGTATCCGCAATTAGAAACCGTACGAGTCACAATCGTACGTGGCCTTGATGGTGTGTCTTGCGCCCAATGCTGTCAGCATAGAGTTAGTGCCTGACCTAATGTAGCATACAACCTGCAATGGTAATTGCGTGATCTTGCCGCACTTGCCACACCCCATCAGTATCAATGTGCATGGTCAGTAAAAGGTGGGGTTCCAATTAATCTTTGAGCTACTCGCTCGAAAGTTTATAAATCTTAAATAAGAACCACATGCGGTTTCGATCAAGAAAATAAAAACAAGAGAAAATGCTTTAGTCGATTTCCCAGACTTACTGAGCTAGAGGAAGTGCGAGCGATAAATTTCATAATTATCTGGAATAAAGCGATAGAAATTTACAAGCCTAACAACAAATAAAATAAAAAAAATCAAAAAAATTTTTAAAAGTGTGGGCGTGACAGTTTTGGTCGGCTTGTGGGCGTGCAAGCATCATTTAACAAAATTGTTCTTAACTCTGGAATCTGCATGCCTAATCTCAACATTCTATCTTCTCTAGTTCCTGAGATCTCGACGTTCATTCGGACGGACGGCTATTGATCGTGATCAAGAATATCGGAAATGCTTCCTTCTATCGGTTACATACTTTTCAACGAATCTAGTATAACCTTTTACTCTAGAGTAACGGGTATAAGAAATACTTTTCTATCGGCACCTAAAATGAAGCGAACATTGTTTAAGCGTCGATTCCACTATAATTTTTGGTAGCGCAATGTACCAATATAACCGGTCTAGGTTAAAATTAATTATTTCTCAATTAATACTTTTTTAATTTACTGCTCCGAACAGGACGTTGATGATGCAATTGATCTGTTCACCAACAACATAAAAACAGCAGCTAGACTGGCAACTGGCAGCATATCTCGGCAGCCCGCGGCAGATCGAATCCCAATAACCAGGGAGATCCTGCTACTCATAGCTGAGAAGAGGGGCTTACGCAATAGGTGGATGAGGTCTCGCCACATCGAGCGCTGAGTAGGTTGGAATCCGAATGCTTCGACGAAAGGCTTTCCAACACTGGATTCGAAAGTTAAGCGACGCATTCACTCTGGAAGGCCACGCGTGCTATCAAAAGGCGTTGTACGAGGAAGGCGCCATTAGCCTACAGTAACGGGACATGGTGTCGGACCGACTTGGAGCAAGCGGAGGTATTCGCTGCGCACCTCGCCGAGCGATTTCAACCATACAATCTTGCCAGCCTGCAACAGGTTGAAGAAACTCAGGAGCAGTTGAGCCAAGCGCTTCAAATGGATCCACCAATCACGACGTTTGAACCTTGCGAGATAGCCGATGTCATTGCGAACCAGAGTAACAGGACAGGACGTTATCTGCAACGCCACATTGAAGGCACTGCCCAGTCATGCGATCCTCTACATAGCGTTGGTTTTTAATGCTATCATGAGGTTGCAATACTTCCCTCATCAGTGGGAGCTCGGGATAATCTCCATGATCCACAAACCTGGCAAGCCGGAAAGACTCTATGCCCGCCTCCTACCGGCCGATCAGTCTTCTCCTTTCAATCTCGAAGGTGTTTGACAGACTGATTGCTGCCCGGATTGAAACGATCATGGAAGCCCAGGGAATTACCCCTGAGCACCAGCTCGGTTTTCGTGCTGGCCACTGTACTGTCGAGCAGCTCCATCGGGTCGTCGAGCAAATTCTGACTGCCTACGGCATTAAGGAATATTGCAACAGCCTCTTCTTGGACATTCGAGAAGCGTTTGATCGAGTGTGGCACATCGGACTCCAACTAAAAATCAAACAGACGCTACCTGCTCCATATTTTGGGTTGGTGATCATCAATAGCATCAATAGCAGTAACTCCACCAACGTCTGCTTTACTCTAAAGCGGAGAACGCCACCGACCGTCCATATTGAGGGAGCCCCCTTACCACAGCCGAACGCAGCAAAGTACCTTGGAGTGCTGCTGGACCGCAGACTCACATTTGCCAAGCATGTGACTGCCATCAGAACACGCTTACGTGCTTAGGTGGCGAAGCACTAATGGCTACTCTGCTCGCGCAGTAAACTGTCACTCTCCAACAAGCTGACAATTTACAACAGAACAGATCGGCTGCGAGTGGTTTGTGCGAAACACCACCCTGCACAGAGACCTCAAACTCGCGACGGTATTTGACGAGGTAAACCAGCACTCGAGTCGACACCATGACAGGCTGGAGCGCCACAGAAATCGACTTGCCAGTGCTCTAAACAGATCTCGCCCACCAAGGAGGCTCAACAGAAGGCAACCGAATGATCTCATTTCCCGATCTCATTTGACTAGGGCCAGCAGAAGTTTATTTGTTATCTGTGATTGTTTTGTTATTGTTAAAATTTTGTTAAATTGATAAAGCTAACTAGACTATACTTAGTCGGCACGCCCAAATGGGCTGAATCAATAGAGAAAAAGGACATAAAGGGGTTCCCAGATTTCCCCGTACGCCTCAATAAAGCTTTAAGAAAAAAAAAAAAAAAAACTTTATGTCTTTACGATCTAGCAGGGGCACAGAAAAATTCCTAATCGCTCGAGAACTTTTGAAAGGCCGTGATTAAAAAGGCTATTGAAAATAAGAGATAAGTCCGATAATTCAGAGCTGGGTTTACTTAGTGGAAAGCATTACGAAAAACTTAATCCGAATAGCGGATAATATCGCATAAATCCAAGCTCGGCCTAATAAGTGGAGATCGGTTCAGAAAACATAATCAAAATCCAAATATTCTTTTAGGGTTAGATTTATATTTGTAAAGATATTTGATATTTATATATAATAGAGTATAAATCAAGCTCACTAAACTAACCACTGATACTTTTTAAATGGCCGTCCTGGGACTCCTGCGAAGCTGTAATGCGACAACACCACCAACTTCGGCTTTTGTAAAGTCAGATGTAAAGTCAGCACAGCACCTGTTTTTTTTGGACGGCCAAGACTTCTTGACCGCGGATGAGCTCGGAACTTCATTGGTCAGTGGTCAGCAGTCCGGGCAATCTGCTAGTGCATAGTTTAAGCAAGTTGCACAAACGTCGCCGTCATCGAGGACAACGTTCCACCTCAGCAGTAGATGATCGGGAGCGTCGTGGCGGGAAGGTCCGAGATGAGTGCCAAGGATCGATCGTATCAGCGTATTGCCAGTTTTGGACTGAAGGACAAGAGCAGGGGCGCAATAAGGCTTTCCTTTGGTTCAACCACGCAAGCAGGGACATCCAAGCTGATGAATGTCTTGGGGAGCTGATTCGTCCCAGTGTAGTTTTAGTAGCAACAAAAAATGATTTATGCAAAATGATTTATGCCACGATGGGAGTAACTAAAAAGTGGCGATGCTACGGACAAAATGTAGAATAGCTTTTAATTTGATTTTACCTCTACCTCTACTTTTAATTACCTCGACCGTAGCCGCTCCACCCGGAAAGTCATCCACATAAAATGACGATTTGATGGCTTTAGCCCCAATTCACAATTTGTCCATAAATTTGTCGGCTAGATATAACAAGCTGTGTATGGCTAAATACGGTGAAGCCGCTGTACCGTAAGCGACGGTATTCAATTCGAAAGTTCTCAATGGTTGCTTTGGCGAAGCTCTCCAAAGGATGTATTGGAATCTGCGACCTCCGGCTGACACGCTACCTTGACGGAACATCTTAACCACATCAGCAGTGATTGTGTAGCGATGTATACGTAAACAATTGAAATTCTTTTATAGCCTTGACCTTTTTAGGTGAATTTTTAATTCCCCTTCGGGACACTAAAAGTGCAAGTTCTTCAAAAAACTCAGATTTATCGACACAATCTCATGCCTGCATCGCATAACATTTTTACCATTTTATTTTGAGAGAGAAAATGATTACGTCGTCAAAGTAGACATAGAAAGTTTAACGATGTGTTCTCTTAGAACATAATTTATGGCTCGCTGGAAACCTACCGTTTTTGGAAACCAAAGGGAAGCCTGAAAAATTCATACTTCCCATTGTTGACCGTCTATCTCATCCCGATCACGCTCCGCGAGATAAATTTGGTGGATGCGTTTCGACCATATAAAGTAATTATATTCTTGATCAGGATCAAATGCGGATTCGATCTGGCCATATCTGTCTGTCCGTCCGTATGAACGTCAAGATCTCAGAAAGTATATAATCTATAGAGTTGAGATTAGGCATGCAAATTCCATAGACATTGCCGTAGCGTAAGTTTGTTGAATGATGTTTCCACGCCCACTCTAACGCTCACAAACCGCCCAAAACTGTCACGCCCACACTTTTAAAATATTTTAAAATAATTTTTGGCTTTTTCTATCGATATTCCAGAGCTGAGTAATGGGTATCTGATAGTCGGGGAACTCGACTATAGTATTCTATCTTCTTTTCTACTTCTTTTCACTGAAATTTTTTACCATTCATCACTCTCTTTAAGTCGTTTTTTTTTTTTTGGAAAGCTTTCTTTCCTTATGTCTATGCTATGTACAATTTTTCGCAAAAATTTTTCATTACATTGAAGTTTGAGGACTGTGCTATCGTAATGACTACGTAAGGGCAGTTCCAGACGACCCGATTCTTCACAATTGCTGCTGAGTGTTTGGGCTCGCTATCCTGGTATTACCGAAAACGAGCGCGTATGCCCAGTTCTTTTACAATTTGGATCAGGTTTTAGGTTAAAATATGGAGGAAAATTTCGGCATCCACTATTCCGGCCAAAAAAACGAGGTTGCCCTCATCAGAGGTTCCAAGCATGGTACAGGCCCGAGCATGACGCGATCCCCGACATGCTTGACCATAGGTTTCAAGGAGCCGACATATAAAGAAGTGACAGAAATATTAGCAAAATAAATTATTAAAGAATACTTATGTACAACGATGAGCGCTTTATTCTAATCACGAGTAAGATATACTTAATCCCAAAGAAAAAAATCGTTCTCAACGGTCTTGATTTGAGTATTTTCGATCTCAAAATCAAATAAAGTAAATTCAGATGCTGCTTCAAATGAGGGACTGCCGGACACAAGGCCGCAGAGTGCCCTAACGAGGCTAAGTGCTTCCCGTGCGCAAACAGAGGAAGCCGAGCGATCAACCACCAATCGGGCACCCGGAAGTGCCCATTGGCGGGCAAAGGAGCACCAAAGGCATCACTATGATGCGCATGATTCAGTTAAATCTGAATTCTTGGTGGTCAATAATACATACAAGAGGACTTCCAAGGCCCTGGACCCAGGGAAGCGTCCGAGCATGTAAAGGAGCATCTGTTTCCAAGAATGGACAGGTTACGCCCCGCCGACACTGCCGCAGATGGATACGACGGGGCAGACGCCACGGTCAGCAGCGAGGAGATACTGGAGTTGGCGAAGATACTGATGGACGGAAAGGCCCCCGGGCCCGACAGCATTCCCAACAGGGCGCTTCGACTAGAACTCTCCCTTCAGCCAGCCTTTTTTGCGAAGGCGTTCCCCAAGTGCCAGGGAAGCCACCCGAGGAACCTTCATTGTTCCGGCCGATATGCCTCACCGACAGAACTAGCAAGCTCTTGGAAAAACTGGTGTGCGTTCGGCTAGAAAGGGCCATCTCAGACGCTGGAGACCTCTCACGGTCCCAGTTCGGATTTAAGAAAGCGGGGTCCACGGTGGACGCTGTCAACAGAAAAGTCGAAGTAGCGGCTCAGACATTCGAAGGCACCAGATGGAAAAAGTACTGCCTTATGGTCACCTTGGACATCAAGGACGCCGTCAACAAAGCGCGATGGGACCGGATCCTGGACGCACGAATCGGCTTCATGGTACCAGCCTACTTTGTTCGCATAGTGCGCAGCTACTTCTCGGAACGGGTCCTAATCTGCGAGTCGACTGAAGGAGTCTTCAGGCACCAGGTCACTTGTGGAGTCCCACAAGGATCGGTTCTTGGCCCGCTTCTGTGGAACGTCATGTGCGACGTGATACTTCATCTCCCGCTGGTGGGTAGGAGCAAGATTGTAGGCTTGACGACGGGCACTGCTGATTGTTGATAAGCAACTGGGCCAGGCAGGGGAAACCTGTAACCGCAACGTCAGGACCATCGAGCAGTGGCTTAGGTCTATGGGGCTTAATCTGGAACCCGAAAAGACGGAGGCTGTCCTGATAAGCTCCAAGAATGTAGTGAAAACGGCTACAGTCGAAATAAGTAGTACCTCGGCGTCCTCCTCGCGAGCGATAAAGTACCTTGGACTCATGATAGACAACAGGCATTTGTTCCGAGAGCACCTAGCCTACGCTAGCACGAAAGCAGAAGGAGTCAACTGGTCACTAGCCGTCATAATGCTGAACACTAGAGGCCCTAAACAGGTAAGCAGACGACCACTGACGAGCGTTACCCGTGCGACTATGCTGAACGCCTCCCCGTTGTGGGCAAAATCACTCGAAGTAGACAGCTACGCTCAAGGTCTGATCGCTACACACAGACTGTAGCACCTTCACGACGGTGTCCAACAAGGAGCCACTGGTGATCGAAGGAATACCGCCACTAAACCTAAGCCACGGTAGAGGCCTCTTCTCCAGTTCGAAGAGGACAGTACGGGCTGAAGCAAGGCAGTGCACCCTGAAGACTTGGTAACATAGGTGGTGCTATGAATTAAAGGGCCGCTGGACGCAGATATACCCATCCTCAAACCGTGGATAGAACGGAAGCACGCCGAAATGACATTCCATCTGACGCAGCTAATCAGCGGATACGGCTGCTTCCGCAACTATCTAAAACGTTTCGGCCATGAGGAGTCGGGTGAATGTCAATGGCGCGGAAGCAGACGGTGCGAAACCTCAGAGCACGACCGAAAAGTTTGCTTGTGCGGGAGGTGGAATGGCAAGCGGCCGACTGCTTTGCCGTGGCGGTGACAACCGAGCTCAAGAGAGCTGAGAGAGCCAGTAGGGAACAGGAGTACAGTATGTCCGATACAGTATGTCCGTGAAGCATTACTTCGCGAGGACATAAAATTCTGGATTTTCTCGCCTATTATTGCCAAAGTAATATTAGTATTAGTTAAATAAACGAATTAAAAAAATAAATATCGCGATAATAATTTAAAACAACTTTTAAATGGACAATAAACAAGGTTTATTAGTTAAATATCCGACACAAAAATTATTGTCCTTTATATCAGTGAACCGCAACTTAGTTTTCGAGCCTTTAATCACCGCTCAATTTGTATGAATACTTTCGATGATCTTAACATTGGCATGTCCTAGGAAATCATTGCTAAATCATCATATTAAACCAATTTGCCTTAAATTATCCATTTGTATTCGTTGTTGCTTATGAAATGAACCCATTACCTGTAATAATTAATGAATTAAATTCGAAAATAATTTACTTACCATTTTTATTGAGTTCCAGTTTCTAAGGCACTCAATAAAAATCGCGTCTGCTTCTCTGCTTTTAACATGTCACTCATTTTTTCATTTATGAGATAGAAAGCTGAGTTTAGCTTGCTTGTTATGTCTATCAGCTATCACAGTCTACTTGCAATGCTTAATAGGTAAACATTTTATGTATGTTTAAAAGATCAATTTTTTTAACATATAATTAATTATTTTAATGTAATGAGAATCACTACTTTCATTTGAGCACCTAATGCATTTCTCTATAATAAATTTTCTTACAGAAATTAAACTAATTATGTTGTTATTATAAAGGATTATTCATTGAGCCAACTGCTCTTGTTTATCTTACGATCTTCCTTATAGAGCTTACTTATATATCCCGCGGACCTGGCAGAGCGCTTACTCAGCGCCTCGTGCCGTCTTTTGCAAGTTGAGCTTCAGTCTCCGACCAATACTTGGCGCTCACATGCCCGTTCCGTACTATGCTGACCGTTACACATCGGTTTTGCTGAAACGGAATGCGTTACTCGGTCGGCCCGGTACCGTCGATTTTACTGTTGACGGTGCCGCATACCGGTTTCGGGTGGCATTTCCCACTTGCGAGTGTTAACCCCTCTCTGTCTTAAGTCCCCGGATTCCATGACCTTAGATGGTTGTTGATGTTTGGCTTTGAAGCGTCAAATGAGAATAATAATGATGATGATTATTGGGACTGTGGAAGAGACAATGCAAAAGATCCAAGTATTGCCCGATGACAGTCAGGATTGGAGATGGATTATATATTATGTTAAAGATTTTTAACGCTCATCCCCTGAACTGATGATAGGCTAAGGCGCTCTAAATGCCTCAGAACGTTTATTGGGCAATGGCTGAAACTGCGGCTATATTTTTTTATATTCCGATATTGGTGATGTAAAGAATGCCGTTCATTTTAAATTTGTCGGTGTATGACACCAGGTAATTTCCGGATACCTTCTGATTTATTCCCTTTTCGATTCGTTTCGATCATATATAGTAATTATATTCTTGATCAAGATAAAAAGCGGAGTCGATCTGACCATATCTGTCAGTCCGTCCATATGAACGTCGAGATCTCAGAAACTATAAACTATAAGCTAGAGAGTTGAGATTAGGCATAGAGACATAGGCGCAGCGTAATCCGCCCAGTACTGTCTCTCCCACACTTTTGAAAAACGTAAAATTTTTTAATTTTTTTTTTCTTTTGTCTTGTAAATTTCTATCGATTTGCCAAAAATCTTTTGGCCACACCCACTCCACGGCAAAAACTGTCGAACACACACTTTTGGAAAAATTTTAAATTTTTTTTCACAATTTTTACCGGTATTATGAAATTTCTCGTTAAAACTTCCACTAGCTGAGTAACGGGTATTTGATAGTGGGGGAACTCAACTATACCATTCTGTCTTGTTTTTTTTACATGGGGACAATCGATCAAAAATAACATAGATTGAAAATCCATAAACTTAAGCATACGTGTGCACCCATACAGTGGTCGACCTTCGCAGTATGCGTACAAAAGAGCTGCTGTCTCTAGAGCGCTCTACCTCTGGCCAGCTCTACAGCCAGCACAAAAATATCGTATGGCGCTACGTATCTTGTTATTCTAAAATCTTTGGACAGACGGACATTTAAATGTAGGGATTTCAAATGAATATATTTTATTTCAGTTGGTTGCAAAAGTGCAGGATCGAGTACAAGATAGGCTATCTTAGATGCTCCCGCAGTTTCCCTGCGTAAGGACGAACAATAGAGCGTAAGTTTTCCAAGTTTTCATACTTAGATATAGGAACTGCTGGGGCTGCGAGACCCGACATACTTCCCCCGTTGCAAGCATGGCCTTAACAGCATTCTATTTACTGCTCGTTTCGTCGATCCTACTGCTGTTCTTAGTACCGAAAATCTGGCGACTTCATCTCTTCAACGAACAAGGAAGCAAGTTCCTCAGCTCCAAATGTATCACCTTGGTTGCAAAGCAATTGAAAACGCAGCATTTTCCAGTAGCCTTGCTGCACGCCTTGGGCTTGTAGAAAAATGTTCCACAGAAGTCGATGCCAGTGACTTTAAACGCATGAGATCCATCGAGACGATCCTTCGTTAGAGCAGTTATTATTTACGCAACTAAGCGATGTTTTGTGCGAAAACACCTGACACCAAAATTGGGATCTAACAATGCTGAGACAAGTGTGAGTTATATGAGCCATAGTAACAAAGAGTTTTTCAGCCGACCATCTACTCGTCCAACTTGATCAAAGAATGGTTAAAGCGAAGCAAGTGAGCTATGTAATATTTCTTCAGTGTACGGGAATTTTAAAAGCAACACTCTTTGACGAAGTTACAGTACTGGGTGACCAATTAGCAATGAAATTTCTTATTGGGTAGAACAGCCGCATCAGATTATACTAAATGGGTTCCATTCGAAGGACTGCAAGTTCCCAAAAAAAAACCCAGCCCAAAAGGGTCTTTTGAATTAGGGGCTTGACTTGACCGACGCACAGCCGATGGTAGAAGAAACCGGCTTCAATCAATAAATATATGCGTTGAGGATGATGAAAATCTGGGTCAGCGAGATTAAGATGTTCCAGCTGCAACTGTCAATGATGAGGCTGGAGGCGGAAAATATTGGAGGCAATAACAGCAGTAATATCGATTAAGTATTGAACTATTTGCTGACGAACCATCTGCCTCAAGCCTAGAACCGCCTACTTCGGTAACACAAGCGGATGATTTTGTTGAAGCTGATTTGTATATCGGGATGTTATGTAAGGTACAGTGGCTAGGAACACAACATTTTCCTGTGCGAGAAGATTATCAGACAGGATGCACAGGATTCAACGGCATGATGGGAGTCAGAGGCAAGCGTTTCTCTAAGCTATGATTTTTCTTGAGATAAAGGTGAGGCCAAGTATCCCAGGTGATGGAGAGTGTGGTGCTTAGATGCGTATGTATGGTAATTGCCAGGGTTGCACTATCTCAATTGATGACCACGCTTAAATAATTGAGTCTTTTTATTTCTTGCGAGCAATTTGCTGTGTTCCCGTTCTTGAAACTCTGACAATAATGAATTGTGTCCAGAGGCGTTACGTATAGCTTACCACGTTAGAATTAAATGACGCAGTATCTTTTGAATAAGTACATAGACAATAATGCATCCTTCCGATGCGATTTCTTCCGATGTGTCTATTTCATTTAGAACGCTAATATGAGCATTAAATTTATCCGACAAGCATTGAACCGGAAACAGTCTGTACTGAATCTCAGTAATTTGTGCCTGAAAAGCAAACAGTCTGGCTGCTGATAGCCATAATTACATAGAAATGCCCTCTGAATTATTTTCAATTTCTTCAAAATACAGTTCATCAAGTTCGTTAAGAATTCTACCATTTTCTTGAAGGTCCTCGATCAGCTAAAACCTCACATGAAGAACAAAATCGTCATATTAATGCTGAGCTTGATAAAGAGTGCATCAAACGTTCCACTCGACTATATGTAAATTAATTTATAAGTAGTGGATTAGAGGACGGTCCCCCGCTGCAGTCGGCCGGTTGGCCGATGAGCGTAGTCCACAGGTAGCGGGTGGTCGTTCCTCGCTCTAGTTGGAGATCACTAAGAGCGTCTAGCCGGCTGGCTGTAGTTCCTATGTTAGATTAGGAAGATTATGTTGGAAGGGGGACTACTCTTCTTAACTGCTGGCCTAGAGACACAGTCAGCTTTCAAAATGATAGAAGATATTTAACTGCTGTTGCCGGAGTAATTAGCTCTTTATTAGTAGAGGTCTCGCTTAAGACTAAATACAAAGAATATGGAAAATATGAATTTATCCTAGCTCCAATGCATCACGCCATAAGCTCATGGTCGGCAAGCCGACTCAGCAATTATGCAGCGCAGTTCGGTGCCCCGGCTACTGGGTGTCCGATTGCCGCTCCTGACCGTTCTTAGCGTGGAGCGCATCAGCATTTTTCATATAAAGCTACTTAGTTGCTAGGGCATTATAACCGTGAACTATGTAGCTGCTTTTATATTGGTCGCTCTTTCAGTTCTTAACTACTCCCCCCTCAAAGTATGAGTATGTATGAGTATGATCGTTCAAATCTCCATCTATGACGGGAATGTAGTTGGCGTGAGAAAAGTCGGTAATCCGAGCATTTGTCACCGCTAGGGCGATGAGTGTTGTGAGGACGAACCTGCAATTCAAACGTAGAGTGAGACCACGGTGTATTAACTTAAATCTGGCTTACTATTAAGAAATATGCCTTACAGCTAATTGGAAGTGGGGGAATCTTTTTTAGGTTGTCCTTATGGACGAACCTCCCCTTAATAAGAACAGACGTTCCCAGGTCTGCCTGCACTGTTTGTTCTGTGCACAATGGTGTTAGCTTGTTTCCTAGCCTTTTATTGTTTTTGACAAAAACCTCGTCTCCTACCTCAAAAACACGGTTTTGCCTAGCTGGGTTGCACCTTTCGATGTTGTTCTTATGGTCCTTTATCAACTTGTCTCTAATGCCTAGGCAGCGATTATCGGAACCCGAGTGGAGGATCTCGACCTGCTTCTCCTGAGTGACAGAATGCAGGGTCTTATTATATTCTATCGTTGCCCTCAAGATTAACTCTGTCATATCGCTGATTTTTTTGTCTAGTTTAAGCCACCTGGCGATTTCTGTTTAGGTGCTGTAGAATCGTTCCACTTGACCGTTTGACGCTATGCAGCGGGGCCGCGTTCACAATGTCAATGTGGTAGCTGTTTTTAAGTAACGAGGTGATAGTTTCCGAATTGAAGAAACAATTGTCGCAATATATTGTTTGGATTTTGGGGAACAAATTTACGAGTTGAAGCAGGGACCCTGTGACGTCCACTATTGTTCTGGACAGCACTGGTTGCACTATTGCAAACTTTGAGAATTTGTCAATGGATGTTAAGAATTGCTTCTTATCGGTTGAGAAGATATCAATGTGCAAAATTTCGCCGGTATAGCTAGGAATGGGTGTTTCCCCGAGCTCCTGTTTCTTAGGGTGCCTGTCATATTTGGCCTTGGTGCATATTTTGCAATTTGCAACCAATTCCTTTGCTAGGCTGCTCATTTTGGGGAAATAATAATCGCGGAGGACTTGCTTGGTATTCTCCTGAGCCGCCATGTGGGCACGATTGTGTTCTGTCGTGATAATTTCCAACTGCTCATTTCGATTGGTAACGTCTATTACAATATTCTTAGCGATTAAGTCGTGTTGAAAACTTGCCAGGGTGGGTAGGTCGCAGTGTATCGCATTTACGACATCGGGGTTCACGACCTCCTTTAGCATTTCCAAAATGGTGCCTTTGTCGGCGAAATTGATTAAGTGGCGAGTTTTACTATGAAACAATACCAAGCTTCGCTTTAGTCGGAAACGTGATTCTTCTATAACAATTTGATTTCTGAAGCATTTTACTGGTTGGTCTGTCGCTTCGACCGTGTAGGTCAGTGACAGTTTGCTGTGAACAGTCGCAGCGTCTGACGGAGGCTCACTTTGTAAGGCATTAACGTTCTGCCTGGAAAGAGCGTCAGCCACATGGTTGTCTTTACCCGGTTTGTAGTGGATTTTGCGTTATGATCATTAATATACATCCTTTTAATTTTCGGATTTGGATTCCGATCGGACACCGCGAATGTCAACGGTTGATGGTCCGTATACATTTTAATATCGCGAGTGCCGTATAGGTAGTGTTGTAACTTGCCTAAGGCCCACACTATGGCCAACAATTCTCTTTCATTTGTGGCGTAGTGTGACTCACTCTCTTTGAGGGTCCTAGAGATCATAGTGATCTTTTATCTTGTGATATAACCCCACCGATACCGTTCGCGGAAGAATCCGTCGTTAAATCGAATGGATTCCTGAAATCAGGTTATCTGGGAATTACATCCTCAGAAGCCAAGACATTTCTCAGCCTCTCGAATGCATCTCTCTGCAAATCACCGAACCCGATAGGAGTCTTCTTGGACATGTGCTTGCTGACAGAGCCGTTTTTTCCTTTCATCAAGCCTGTCAAAGGCCTCGCGATCGCCGCAAAGTTGGCATCACACAGGCTTTTTAAAACCCAATCTATGTGCCTAACATGGTCGTTTTCATTTTCAGAAAAAAGAATGACGTATTTACGTTACATAGCACGATTTGCCAATCTGCTCCCGTAAGACGTCGTCGATCGCTCTTTGGAAGATGCTTTCCGCATTCTTCAACCCGAACGGTAATCGACAAAATTCACACTTTCCGCCGTTCACCGAAAAGGAGGTATTTTCACGGTCGTGTTCGGCCAAGTATATTATATCTGGTGGTAGCCGGATTTCAAATCTAACGTTGTGAAGTATTTGGCTTTTCCTAAGTTTGCCAGTATCATGGGGATGTTTGGCATTGGGTACTTATCAGCGATGGTTTTTTCGTTAAGTTTCCTAAAGTCTATAACCAAACGCTTATTTTTGTTCCCCAGTTCATCATGGCCTTTTTTGTCTACAATCCATGTTGGATCGTTGTACGGTGACCTTGAGGATCTAATAATGCCTTTCTGCAGTAAGTCTGCGATTTCTCGCTTAACAAACTCAGATACACCCATGGGGTGCGGGTATAATTTGGAATATACCGGCTTATCATCGCTAGTGCGAATTGTGGCAACAACGGAAGTGTTAAACGGCAGTGCCTCGTTAGAGGCTGAAAATGCCTTAGATCTGTTTCCGATCATGTTTCTAAACTCGGTTTTTACAGATTCCGGTACCGTAATGTCATTCACGTTAGTGAAATTTACGTCGTCACACTTATGATGCTGCAGCTCTTCAACCACAGAACCATAGTTGATTGTGCCTTCCTCTGTGTCTAGCTTTGCTATCAAAAAGCGTTTAAGTGTCCAAAAGGAAAAAATCCGCTGTTTTCCCGAAAACGTTCATTAAACATTTCTGTTCAACTCTGTTAGCACCGTGGATGGAACTAACCGTGAAAGGGGATTTGACCGGCACTACATTTTGTAGCTCCTTTACGGGCTTGATGTAGTTTTTCGCCGCCCCTGGATCTATTAAGATATTTAATTTTCTCCCATGTAACTGGCGTTCAATGAACGGCAGTCGGGAGCGTTCCCTAAAAAATTTATTTGGTCACAACCGTCGGATTCTTCGTCTACTTCGGCGACAGCCGCTGCTGCCGCTCTATCATATTCACTGCCACTTTCGTCGTCGACGCGTTGCATGGTATTCTGCACTCTTTGACGTCTTTGATCCGTCGCGCGTGTAGATCCATGTTTTTTCTGCCCTCGAATATTCTCGCCCCTAGCATTGGCAGACTGACCGCTTCCGAAGGCGGTGGCTTACCTGTGTTGTGTTACAGTGGAGCCTAACTCCATGGGTTCTGGTGACTGGTTAGGGCCATCGCTTGCGGGAACACATTTTGATTTTTATAGTAATGGGGGATTCTTCCATGGCCATCCTCGGCCCTGCTACTTTTACCTTGACCTTCCTGCGAACGGGTTTGGTTCTTTCGCTGCCCGAAGGCGGTGCGCTCCATGCTCGCCTCGGATTCCCTAGTCAAAGCCAAGGCTGAGGGTAAATCTTTGGGTTAAGCTGGCAACACTATGGCTCTCAAGGGTTTCCTGAGCACCGAAATGAACGCGTGGAGGGCATCATTTCTAACCTCATTATTGAATAGAGCGGCGCTATCCGGTTCATGTGTAATAACGATTTTGTTCGTCACTAGTGTTAGTTGCTTTTCTACCTCGTCATAGTATTGCATCAAGGTAAGCTCGCCTTGCCTAACCGTTTCAAGACCCTGCCTAAGGACACGCAGCGACGTTTTGTCCGCGTATGTGCAGTCTAGTCGAGCAATGATGGCATCGAAATTTAGTACTGTGTTATGGGACACCAGTAGCGCTCTCGCTACCCCCTGATTTTATTCCTGATTATTGTGACAGCCTGGTAGTGCACCTCGCTCTCATTGAACGACCTGAACATTTCATAGGCGTCCATGGCTGACTGCCGCCACGCCACGCATCGTCTTGATCCCCCTCAGACTCGGGAATGGACTTTACTATGTCGAGTTTTAAGTCACATTTAACGTGTGGCTTAAATTCAATTCTCAATACTTCCACACGTAAGTTCTGCATTTGTTGCCTAACCTGATCTAGTTGGGTCTGAAATGATTGCATTTAGTTGCAATAGTTTCCTGCTGAGCTATAGCCTGGTTAACGGCTCCTTTGGGCAGCAATAGCTCACAGTAACTTGGGGTATGCTGTAGAATTTACTCTTTGTAAAAGTATGCAATGGGATAACTAAGCCAATTCTTGAAGGCTGCCGAATTGAATTCACTAATAAAACTTACATGGTTTCTCTTCTTAAATACCCTGTTAAGATACTCTAGGTTCGTAATTATAGTTGGGTGCCAATTAATTCATAAGTAGTGGATTAGGGGAAGGTCCCCCACTGCAGTCACTATACTTTGGCCTGTAGTTCCTATGTTAGATTAGGAAGATTATGTTGGAAGGAGACCTACCCTTCTTAACTGCTGGCCTAGAGACACAGTCAGCTTTCAAAATGATAGAAGATATTTAACTGCTGTTGCCGGAGTAATTAGCTCTTTATTAGTAGAGGTCTCGCTTAGAACTAAACAAAAAGAATATGGAAAATATGAATTTACCCTAGCTCCACTGCATCACGCCATAAGCTCATGGGCGGCAAGCCGACTCAGCATTTATGCAGCGCAGTTCGGTGCCCCGGCTACTGGGTGACCGATTGCCGCTGCTGACCGTTCTTAGCGTGGGAGCGCTGAACTCAGTTTGGGCGCATCAGCATTTTTTATATGAAGCTAATAATTTAATTTAATATAAGCCGAAATAGCATTCGAAAACTTATTAAAGAAAGCAAAAGAAAGGTTAAAATTATTCAGATACAGTACTTTATGAAAAGACTATAGAGAAAGATTTGGGGTGCTTAATATTGGATCGTCTTATAAATACTTATTTGAAACCCTAGGCCCAACGATAGAGATAAATTGGAACAAAAAAAAAGGCAATTTATCCGAAAATAATATCCAAAATAATGATTTGAATGAATTTACATATGACGGATTACATCGGATACATTGGATATTCCATCCAAAATCCATTGAAAATCAAAACAGGTACAAACGAAGAATTTGATGAAATCCCACATCCGATGACAAAAATAAAATACACATTTTGATAAAAATACAGAGAAAATGAGAAAATAATTGTTGATGAAAAAATATTCAAATAAACTAAAACTATTTAGTAGCTAGCGAAATCAGAAAAAGAAGCCTCTACCTACTTAATCAAGAAATCAACAAAGTATGCTTATTTATTATGATTCTTGTATAAAATGTCTTCAGATCTCCATTCCACAACACGGAAGTACAATTTATTGCTTACATTTTAAGATCTTTAATTATTAAGAGCTTTTATAGCAATCGGATATATAGTTATAGTTAATCGGATATTTGTTCGTGTTATCTAGTTGTTAAATAAATCAATATTTTTTGATAAGATGTAATGTCCGCAATGTCTCCACTAGGATTTATATGTTTGTGAACGTTAGAGAAGGCGTTGTCAAAATGTATATGTAAATTCGGACAATTTTTGCTTTTATTTTTTTAGAAATGTAAATATAACAAACAATTTAATGTTAATACAATTACATGGAAGGTTTGTTCGTGAAAGTTTTAAATAGTGTGGGGATTGGCTGTGTTCTTAAATTTGTCTATTGTTTTAGGCATTTATTAGTCGTATCATACTACCATTTTTAAATTGGAACAATACAAAAAACATGATGAAATATGTAACATTTTTTATTAGAAATAAATGGGATGTAGTAAAATTTTGAAGAAAAAAAAAATGTTTTTAACAATCACTAGCATAATTAAATACAAAACCAAATGCTGCAAAATGTCATCCTCATTGTAAGCAAAATCAACTTCATTGTCCATGATATTATTAAGGCTTCTCCAAATCCAAGCTGTCTTCATTATAATTTATACGCATCTACCTGATATAAAAATAAAAAATATTCGATTTTAAGCAATCAACAAAACTGTATCGATAATATAAGGTAAGCGTTTCTGTTTAAGCCACTTATTTTAATATTCATCTTATTCAGGCTGCTCACTGTCTGAATACAAATCTTGTCCAATTCTGCCATTGTACTTGGTGGTTTGCGTGACTATGGTCTCTCGCAGGGCAATAAGTAAATAAAGTTTAAAATGTAATTAAATTTCCTACCAGCATTTTATTAGTTAAACAAATTTGTTTTAAGCTCAAAAATGTTACATTGTTTTTATATAAATTAAGAAAGGCGAAAAATAAAAAATTAAATTCAGATTTCCTTTCCATGTATACTTGTGTGGTAACACCTTTAGAACATTCGGATTTTATTTAAGTTAGGTGTATAACAACGGCTGTATAAATTGCATTCCTAGAAAACCCGATTTAATATATTTATTTGGATCCAATTTTACTGATTGGAGTAATATTAATTTATAAAAGAATTAAATGATATTATTGAAATCCACTACCACTACCACTACCGGCAAGTGCTCGGTGAGGACAGGATATAACACAGTTGAGACGAAATGTATATATTCGATATACAGGAATATATTTAATATCACCGCTGTTGCTTGCAGCAAAAGTATTTAAAATCGTATTCACAAAGGAACGCTAATGTGTAATGGTTGAGATTGTAATAACCTAATAACGTTAACATTCGGAATTTGTGTTGCCATGTAGAAAAATAATGCTAATTTTTGTGGCATTTTCTTTGAGATGGCAACATCGCCTTTTAAAGTAATAAAGACCTACGATTTCAATATGCTCAATTTAAAAAGTGCTTATAAATTTGCTATAAAAAAAGCTGTACAATGAGCATCTGCTGTTAGTGTGGCGAGTGTACGACGCATTGTTGTTCGTGTGTGTACATAGAAAGTGCGAGCATCAGGCGTTGGCTTGCCAGCGATGTCTGACATTACAATAACCAAATTAACTCATGGACGAATTTCCATTCCAAACAATGTCATCACGAACGGCATCGAAAACAGCACAGATAGTGACACGCTGAGTGGTACTCTGACTCATCTTATGGAAGAGCATCGCACGCGGGTGGGAGCGGTAACTGGGCCAGAAACAGCGACCACGTCTACAGACGGTCTAATATCGAATGGAGCAGAGCGACTGCGACTTCAAGGCAGTCGGCTTCAGACCTCTCGCTTTGCTTGCTTTCGATGTTGCGGAAACATTATCACTTATCTAGTAAGGCTGCGTAGTACACCTGAGGAGCTGGAACAGCGTTACAAGTCCAAAGAGATTGATAAGTTCCTGGAAAAAGAAAAACACGCATTTCGGCGTCAGGTGAGGTGATCTTAAGATATAGGTTTCTATATCCTTCCCGTGGGTGTTTTATTTAAAAGTTAAGGCAGTGAAGGAGAGATATTCGGCAAAATTAGGTATATGTACGTATATGTTTGAACAAGTTTAATGCGTTTTGAATGTAATTTCAATACAAAGTTTTAAGCAACTGTCTCAAAAAGTCACTGACAAAAGTGAACTTACAATTTTTTGGCTAGAAATTCTAGAATGGTTACATGTATTTTAATCAGCGGATCGGACCGTATTTAGCAACTTATTCTACATAAAAGCAAAAGAAGTCTATACTCAGTTAATGAGGTGCAAAATAAAAGGTTCTTTGCAAACACCAAATAATGCAGCAGAAACAAATAAAATGGCTAAACAAAAATACTGGCTTAAAGATTGCACACGACATCGTGACACTGCTTGCTTATTACTATTCAATCTTTTTTAAGATAACTTTTAATAACTTTAAGAAATTTTAATATTTTTGACACGCATTGTTTTGCGGTAACTAAAACTCTTTTGCCAGACGGACATACCCGTTATGAGCGCTTACGGACGTTAGAGTGGGCGTGGCAATATTTTAAAATAAACTTGGATTGCAAAACAAAGTTTTGCTTTTTATAAGCATTTGAATATTTGTTTTTTTTAATAACATGTTCATGCGTAATAGATTTTTAGTAACAGAATGCGATCTAAATTAACTCCTTTTTGGGCACTTAACTTAGAATTCAATAAGGGTTAAGATATGTACGGATCATTGAATTACTTACACTGAATTACATTGAATTACCACATTCAAATTTCACCAACTTCACCTTTATTAACCTTGGACGAAATATTATCTGAAACAACAGTTTTGTGTTTTAATAAGCGGAAATATTGATTTCTAGCCGAAAACCTTGAAATCATGATCTACAAGCTATTAGGGTTAAAAAAATTTTACGAAATATTTTGCTCTATTTGTCAGTCAACAAAATTTCTCTGTTCCAAGTAGATTCAATAGAAATTAAATCATTGTTTTAAATTACAAAGTATTATGTTCTGACTATACTATATTTTTTTCTCATCTCTAATTCTGACTGTCTGGCGCTCTTAAAGCAATCATTACTAACTTTTTTAACACAAAATTTGTTTTTATTTTTTTTTATATATTTTTATATTTTTTTTATATATTTGTATATTTTTTCCTCTTCCTTAACTGTTCCTATATGTGCGTCTAATCGAAAAAATGTACATACGAAGAAAAATAATTCACTATTAATCAAAATTGATTATAACAGATACCCGTTACTCAGATAGTGGAAGAGCGAACAAAAAATTTCAACAATTCTTAGGAATATCGATAGAAATTGGTAAGAAAAATAATAAAATAAAAAAAATCTAAATATTTTTTAAAAGTATGTGCGTAGCACTTTTTGGTCTCTTTGTGGGACTTAGAAGGATCGTGTATAGCATTTTTGTAGTTATTCCGAAAGAAATTGATAAGACAAATAATAAACTAAAAAAAAAATACAACAATTTTCAAATGTGTGGGCTTTAAAGTTCCCGAAATCCCAGTGTTCACACGTACAGATTGACAGATAGATTAAGGTAACGATTTTATAGGTTAGGACAGGGTTCAACTTAACTATTCCACACTTTATCAAGTCCTGTATACCCTTTTACTCTACGAGTGACGTGCAGTGAATTTCCAAATATGTTTTATTTATATATTTATTATATGTTTCGAAGTATACAATTTATTTATTTAGAGCTCTTTTGCTCTGTAAACTTTTGGGTACGCTCATCTAAAGTTGACTGGAAAACAAGGGTTTGTTGTTATTAATTGGGGAAACGTGTAACTTGCAAACTGACCAAGCCTCCGTCTAGAAAGTTCCCAATTGAGCTTCACCCCATACCCAAGGTAGACATATGACATACGATATATGTATATCGATATTATTTTTTTGTTCCTGCAGATAAGGGTAGATTTTTCACTGAATCGAATTTTAGCGATTTTTGTTCTATGCAAAAATTTGAATTACACTCAATGGCAACAGGCGCACGTCGCGCCTGCACGTGGGCATGTAAAACGCGTTATGAGTTTCTTACGCATGCTAAGAACCTGTTGAAAGTTGTCAGAGATCTTGGCAGACGCTTTAGGCGAAATACAAAAAGCTATTAATTGTACCATTAATCGCATAACCAAATTTCGGCCCTTTAGATTGTAAAAAAAGAAAGACCTTTTAATGTTACCTATAGTAAAAAAAAATAAAGTAGATGAAAATATGACAAGGAATGCTTTACATGAAAAAGAAAGAGTTGTCAAAGTTGGATCAAAAGAATAAGGGTCAAGTTTTGGTGACAGGTACTAGAAGGAGATCAATTAGTTTTTGAAATCCTTAGCAAATAAACGAACCAATAAGTACACGCATGGGTCTGTATGTCGGAATAAGAGATTTCCAGAGAACGAGATATGTATGATGAAAGTGGCGATGTTGAAAGAGACGCTAGAAATACATTGGTGGATTCCAATGCGAACGAAGGTGCTGAAAGAGGCGTCATAGATGGGTTGGTGGATTCCAACTAGAAAAGAGCATTGGACTTCTACACAGTGTTGAGTTGCCAGCGGAACTGTTAAAGAAATATCCTCTGACAGTAGTTTTAACAATTAACAATTGACAAAAAAAAAAAAATTTACGTTTAATCTAACTTAATAATTACAAGAACAAGGACTCCTTTCAGATTAAGCATAATATAGTCTCCTTATTAATGTTGAACATTAATGTTCTGCGTAATCTCGGTCCGAAAATTAGAGCGTGACAAATATAGTGTGAAACAGAATGGATAAAGCAATAATTGCAATCATGTGCGTACTAAGTGGCGTCAAGAAGATGCATGCCTCTATGTATTGTGCTAGCATACTTGTGAAATTCGAGTCAGTCAGAAACTGAAGTTGTAAGAAGACAGTTCGCAACGCAAGTCCATGATCCGAGAAATGGTTGAGCTAAAGAGCGCTTTATTTTAAATTAGATATTTTAAAAAGAACAACCTTTAGGAATCAAAGAAATCGCAAGTCTATGGCGTCACGGTTTAAGAAGTTATCGGCGTAGCTTCCTACTAGCTGCGTTTAGCTGTGTTTAGCTAAACTTTATCTTTTGTTTAGCTAAACTCGTTTTTTCAAATGTTACCTACAACGATCTGTTTAATACAAGAAATGATTTTAGGATACAAAAATGTTGACAAATGTTGTTTTGTCTTTATAACAGTTACAGTGCCTCTCAACTGAATAAGTTTGAAGAGCTTAACGTTCATACGGACAGACGGCCATGGCAAGTTCGCCTCGGCTATTGATCCTGATCAAGAATATATATACTTTTACTCTACGAGTAACGGGTATAAAAAACACCCCTTAATTAACTATTTAACCGAGAACACAAGACGTGGAACACGGAGTGGAAGACAGTGGTCCTCTCCGACGAAAAGAAGTTCAGCCTTGATGGACCAGATGATTAAAATTACTATTTCCACAAGATGAGAAAGAAATAACTTTTCTTAAGTCTACATTACAGTTATGCTGGTGGAGTTATGGTGTGGGGAGCCGAATCGTTTTATGGAAGATGCGAGCTCCAGTTTGTCACCTTCTAGATTAACGCGAATGCGCAGAACACTGTACTGTAAAAGGCTTTCCCCGGATTTCTGAGATATATGGTCATATTTCAACATAACAACTCTCCCATCCATAACGATCGGGTTGTAAAACAGTAGATAAAGGATCAGAATGTCAAAATGCTCGAGTGGCAGCCTTACTTCCCTGACAACAACATTATCGAAAACATTTGCGGACTCTTTTCAAGAAGAGTTTACGAAGACAATTTAGTGACCCTGGAACTCTAGTTGAAGCAATAAAAAAAAGCCTAGTCAACAATTTCACTAAGTGAAATTAAAAAATATTATGAATCCTTACCATGCCGTATATTTGAAATAATATATAGAAATATAAAACTACGCCCTAGCAACGACCTTTATTATTTAAAATGAACTGTTTAAAATTATTATTTAATATTACTTTTTTTTAATAGTTTAAGATGTCAAACCTATTTAGTTGAGCCAAAAATTCAGTTGAACGGCAATGTAAAATTTAAGACATTAGAATAACAATATGCGTAATGCCATACGATTTTTTGGCACACGATTTTTTTGTGCTGGCTCTAGAGCTGGATCCAGGCTCCCTCGAATTTCTGTTCAAAAGCCAGAGAGAGAGCACCCTAGATTCCTCTTGTACACAGTCGATCACTGCATGTGTCCACACGTATGCTCATGTATTGTAAATTTGACAAAATATGCCCCACTTCTTTAGTTTATGGACTTTCAATCTTTATTATTTGTAATGTAAAAACTTTAATTTTGCATTGCCTTAACATGATAATTATTTAAATACATCAAAGTAAAATGAATAGGTGAATACCTATTAATATTAATACCTTATTAATTTCATAAATTACGTTATATGTACCAGAAAATTTGTCATTAGAGTATTCAGTTTGCGACGTGGAATTGAGTTATTCTTAGGTGTGCGCTGGTCCTGCCTTAAGAATTCAATTCTGCAATAAACAGGTTGCATATTTTTAAACTATACTTATTAGTACAGATAACTAGTATGGAGGTAAAAAAAAATGAACACTTATATTATCATGTAAATGACAAAATTTCCGCTAATTAAAATGCAAATTTTATTTAGTTGAATGTTTTTGTTATCTTCTAATTTGATATTTTTAAAATGTTTTCTTTCTTCTTTTATTTCGTCTTAATCCGTTTGCTTAAAGTTGACAAATACATAGAGCAACTAGTTTGCTACTATTTTTCCAAATATTAATAATATATCCGCATTTATAATAAAAAAAAAAGATTTTCTGGTTTAGTAAAGCACAATAATACGATTAGTAATTGTGCTAAGTAGTGCAAAATAAAGGAAACTAGAATTTTCCTAATTTTGCTCGGCTATATGATGAATATTACTAACGAATAATAAAATAACTTCGTTAAAAAAATAATAGTCACGGCATCAATTTTTAACACATACTCACTTTTTTGCTTACTGTTTTTACTTACACAAACAAGGAAATTCTACTTTTATTGCCGCCACCAAAACAGTGGCAAAACCAATGTACACGAGCTCAAAGAAGCTGGGTTCGGAAAAATGGTATTTTTGAAATTTGAAAGGTGCAATCGTTTGTCTATCGTTTGCCCATGTTTGCACTTTCCGTAAGTTGTGGCGCCAGGTGGCAAACGAAAATATTTTTATTTTAATTATTATTTAATATTACTTTTTTTTTAATAGTTTAAGATGTCAAACCTATTTAGTTGAGCTGAAAATTGAAATTGAAGACATTAGAATAACAATATGCGTAATGGTGGGCAAACGAAAAAAACAATTTTTAAAGGGTGGGCAAACGATTTTGATTGAAAATAATTAGTTTTGAGGTATGGAAAATTTATAATTCTTTAAGGCCTTATATTTTCTAAACTAAAAGTTTTTTCAAAATTCTAAAGGGTGGGCAAACAAAGTTATTGCGATTTAAAAAAAAAAGTTCAAAAAGTCAACTTTATGATTTTCGAAATTTCATATCTTCAAAACTGGACGTGGGCAAAAAAAACTAATTGGTGGGCAAACATGGGCAAACGATTCCACCTTTCAAATTTCAAAAATTCCATTTTTCCGAACCCAGCTTCTTTGAGCTATGTACACGGTGTATCCCAGAAATAACCGAACTTTTTGGATATAAAATAAATTACACATTATATTATATTTGAAAGTTATTATTGATAGGTTCCATTTGACTCAACACAACGTTTGGAACGATCAACGCATGCATAGATTTTTTTATGTCATTTATAGAAATGTTCTTCAGTACCTCGGTTACGACTGCTTGAATGGCTTGGATATCATCATAAAATGCTCCCTTCATCTTGGTTTTCAGTTTTGAAAATAAAAAAAATCACACGGTGATAGATCAGGCGAATTTTGGACAGCTTCAAAGCTCTTGTCTCTGGTATAAGTGTTGTGGGGTGGATGAGTGAGCGCTAAGATGTTTAGAATTTTATAACGTTGAGATGTATCCGAAGTTCATTACAATGTTGTTTAAATGCGTGTCGCTTTTAGAATATCAGGCCGAGAATTTTAAGGAAAGAAACGCGTTCTATATCTACGTTATTGTAAGATAAAGAAGGGTATGTACAGCGTGGTTTTTTACAAAAAAGAATAATTTTACATTTATTTACAGCTCCCCCAAATTTGTATTTCGTTAAGCATTTCTTTGAACTTATTATTTAGTGTAGTAGTATTTATACACTTGCTAAAAATTATGGCATCGCCTGCATATATTGAAAGTTTAATTTGTTTATACCTTAGAATATTGTTATTAAGGCAATCATGAACAACACCACAGAGAGGGGCGATCCTTGGGGGATGCCATTGTGGAGAGTATTGAATTTAGATAGAGTGTTGTTTACTCTTACTCAGATTGAACGGTTGATCATTTAAGCGTTCGCCAAGTTGAAGGTCTTGAGACCTACCACCCACCAGGAAAGTTGATTCAATACTGTATGCACCCCTATGCTATCGAATGCCATTTCAAAATCATTTGCCAGTATGGTAGCATGATTTTCGGTGGAAAGTGCATCAGATACATGATAGTGGAGATGCAAAACGGAATCAAGAGTGCTATGCTGTTGTTTAAAGCCTGTTTGGTGGGAGGTTATGAGTTTATGTTTGCTTTCGTATAGGATAGTTCAGCTTACTCAGTATAGCTTTCGCATACTGAGGGCAATTCAAGCTCACCAAGAACGAAATTAGAGTCGAAATCTACAGCTGCAGCGGACAGTTTAGTAGGATTGTATTCCTGAGACAGAATTTCTTCTTTACGGGTCTTGTATTGGTGGGAGTAAGTGTCCTTAGAGTAGTCCGACGCTAGTAGTAGATGCTAGGGGACTTATATTCATTGTAAATTTTTTAAAGGATTCCTATTTTTGATATGTACTTGAATAGAGCATTGGATTTTCTGTAGGCGATCAGGGAGCGGTGCTCCGAGTTTGTTTGTATGCATGCCAAAGGGATTGCTTTTGTTGCCTAAGATCTTGGAGTGTTTGGCTCCACCAAGCAACGTTTCGTAAACGTAGAGATGGCTTGGCTTGCGGGATTGCTACAATAACTGCCGCTTTAATACCTTTTATTTTTTTGGCGGCGAACAAATTGGTTGGAAATAGTTAAATAGTTGGTTTCAGGAAAATTAAAGCTAACTTAACATTTATTCCGGTACAGATCCCAATTGAGAACAACATATACGATTGGCTTGGTAGTAAGATAAGGTAGTTGGCTGCTAAAAACTGAGGGGGAGGTATGTATGTATTAAAAATACAGACATTGGGTAGTATTAGGATTTCAATACCTAAAAAGCATGTACTGCCTTTTATTGTTATGGGTCTGTGTGAAATATCTTTACGGACGAGAATGCTGACACCTTGCATGACATTGGTATTAGAGATACAATTATGGAAGTAAATTGCTTAGGGGAAGCTATATTAGATAGGTTAGCATTTAGATGAGCTTCCGACAGACAAATAATACCCGTGCTCGTATCGTTAATCAAGAGTTGAAGCTCTTGGTAATTATTAAAATAACCCTTCTTATTTCTTTTAACTAGTGTACTGGACATAAGTGGGTAGAGAATTGGGTTGTTCGGTTCTTGGGTATTTAAATTAATTGTATGCGATATTGATTTATATTGAATAGAAGATGTTGTTGGGCTGTTTGTTTCTTATTCAGCATAAATTTTTAGTAATAGTCCAAGTCGAAATATAACCCGAATTTATATTTGTTTAGGTCAGGTAAGGCAGTTTGGTTAGTTTGATAAGGGCTAGTATGGATAGGGGACAGGGAAATGGTGGAAGGGGAAGGCGTAGGGAATGAGAGCGGGATAGGATAACTCCACTCGGTTTGGACTTCATAAATTTGTACACGTCCCCGTCACTTTTAGTTATTTAAGTTCATTGACAATTTCTTTTTCGGGGATGTCGCAGAGATACGGGGCGTAAACAGTGCCTTTTACAAAATTAAGGTCCTCATGGAGCTTTATGAAGCATGGAGGTTATGAACTTATCGGCATCGGTTTGGGTTTTCACTAGCATTAGTAAATTTCCGTTGGTGGAGGTTATAATGATATACTTAGGATTGTCGACTGAGGTAAGTGAAAGGTCAGGGAATGCAATGTCCAGTTTTTGGGGTTGTCTTCCTTTTTTTGATGGGACGCGGATGGCATGCGATGCATACTGGCTGTCGCACAGGGTAGGAGGACCAGGGGCTATGTTGGGGCTTCTGCATTTTTATTACTTTGTGTATTTTTTGCGCAGTGTTTTTGAAAAATGAATGTAAAAACTGTAGAAGCAGTGGTATGAATATTAAGGACCACGTGGATCAGATAAGAACAGAGACCGTTCGATAACCGCTGTTGGAAGATAAGAGACCTCCGCTCGCAATGAGAGATAGTCGAAGATTAATGAAAGGGTTAGATATTGACAACTTAGATATTATATTTCGAATTTTAAATAATTTCAAAATAAAAATCAAGTAAGCTGCCAAAAGATTCCATATACAATTTTATATTAAACAACTATATTATAAGAAGTACCTAAAACAACACATTCAATTAAGAAATTATATAGCCTAGAATTTTTAATTTCATCAGGGTATTATTAAAAATTTAATTAGTTTTAATATTTTTAAGTTGCAAGCCTTGCTAAATGATGTTATATTATCAACGCTCCCATACAACATAAAAATCGGTATACTGACATGGCAATATTCGGTTCTAGGTCAAACTGCTGCTTTTAGGTGCTGGGGAATCTGGAAAGTCAACTTTTCTTAAACAAATGCGAATCATTCATGGGGTTCACTTTGACTATGAACTGCTGCTGGAATACCAAAGTGTCATATACCAAAACGTTATAAGAGGTACGTAGTTAATTATATATACCAAAGGAGATTTTGTCTTATAAAACTTACCTTTAAGGTATGCAAGTTTTATTGGACGCTCGCGAAAAGCTAAACATTGCGTGGGGAAGTGACGGCAGAGAACAGGATGCTTATGATGCCAAATTAATGGAATGTAATTCTCTAGACTTACCCAAGTTTATGGAGTATGCACCACAAATAAGCCGACTGTGGCAAGATCGCGGCATTAGAAGAGCTTTTGAAAGAAGACGCGAATTTCAAATTGTAAGCTTAATTGCATCGCAGATGGTTTACATTTTTACAATTATATTTTTAGAGCGATTCTGTTAGCTATTTCCTAGACGAGATCGAACGGCTAGCTACACCAGATTATGTGCCAACGCATAAAGACATATTACATTGCCGGAAGGCAACTAAAGGGGTTTATGAGTTTTGTGTGAAAGTTCAGGTGTGTGAATTAAATAAAAACATAATACCTTTAAAGACTCAGATATTTTCAGAACATTCCATTTGTGTTCGTCGATGTTGGTGGACAGCGAACTCAACGTCAAAAATGGACTAGATGTTTTGATAGCTCCGTAACGTCTATTATATTTCTCGTATCTAGTTCGGAGTTCGATCAAGTTCTTGCGGAAGACAGGTAAACAATTATAAATTAACGATTGATAATTAACAATTATCGTTGCAGAAAAACCAATCGCCTTGAAGAGTCAAAGAATATATTTGATACAATTGTCAACAACGCTACATTTAAAGGAATATCAATTATTTTATTTCTGAACAAAACAGACTTACTTGAACAAAAAGTTCGTAATCCTGAGACTGACATTCGCTGGTACTATCCGCACTTCAACGGAAATCCACACTCAGTTTTAGATGTTCAGAACTTCATACTACAAATGTTTATGAGTGTTCGTCGCAGTAGCAGCATAAGTAGGATCTACCATCACTTTACCACAGCCATAGATACACGTAATATTAATGTTGTCTTTAACTCTGTAAAGGACACAATACTGCAGCGTAACCTTAATGCTCTTATGCTTCAGTAGTAACCACCATTCTTACAAACAAATTTAAGATATTTTGGATTTTGTAGTTATTTTAAACGACCCATAAAAAGAATTTTGCAATCCTGAGACTGACCCTTGATGGAGCTATTCGCAATTCAATGGGAAGTGAACCTGTTTATGGTTTCCAATACCTTAGACACGTGAAATTTAGCTACAGTGACATCCTTCGGTAACTATGTATAAAATGATGAAAAACCAAGACTACAGCATTTTATGTGCATATAGACTTATTCAAACCCATCGGCAAACTTAGTTATCGTGATATTTGTGATATAATAATATTAATAACAACTTTTTAACATATGCATTTAATATGGTAACATATGTTGATTTATATTAATATTATCGATATATTGAACGGATGTTAGCAATCAAAAAATTTGATCATTAGGTATTTTACGTGTATCTTTTTTTGAGATGTACGTCAGATTTTCAAAGTAACAGAAATATTTTTAAATGGGTGTAAAAAGTAACATGAACTTTTATTGACGTTTTTATTGCTCTGATTCGGGTTAAAAAATTCAAAAACTGTTTCCACCCCTAAAAAAAATATATCAACAAATTAAGAAATCATATTGAAATTTAATATGTCTGTCCATGGTAGTAATCATGTACTATGGTAGTAATGGTACAGCAGGATTGTGTTCATATTTGATTTATGTTTTTATTATCCTGTGCACCTGATTTAAACGCTGATTTTAAACGCCATTAACCATGGAATGCATATCTAAAAAAGAGCAAGATTTTTAAGCAGAAAATACGAAATTTAAATATTACATTTTAATAAAACTAGGTATATTTTATCTTGTTATGACGTTACTTCGTATCCAAAACCGATTTTTGTACAGAGCTCCAATTGTTGTTAACTTTGTAAAGATAGAATTGGTTGTTCACTAACTTGGTATTTAATAAAATTGTTACTTCTTTGCATATAAATATTAAAACGGAAATTTAAATATTATACGGACAATAGTGCATTCACAGTAAACTTCTTATTTCTTGTATACCAATTCCTCCCTCGATAATTGTGAGTTGACCCGGGTCGGAACCGCAAGTACCGAATTGTCCTCTTCGTACTACCATAGTTCAAAAAATACAGCTCATACTCACGATTTCGCACGTCCTTGATGCTTCTCAGGAATAGGTCACCCTCCAAGTATTTAATCTATAAGAACCTGAACGTTAATTTTTCGTCGTCCCTTCTTTATTTATTCCATTGTTTGCTTATTTCATGTCAGAGATCGTTGGTGTTGTAGTGTTCGGAGACGTCGATAGGTATGTTCAGCAAAATCAATTTTTTTAGCCGATAAGTTATAATCCACTGAGTCTCAGCTAACGCTTTTTAAGCCATTATTTTATGTGCGCATATAAAAATAATATCTCTGGTTCATATATAAATTTGCAAAACAGATCGATGTAGGAAATAATATTTTTTCTTCTGGTTAAAAAGCCCGCTGGAACACCAGAAGTTAAGGGATATAAGGGATAAAAATTCAATGCATGCTTATATTAATTTGGCATTCCTTGAAGTCGACTTCCATTATGCGTTTAGTTTGGTTTCGGCGATGAGATCCACACTAGGCAGATGGAGCACTAAGCCCACCAGGGGAATGATGACGAGGAAACGGTGTTTTTTACCTTCTAGAACCATGGGTTTGGTACTACCAGCCTAGATAACCATTTCATCAAGCTTCTGGAAGGGGCTTGAGTGTTCAAGGACCGTCCGTATCCGATGTTTCTGGCGAAACAGAAGGGAATCGGGGCGAGGTGGACAATATGCTGGTGTTGGGGGTCATTAAGGAGAACAACCAAAAGACGGTGATACCAAGACCAAATAAAAAACAGGTTCTTGTATGCCCGCAAGCTGAACACCTATTTCGGGCCTCTAAGTAACGGCTTGTTCTTTCCTGGTATGTTATTTCCTGGTATTTGAACTATTTACCGTATGTTGAGCTAATAAACTTTTTTATAACCTATTTTCGCAAAATAAAAAGATGTTTTGTTTATTTATTTTAGCGAGGTTTGGCACCGATGCGCGAATGCATAGGTGACTTAATTTCAGAGCGAACTGCAAAACGCAAGGACAAAGGTGCAGGGTGGGCGCGAGAGGAGGAGCTTAGCTGCTCACGCAACTGCTCTGCATGTATAACGAAAGCTAAGGTAGCGTAGAGACTAATTGTGTTGGCCATAACCAACCGAAGAAATACATTTAGCAACTGATGGCGGCTTCGAGAGCCGACATACTCCCCCTGTTGGAAGCGCGGCTTTCAACAGCATCCTTAAGGGGTAGTAGGCACAGCTATTCACTGCCCACTTCGTCAATCCTATTGCTGTCCTCAGTACAGAAACTCTGGCGACTCTATCTCTTCCATCTTCCATTCTTTCTTCCATCGGGACCAGAAAGTCTGCTGCAGGTGAGCGATGCGCTGCCAGCTATCGATTGATGTTTAAATTTGTCTCATCAGGCTCGATAAGCGATGAAGACACCAATAAAAAAAATGATTTGGAGTTAAAACATCTAGATCGGCAGGGCTTTCTGAAATTGATACTAAAGGTCGAGAATAAAATACAGCTGATATGTGGTGTATTATATCGCCATATATCGCAGGATCGCCATGTATTAGTTTGGCAAATATCTCCCTTCCGCCTTTTTGTCTTTTGAATTTCGCGGTTATGTACAAAGCTCGTATCTGGCTATACATAATTTGAAAGGTCTTGACATAACCTACAAAACGACGCTATGCATGATTGGATATTGCGTTCTACAGTTATAGACGTGTAAACATGGAGTTCACTAACGCCGAAATTCGCGCTATTTTAAAGTTTTCCTTCGTTAAAGGCAAATCCGCTAGAGAAACGTTCCGTGAGATTAATGGTGTTTTGGGGGATGGTACTCTATCACTTCGAACCGCGGAGGAATGGTTTCGACGATTCAGAGCCGGTGAAAACGATACCATGGATAAGCCAGCCGGCTTAAGACCTGTGACGACAAATACCGATCAAATCATGGAATACATCGAGTTAGACCGGCATGTGGCATCTCGTGACATCGCCCAGGAGATGGGAGTTAGTCACCAAACCATTTTAAACCATCTGCAGAAGGCTGGATACAAAAAAAAGCTTGATGTTTGGGTGCCGCATGATTTTACGCAAAAAAACCTTCTGGACCGCATCAACGCCTGCGATATGCTGCTGAAACGGAACGAACTCAAACCCATTCTTGAAGCGGACGACAATATCAAGCGAAAACGGTCGTGGTCGAAGGCCGGTGAATCGTCCCAAACAGTGGCCAAGCCGGGATTGACGGCCAGGAAGGTTTTGCTGTGTGTTAGGTGGGATTGGAAGGGAATCATCTACTATGAGCTGCTCCCATATGGCCAGGCGCTTAATTCTACCATCTACTGGACCGAACAACTGGACCGCTTGAAGCAGGCGATCGACCAGAAGCGTCCAGAATTGGCCAAGAGGAAGGGTGTAGTGTTCCACCAGGACAACGCCAGGCCACACACTTCGTTGATGACTCGTCAGAAGCTAAGGGAGCTCGGATGGGAGGTTTTATCGCATCCACCATATAGCCCGGACATAGCGCCAAGTGATTACCACCTGTTCCTGTCCATGGCGAATGCCCTTGGTGGTGTAAAGTTGAACTCAAAAGAGGCTTGTGAAAAGTGGCTGTCCGAGTTCTTCGCAAATAAGGAGGGGGGCTTCTTCGAGGGAGGTATTATGAAGTTGCCGTCTAGATGAAAACGGCGCATATTTGAACTAAATCCGATCACTAACACTTTTTATAAAGCATTGAATAAAGAGCAAAAAAGCGGAAGGGAGATATTTGCCGACATGTTATTATAATATGTTGTTTTATATTTGATGAAAAGGCAGTATTTAGTCTGTTCAGTTTCTTTATTTATGGAGCAGGGAAGGTCCCGATCCGTTCAAAGTAAATTTGTCAATGTTTTTGGAGTTCTCCATACAAAGGTTTCTTAGCCTAATTCGAGGAGCAGCGCTCTTATATGCGACGCTTATATGCATATATATGAATTGTCGCCGAGCGACGGCGCTTGAGGAGGGGGAGTGTTGTAGGCACACATATGCGGAGATCAGCGTTTGGCCAGCGTGGGAATGCTGACTCTGCAATTATGCATGTTGGCTTTCAAGTGGACGCTCGTGTTACGCGTGCACTTGGGCTGGATTGTTTTTATACACTTTGCAACAGAGTGCAACAATGTGTTTGTTGTTATTACAGTGGTGCATCGCTATATGTGCATACAGTGTTACATCGCTATATGTGCATACTACAGTGGGAAAAAAAGGTTCTCAGCTCATCAAGGGCATTGAAGAATCCACAGCACGGATTTTCTTTGCTGTCTTCTCGATGTCCTCCGCCAGGCAAAAATCCAACACTGCTTTAATAAGGTCGTCGATGGGGAATAGGCGTCTCCAAATGTATCGCCCAGGTTGCAAAGCAAATGAAAACACACATGTATAATTATACAGGAGCCCTTTTGCGCGCTTCAGGCTTGCAGAAAAATGGTCCACAGAAGTCGGTACCTGTGAATTCAATCGCATGAGACCCATCGAGACGGTCCTTTGGTAGATCCGCCAATATGTGCTCAATTAAGTGATTAAGTTCCGTTAGAAAACACCTGACGCACTTGTTTACTGTCCTGTTTACGATTATTCCTCAAATAGGCCAATATTGGGATCGAATTATGCTAAAAGCCTGAGGACCAGTATGTAGGTTGCGGTTATGAGCGGGATTTATAATGGCCATATTAACTGGGTAATCCTTCTAAGATTACTTTATACTAGAAAATATGTCGTTAGAGTATTCAGTTCGCGACGTGGAAAATATATTTGTAGTTAGGGATTCTTAGGTGCGCTGGTCCTGCCTCAAGAATTTAATTTTGCAATAAACAGGTTGCATAAGAAGTTTTTAACTATTTAGTATATTTATTAGTACAAATAACTAGTATACAAGTAAAAAAAATATGTATACTAAATGTAAATGTAAAAATATGTAAGGGACCAATTTTCAGTATTTGAAATGCAAATATTATTTTGTTGAATGGTTTTGTTATATTCTAATTTGATATTTTTAAAAACTTCGCAATTTTGGGTGGATAAAAAGGGGCGCCAAATTGATTGTTTCTTCTTTAAGTTCCTCTTAATCCGTTTGCTTAAAGCTGACAAATAGCTCATGGTTTGCTATTATTTTTCCCAAATTTTAATAATACATATGTACAGTAGCATATGTACCATAGTATAACACTTTGTCACACACACACACAGTACATATGTACCACTTGATCACACCCACCCAATCCATTTGCCCCAACACATAAGTCAGATCCCAAGCTCTTGGCGACAATAACAATTTCGGCCGCGTTAACATAAACAATTGATTCATAGACATAAACATCCGCCGATGCCGAAATTCGTTATTCCCACTAAGCAACCAAATAGCTTACGCAGCACAAATCCTGGTAATTTTCCATGCGCAACTCTCTTAAAGAGCGCAACCCATTTGAATAAAGAGGAGAGCCTTCAAGTTCATATAAACAAAGTCGACCAAGGGTTTGCTAAGCGTTCAACTCACACTCCAGATTTAGTTCTAATTCATCCACCATACCATTAAGACGTGAATTGGCTCCGATTCAAAGTTGTATTATTATCTTGAAATAAAAACTTATATTTTTTTCAAAACTTGCAACCGCGAACTCGTTATGGGCGCAGTCGGTGGTCCTAAACTTATAGTGACCAACAAAGAACCATCGTGTGTGATTTAACTTCAACTTTGTGGCTAATCAGTGCTACAAGAAGTAACTATCCGCCAGTCATACAGTGCTTAATAATTAAAACCGCTTCAACTTGGTAGCCCACTATAATAGTGTGACCGCTACTAGAAGAAAAAAAAAATTATTACATAAGTGCTGCAAAGACAAGACCACTAAAGGGTAACTGAAGCCCCAGGTTTTGCATATCAACCAAAGACAGTGTGTAGCCCGCAAAACAAAAAGCGTGACCGCTACGAGGCGTGAAAAATAAAATAAAATCAAGAACAACAAAAACAAGAGAAACAACAATGGCACTACCACAACAACAAGTGCAACTACTCTCCGAGAATCATCTGAACCAGGCTCTTGGTCAAATTCGACAGGTACCAACATTTACCGGTACGACACTGGAACTGAGCTCGTTCATAAGAAGAATAGAGTTCATACTTCAACTATATCCATCAACTGACGTCCGTCAGTTACACGTCCTCTTCAGTGCAATCGAAATGCAAATTGGAGGCGACGCCCAACGAGTATCCCAGCTCAATGCAGCTAATACATGGCCGGAATTGAAGGAAGCCCTAATCGCCGAGTTCAAGACCCAGACACCATTTGAAGAGCTTTTGAGACGACTATATAACACCCAATTCAATGGATCAGTTCGTAAGTTCAAAGAAGAGCTTGAAGCAAAATGCTTTGTAATAACAAATAAACTAGCTTTAGAAAATAATGATCTACATAATCACATTTATACAAACGCAATGAACAATACAGTAAAAAGCGTAATTATTAAAAAACTCCCAGATAGACTCTACATGCAATTAGCCAGATTTGATATAACAACAGTCAGTAAATTAAAGCAAACTGTACAGCAGGAAGGTTGTTATGACAGTACATGGTCCGATCACCCAAAATCCCAAAATACTCAAAATACCCAAAATAAAAATCAGTACAGCCCAAACTATAACAACACTTCAAATAATCAAAATAGAAATCAAAATTATAATCAAACATCAATTAGCCAAAATAAAAATCTATATATGAACAAAAACAATAACAGCCATGACCAGCCTTTTGAATACCCATTCCAAGAATTTAAGCAAAAACTCAACCAAGCACAGACACAAAATCCTTTAAATTATTCCTCCAACTATCAACAAAATCCATTTTCTTCATCCGCTCCGAATCCGGCAACAAAAAGGCAAAGACCTAGTACCAGCGGCCATTCCAAAATGGATACGTCCGAAAATTTTCATCTACATGCCTCGGATGAAGAAGAAGACACAATTCCTTCATAAATATTGTTTTAAACAATATACCGCTCCGATGTGTTATAGACACTGTGTCTACAATAAACATCATAAGAGCAAACATTTTTAATTTCCCAGTCAAAACTACTAATTTACAAACACACACCATTAACGGTACAATAACCCTAAAGAAAATCATAATTCTAAAACCAAGTAAGCTTTGCCCTACTAAACAAGTTTTTTATATTCATAATTTTTCCGAAAATTACGATATGATATTAGGTACAGGGTTCCTAGAAGACGCCAACGCCCAAATAAACTTTGGCAAAAGAAGTGTAGTTTTAAACAACAACAGTTTCTTAATGGACTACCTACCAGAACGAGAAGGTAGCCTAGAAGACAACCCCGACTATTTGATAATTTATTTGATTTAGGGACATACAATACAGAGAAGGTGAAAATTTGACCTTCACAAGTACTGTAAAGCATGTCATCAAAACTAAACATGAAGACCCAATCTATAGGAAACCTTATAAATACCCCCAGGCCTACGACAAAGAAGTCGAGGTACAAATCAAAGAAATGATTCAACAAGGCATTGTTCGAAAATCGAACTCACCCTACTGTTCTCCTATCTGGATAATACCGAAAAAAGCGATGCTTCTGGTAAAACAAAGTTCAGGTTAGTAATCGACTATCGCAAACTAAACGAAATTACTATTGATGATAAATACCCAATTCCTGTCATGGATGAAATACTAGATAAGCTAGGTAGGTCTCAATATTTCACTACCATAGATTTAGCAAAAGGTTTTCATCAGATCCAAATGGATGAAAGCTCGATTCAAAAAACCGCTTTTTCCACAAAAAATGGACATTACGAGTACACTCGAATGCCGTTTGGACTGAAGAACGCACCTGCAACATTTCAACGTTGTATTAACAATCTATTAGAAGACCTAATTTACAAAGATTGTTTAGTTTACATGGACGATATAATAGTTTTTTCCACTTCATTGGAAGAACACTTGTTATCTCTACGTAAAGTATTTGCTAAATTACAAGAAGCTAATCTAAAGTTACAACTTGACAAATGTGAATTTATGAAAAGAGAAACAGAGTTCTTTGGACACATTGTAACTACTGAAGGCATAAAGCCTAACCCAAATAAAATAGAAGCCATACAGAAATTCCCACTACCTAAAACTAATAAAGAAATAAAATCATTTTTAGGACTTTGCGGTTTCTACCGTAAATTTATCCCTAACTGTGCAAAAATTGCTAAACCAATAACACAAAAACTAAAAAAAGGTTCCGTTATAAATTCTAAAGATACCGAGTATATATCAGCCTTCGAAAAATTAAAATTTTTAATTATGTCCGAACCAATATTAATTTCCCCAAATTTCGAAAAAACATTCTCATTAACCACAGATGCAAGCAATGCCGCTCTAGGTGCTGTATTATCACAGGATCGTAAACCCGTTTGTTACGCTAGCAGCACTCTCAATGAACATGAACTTAATTATTCAGCAATAGAAAAAGAACTTTTAGCTATTGTCTGGGCCACTAAATACTTCAGGTCCTATCTTTTTGGTCGTAAATTTCAGATTCTTAGTGATCATCAACCTTTAGTTTGGCTCGATAATATCAAGGAACCAAACATGAAACTCCAAAGATGGAAAATCAGACTAAATGAGTTTGATTACCATATAAAATATGTACCAGGAAAAGAAAACCATGTCGCCGACGCACTTTCACGTGTAAAAATAGAAAACTTCTACGGCGAATCTCCCACTTCAGCTGCTACCATACATAGTAGCCATGAAGATAACCAAAATTACATTTCCTTTACGGAAAGACCAATAAACTACTATAATAGACAAATAGAATTTGTCAAAGACGACAATAACAATACAGAAATAAGAAAATATTTTCATAAAACAAAACTAAAAATCCATTATAAAGAAATGACAAGCGCATATGCAAAAGAATTAATAAAATAATATTTGTGTAAAAAAAATAGCGTAATTTATTTTCATAATGAAATAGATTTCCTTACATTTCAAAACGCCTTCTTAGAAATTGTCAGTCCGAACAACATAACTAAAGTTATGAGAGCAACCAGTAAATTAATAGATATTGAAACATATTCAGAAATAAAGAAGTAATAATAAAAACCCACAGAGAACTCTTACATCCAGGTATAGAAAAACAAACCAAAATTTTTAAAGAAAAATATTACTACCCAGACTATCAAAAGTTAATACAGAACATTATCAACGAATGTGAAGTATGTAACATTTGCAAAACAGAATATAGAGATACTAAATTAAATTACGAGTTAACGCCAGAAATTTTCAATCCTAGAGAAAAATATGTTATCGATTTTTATTTAATCGATAATAAAACATTCCTATCATGTATTGACGTTTATTCCAAATATGCCGCCTTAATTGAAGTCAAAAATTTGAAGCAAAAAGAGCTCTACTTAAAATTTTTAATGAAATGGGAAAACCGTCCGAAATAAAAGCTGCATTACATTTATGGCTAAAGTCCAAAAATGTTCACATTAACGTCAAAACAAGTAAAAATGGGATTTCTGACATTAAGAGATTTCATAAAACTGTCAACGAAAAGTTAAGAATTATAAGCACTGAGTCCGACCCAGAGAATAAAATAACAAAATTTGAAACCCTACTCTATGTTTATAACCATAAAATTAAACATAATACAACAGGTAAAACACCAGCAGATATTTTTATATATGCAGGAACACCTGCACATGACACCCAGCAAGAGAAAATTAATAAAATAAATAAATTAAACGAAAATAGACATAGTTATGAAGTAGATACCAGATATAGACAAGCACCATTAGTAAAATCAAAGACAACAAACCCATATAAAAAGACAGGAGAAATTACACAGATTGACGAAAAACATTATGAAGAGAAAAACAGAGGCAGGAAAATAACCCACTATAAATCAAAATATAAAAAGAAAAAGAAAATTAATGAAACTAAATATAACAATAATTCCAGCACAACCCAAAACGACCAAGGCAATCGAACATAATTACACAATTTTGATGATCCTTTACTATTTTCTATTATGTTTTATCCAACATGTCCAAGGACAAAATCTTGAAGTTAACCAAATTCATGCCAAAAATGGCTACCTTATATTTAATACTGGATCAATAAGTTTACCAATCAATTACGAGTATCACTACTTATCTGTAAATATTACAAAAATAGAGAAAACATATGATAACTTAGTAAAACAATCAGAAGAATATGAAACTTTATCCCAAGTTCAATATTTAGCAGAGAAATTAAAAAGAGAAATGAATGGCATTAGAATAGCAAAGCCCAGCAAACGCGGCTTAGCTAATTTTATGGGCACAATTTATAATTACCTTTTTGGAACCTTAGATCAAGCAGATAAAGAAGAGCTAGAATATAAAATTCAAAATTTGTCCGAAAACAGCGTCCAAGCTAATGAACTCAACGAGGTCATAAAAACAGTAAATGAAGGCATAAAATTAATAAATTTATTAAGTGCATTACATGAAAGCGATCAAAGATTAAACATTTTATTATTTAATTTACAACAGTTTACTGAGTATGTAGAAGATATTGAACTTGGAATGCAGTTTACAAGACTTGGCATTTTTAATCCTAAATTACTAAAACATGATTATCTAACAAATATAAACTCAGAAAAACTTCTACATATTAAAACTTCCACTTGGCTGAAAACGGATACAAATGAAATTCTAATATTTTCCCATATTCCAAAAGAAATAATTGAAACCCCAATCTTTACAATAATTCCATATCCAGATAGTAATCAAAACATTTTAATAGAAAATGTACAAAATAAATTTTATGTTCAAAATAATCAAACTTATTTGGCATCTTTAAAAACTTTAATAATAAACAAATGCTTAACGGGCATACTTAACCAATTTAATACACAATGCAGATATGTAAAAACTCATAAAGAATTTGAAATCAATTATGTCGAACCTAATATAATATTATTAACTTGGAACTTACCCAAAACCATACTTAACCAAAATTGCATAAATAGAGATATAATAATAGAGGGAGACAACATAATAAAAGCTTTTAACTGTTCCATACAAATCGAAGACATCAAACACTATGTTAGATTACACACAAACGATTTATGTTAACAACAATATCACTAAATTAAAAGCCCTTTCTTATATACAAGCTAAAGATATTTTTGAAATCCATAATAAAGCAAATAATAAATTTCAAATAATTACATTTACTATTTTAATAGTTTTAGTTGTCCTAATAATATTCTATTATATCTACAAATATAAGAATATACCTAAGAAAATTATAATCAAATTCAAAAGACAAGTACCCACTCCTAATGAATCAAATATTATAAACAATGATGTAACAGAAATAGAAAATAATGTAAATCCTGTCTTGTATCCTAAATTATCCGCCTGAGGACAGGCTAATTTCTTAAGGATGGGGAAGTAGCATATGTACCATAGCATAACACTTTGTCACACACACACACCACACACACACAGTACATATGTACCACTTGATCACACCCAATCCATTTGCCCCAACACATAAGTCAGATCCCAAGCTCTTGGCGACAATAACAATTTCGGCCGCGTTAACATAAACAATTGATTCATAGACATAAACATCCGCCGATGCCGAAACTCGTTATTCCCACTAAGCAACCAAATAGCTTACGCAGCACAAATCCTGTTAATTTTCCATGCGCAACTCTCTTAAAGAGCGCAACCCATTTGAATAAAGAAGAGAGCCTTCAAGTTCATATAAACAAAGTCGACCAAGGGTTTGCTAAGCGTTCAACTCACACTCCAGATTTAGTTCTAATTCATCCACCATACCATTAAGACGTGAATTGGCTCCGATTCAAAGTTGTATTATTATCTTGAAATAAAAACTTATATTTTTTTCAAAACTTGCAACCGGGAACTCGTTATTGTACATATATACGTATTTATATTCAATAAAACTTTATATGTAAAGTTCAGTTGTAAACGGTAGCTAATTCGAGCGGCGATTTTAACTAACGAATATAAAAATAAATTCTTAAAAAAAATAATAATCACGGCTTCAATTTTTAAATAATATTTTATTAGATCATATTACAACGAAATTGACCAAAACCATAATGAAATTCGTTTCTTAGATCAAAATTGATTTTGGGCCGAAAATCGTCTTCTGCCACAACTACGCACACATGCACACTTTTTTGCTTACTGTTTTCACTCACACAAGCAAGTGAATTCTATTTTTAGATTTTTATCCTCTCAATTTTACGCGAGCGGGCAGAGAGCAATTGTTGCCGCCACCAAAAAAGTGGCTGCATAGTGCAAAACCAAAGTATGGCCGTTACGCATCTTATTATTCTAGTGTCTTTGGTCCAACCGACCCAAGAGGATCATAAAATTTACCGATTGCCTCTAAAACTAAACGTCGACGAGGCCTTGCTGTTGATGGTAGGGTTGAAAATGAACACAACAGCTGATAAGACTGGATCCCGACGAGGCCAAGCGTTTTTGTAAAATCACCTTCATCATCAAACTTCCAGAAGGATTCCTTATCATCTTCTGACACTCCTTTCGAAACGGCTGGTACATTTGAACACCACTTCCTTATTTTAAAATTGGCTCTGGACAATAGGCGCCAGATATCAAATCATCAACATAAAAGTCCCGGCGAAGAATCCCAGCACTCACTGGAAATGTCGCCTCCTCAGCCATGGACAACTGATGCATCAACCTCACAGCTTGCTAAAAAATACGTAACAGTATTCAACTTGAACATTCACAGATCTCTCCACAAAATGTACTGGAAGTAGCTATCCTCAGGGGAAACCCTGACACACCGGTACATCTTACAGATGTATCCTGGGATGAAAGATTCTATAGTTTTTTCTCGAGAGATACGCATTTTTGCGGAGCTTGCTGGAAAGACTCGCCCAAAAGTTCTAAATTAAACTTGGCTGGCAATCGAACAGAATAATCCCCACTAGGCCAGCGATTAAAATGTTTAACAAAATGAGCTTCACAGTTAAGCTCTCCTTAGTGGCACGGAAAATGGGGTCGGCGAAACCCTTCACCTCAAAAAAACGTCAAAGCAGCACCTCAAGACGATCCAGTTGGGTTTTCTCATTACGCGGAACAACCGCGCACGACGATATTAAAGCCTTGCCATTGGAGCGACCGCAGCCGAACAACCCAGCTAAACGAATCTTGTAGACGCAATCCTGACAGAAGCTTGACTTGACCGACGCACAGCAGCTCGTAAAATAGATTGGCGCCAATCAATAAATCTATGCGCTGAGGGCGATTGAAATTTGTATCCACGAGCTTAAGGTTTTGGGATATGTTCCAGTTATAAACGTCGGTGTTAAATCTGGGCTGATGTGCGGTTTTATTGGAAGCAACAGCAGCAGTGATGGAAGTCAAGTATTCGGAGGTTTGAGATCGCGTTGTTAAGTTAACTGACAAGCCATCTGTCTTGAAACTAGAGTCACCTATTCCGATAACACAAGCGGATTGTGTTTTCTTAACTTGAAGCTGATTTACAAATCGGGACTTTCTCAAGTACAGCTGGGAGCCCGAGTCAAGTTCAGCACGGCAAGGAACAAACGTTCCTGAACGGTTTTTTACTAACACGGTGGCAGTGACTAGGACTACCACATCTTTGCCTAAATCGACCAATAAGAGATGGAGATGGGCCAGACAATGCAGAGGGTTCTGTGGCAATTTATACAAAGAGACAGCCTTTTTGCTTCTTGCAATCGACCTGCTTGACTCAGGTTCTTAAAACTCTGACATAACTGAATTGAGTGCCTAGAAGCATAACAGAAAATACAGGTCGGAGGGTTAAGATTTCTGGCGAAAAAGGCTTACCTACGCATATTAGAGGAACGATTTGTTCTCACCTGGCTGACTGGCGCATGGATTCCCACGTTGAAATTAAATTATTAAATGTCCTTAAAATGTCCTTAAAATTCTCTTCCCATTTGGTCTGACTCGCTGGATCCTGCTTTTGGACAAGTACTTGGGCGATAATGCATCCAATGGTTTGTTTCGTTGTACCAAATCCATTAAGAGTGCGAATATTATTTTTTCTGATAGTTCACGAATCATTAACACGGAACCACTCTGCACTGCCCTTAGTCCCAGAATCTTAGTGACATGAACCCGATTAGCAAATCTGTTTTGTAAGAATTCCAAAGCTATAGCATAGTTGCCTTCCGAAATTTCCACTGATCGAATGGTTTCCAACGCAGTGTCCTTCAGACATGATCGTAGATGTTGTAGCTTTTCTATATTTGTAAGGTCAGGATGGCTATCGATGATTGTAATAAACATAGAATTGAAATCCAGCGGATTTGCATAGCCTCCAGCGAATTTCGGTAGCTCAAGAGGAGGAAGCGTTGGTGCCCTATGCCGGAGTGGACGCTACTGACGGCCGCAATCACACGAGAAAATGGCGTCAGCAAAGGTTGAGTTGCGCGCCTTGAAATCTCTCCTCGAACTGAAGATTTAAGCGTTACAAGAACAACATCATATATCCCACTCAAATTACTTTCAAGTTCTTAAAGCTCCCTCAAAATGTTTGTTGAATCGATAAACTGATCAGGTCCAACCCCATATGAAAAACGGAATCGTCAAGTTAACGCAGGACTTGACAATGAATCCGTTAATCGCTCCCCTCTGTTATAAATTGCAGTCGCTTTAAAAATATCACCCTGTTTGCATCAGCGGTAACGTTTCCCGAATTTTCAGTAGCTATGGCAATACGGTAATAATAAACCGGAAGAACAGCGAATTAGCGGAAGCTTCCGTTACTTGCCTATGTACGCGCAAAATATAACTTCTTATGTATATACACAAGAGTACATACGCAAGAGCGTAACCAAGGAAATAACTTTTTAATGTCCACAACAGCACGCAGCAGCAACTGCGACTTAATTAAAGTTAAAGCTTTAAACAGCTTTTTAATGATTTGCACTATATATTGTTTATTGTCACCAAAATGTTGAACTACTATGCTTTTTTACTAGCTTATTTTGCAAAATAAAAAGAGGCTTTATTTGAAGCGATTTCGAACAATTATGGCTTACATATTTTAGCGAAGGTGGGCATCGATGCGCGAGATAAGTGTCGGTTCGAGGATTTTACCCTGTATGCTTCACGAAAAGACGTTGGTAGGGTTTGGCTTTTAATTCCAGAATAAAATCTTTCTTTATTGTTTGATCTTTTCAGTTTTTATTGTACATTTTCTTTGTTATAATAATGCTGATGTCATTGAAAGTGAAATTGGAGCGGATGCGATTCTGTAGTGAGGAATGTTTGATCAGCAATTTGTTTGGTCAGCTACTTTCGTGGCGATACAAAGTGTTGACTGCCGTCTAAAGCTCCGTCTGACGAGGAGGTTTCGGCGGGGACCGCCGAAGGTGAATGCTGAGGCGATAACTCCTCCCCCCTCAGACTGAACCAACGTTATTGATACGTATTGATACCAACGTAGCAGATGGAGCGATGGTTTCTTTTTTAGATCCTCAATTTTCAGCTCATGAATTCCCAGTTCTTGGGTTGTTTTATTCCTTGAAAAAATTGAAAATTGCGATGTAGCCGGCCTCCGGTTCGAAGATTGCTGTGACGAACCCGACCTCTTTAGTTTCGCATTCTGTTTATATGTAAAAAATGTTTCTTAAAAACTTACATTTCTTCTTATAATATGTGTATTTACCATTATAATAATGTATCACCACATAATTTGGAGTTATCACAAATTCTGTGTTGTTCATGGGAAGTGGGATCAATCTTCTTAAAGAGAAAATTTCTCTTTTGAATATAGGTATCCTAATTGAAAATAGAATGTCCGTATTGTTAACGATAGCATTTAATTCTAAAAACTCGCACATGTGTTCATCCGATAATAACTGTATTCCTTGTCTTTCTAGTTCCTGAACGCATATATCTGTTTCTTGCTTTCCGAATAAAAATGTAGAAATTACTCCTAGCTTGGCCAACAATAGCTCTGCAACGTCGTTTAAGTTTATACTTAACATGTCTATCGTAAGCGAGATTCTATCAATATATTCTAACCTATATTTTCTCCTGTCTTCTACAGATGACTTACTGGTGCCATTGTTATAGTTATTAATAAACGTGTTTACCCTACTTTGCTCTTCATTGATGTATTTTGTCAAGTTCTTAAAGTTCTTGCAAACTCATGTCTTCTCTTAAGCTTTCCTCTTCACGCTTCTAATTTTTCTGCGTCGTTCGCATCTAAATTCTCTGTTTTTGCTTTAACAACCGAACCTAATCCATTGATCAGTCCTTTTGCTCTTCTGTGTTTGGGTCATATGCATTCTAGCCTAGTTCTCTATCTCTCTTAGTGTCCTCTACATCTCCTCTATTATATTCTTATACTCCTGTAACCTTACTATATGTACAAAGGTCTTGTGCGTCTGGGTCACTCTCGCCGCTCCCATTTGTATTTGAGCTCACAGTTCGTTCCCCTTCAAGGGTATTACTTCGAACCCGCTCTCCTCGGCCACGACGATGGACCACCTGTATCGGGTCTGGTTCCTGCCTATCTGTATTCGCTGCCTCAATTCTCTTAATTCTTCGACTCCCTACCCTCTCTTTTATTTTGGGGTGGACTTCGGCCTTAAATGCATTGATTATGTAAATAATCGTGTTCATTATTGAATGGCGTTATTGTATGTTATAAACGCTTCACTCAGTATCTCTTCATGTCTAAGCTCTAATTTTTTGTGCTTTTTTGTTTTTCATAATTAATCGGTATACCTCCGTTATCGTAGAGTGTAATCTTTCAACCGTAGAGTTACTCGACGACTGCTGAAAGGACTTTGTGTGCAATTCGAATTCGTACTACCTACAAAAATCCTTAAAGAGGTGCGACGAGAACTCGACTCCCTGATCACAAACTACCTTTTTGGGTATTCCGAATAATGCCATAAAGTTCTTCATAGCTTTAACATCTTTCTGGAGTTTCCGTCACACTGTATTTGATTGTATGGGGTCTTCTGACGTATTTTTGCGTTTGACAACAGTCGCAGTTGTTAATTTTTTATGTTATCGTCTTTTTCATATGAGGGAAGAAGACCTTTCTTTTCATATGTTCATATGTTTTCATAGTTCAGACATGAACTATCATATAAATTCATATTCGCGGTCTTTAATGGATTCTTTTTTGTAAGAATTCCAAAGCTATAGCATAGTTGCCTTCCGAAATTTCCAGTGATTGTTCAGTCGCTTTTTGATCGTTCTTGAGTTTGGACGTATGTCTTAATGTGCAATTTGGTTTCGGTGTTTATTTTAAATTCTCTTTTATCGTTAACCGTTAATCCCTTTAGCTCACGACAACTAAACAAAATTGATTTTTGCTGATAAAGAACAACAATCATAAAGCGACGTATATCAACAACTGACGGTTCCCAGGCACCTGCCAGCTTTAAAATGCCACGATCTCAACCAAACCAAACGATAAAACCAAACTAAGACGAATTTGTTAATTATTTTCGCCCGTTACAAACAATTGAGGATGAAGATGTTACCAATGACACCATGGACCCTGAGGCGTCTATCAATATTACTGAAGATGAAGCAGTGGTTAACCCTTCTGAAAAAATGCCACCAATTACTGTGATCAAACAGTCTTCTAAGGTCTTAAATGACCTTCTTGCTGAAATGAATATAACTGATTATTGCTTCAAAACCATTTCCATTGGTATTAAGATTTTTGTTAATGGCGCAAAGAATTTTGATCTAATCTGTGCCAAGCTTAAAATGCTTAAATATGAGTTCTTTTCTTATATCTCTAAAAACAATAAGCCATATAAGGCAGTACTTTCGGGCCTTGATAAATTCCCTGTATCTGATGTAAAATCAATGTTGTGTTTCATTGTTGTGTCAATTGACCTAAAAATTGTTGAAAAGATGACCATAAAAATTTGCTCTTATATGTAGTGTACTTTGCTCAGAAGAGTACAAATGTACAGTTATTGAGAAAGAACTACTCATACCAAGGTACGATGGGAGTACAAAGCAAAATCGCCAAATTAGCGAACCCAATGTTATAACTGTCAACTCTTTGGTCCTGGCTCTCTACAGTGTGCTGTCAAAACATCATGTGCCCATTGTGCGGGTAGTCATAAAACTTCGGACTGCAAAAACAGCACTGTAAAAAAGTGTGTCAATTGCAAAAGCAACCACTCTTCCACTGATGAGAATTGCCATTGCAGACTGTCTTATCAAGCTCTCTAGTGGATGCACAACTAAAATACAACAATTTAATGTTATTGCTGAACTTGCTGTTAAACATGTGTACAGTATTAAATAGATCTTTCTTTTAGTCATCTCAATATTATGGTATGGAACGCCCGTGCCGTCCTTGTAAAACGTCTGGAGTTAATAGATTTCCTTGTTAAAAATCAAACTCATATATGTCTCCTTAGCGAAACCTGGTTAACACAAAATTCTAGATTTTTAATTCCGAACTACACAGTGTATAGAAATGATCGTACTTCCTCCAGGGGTGGAGGTGTAGCAATTTTAATTAAGAATGGTATTCTACATGAACAAATCCAAAACATAAATACCCATTTAATTGAAAATATAGGTATTAATATTCATTTAAGCTCTGGGTAAAATCTTAAAATTTTGTCTGCCTTTTTTCCCGGTCAACGGGCCAATTGTCTCATAAGGCACTATGTTTCAGTGCCATCCTCTAAGCATACCAAAGACATGCTTAGATCCGATCTCATTAAAATTCTAACATTGATGGTAATTATATTGTCGGTGGTAACCTAAATTGTAGAAATCGATTGTGGAATTGTGCAAGAGCCAATTGTTACGGCAACATTTTACTTGATTTGGCTAGTATGGGTTAATTAAAAATTCTCTATCCTGTGGATCTTACCTACATTCTACCAAGCTACAAAGGAAATCCATACACTTTGGATATATTTCTTACTAATTCTCCGACTAGATTCTCTGCATTGTTGTTAATGTTGACTTGCTATGCAAAATTAATGTCGAAGTAAACTTAACAAATTTGGAAACCATTCCACAGTTTGCAAAAGCCAATTGGAAAAAATTTAAACGTATTTTAAACGGAATTCACAAATTAAGATTTTAGCTTTTCAAGATCATTTCCCTAACCCTGTTATAATAAATAATATGATCAATTTTATAACAGAAGATTTAGATGTGGCCACTGATCTGTCTGTCCCTAAAACTCAAATTAAGCTTTCATGCCGTAAATTTCCGGCAGTTTAAAAAGCACCATTGCCCAAAGAAATGTCGCCCAACCACAATTGATAAGAACCCGACAACCACTATATAAAGCTAGACTAAATTTCCTGAACTCCAAGATTCGTCAAGAATTTTTCGTATTTAATAATCACTCTTGGGACATTAAACTATCTGCCAAGTTAAATAATTCCAAGCCACCATGGAAATTAACTAAAATAATTTAAAAAAAACATAGTTATATTCCATGCTTTAGTCACAACAATGAACGGTTTTCAACGGGCTTTGAGAAATCCAACTTGCTAGCAGACATTTTTGAGCACAAACACAATTTAACTTCCCATTCAATCTCCTGGCACTGATAAAATATTTAACCTGTACATTAAAAATCTACCTAAAAATTCAATTTCTTTTTTAACTCTTATATTTACTAATTTTTTTAAGATTGGATATTTTCCTATTGTATGGAAAACTGCAAAATTCATCCAAATATCCAAGCCTGGAAAACCTCCTAACTCTCCAGAAAACTATCGTCCCATTAGCTATTAAGTTCCCTCAAAAATACTAGAGCGTTTAATCAAAGTATTGGTATACATCTTGATAAAAAGATTATCTTCAAGGAACGTATATTAATAAAACAGTTGACAAAATAAATAAGACCATTCGCATATTATAGCCGTTTATAAATCGGAATTCTAAGCTGTCCTTTAAAAATAAATTACTAATTTACAAAGAAGTTATGCTACCCACTATTCTTTACGGTTCTGAGATTTTGGGGAAATTGTGCATTTAAAAAATTGCAAACAACTCAAAAAAAGATTGTAAAAATGATACTCAATCTTTTCTTTTGTTTTTCATTTTGTAAATTGATAATTGACGATAAAGCAATTTTCCGATTGAAGCCCATTGAAGTTATCATCAATCGAAACAAAAATAAATTTAATTTCAAATTAACGTCTATTATACAAATTAAACCAGTTAGGTTTGAATTATTTTGTTAGAGCCAACTGCTCTTTATTCTGGTCCATTACGAACTAATTACAAATCAAAATTATAAGGGCCGCCAAGTCTTCGGTTGGAGGTAGCGGACCCAGCAGAGCGCTTGATCAGCGCCTCGTGCCGTCCGGAGCTTCACGCCTTCGACGGTCACTCAGTGCGCACATGTCCGCCTTACATTATGCCTACCCTTGTACATCGCTTTCGCTAAAGCGAAATGTATTACTGGGCTGGCTCAGCGTCGACGATGTTATTGTTGGCGCAACCGGTCTTGGTTGGCATTTCGGCGGGTCGTTGCACCCCTCTGACTTGCTCGTGTTAACTCATCCCTGTCTTAAGATGAAGTCGTCCCCGGATTCTATGGTCTTAGATGGTTGTTGACGTTTGGGTTTCAGACGGTAAACAAGAAGGATGATGATCAGGGTTATTGAAGCTGTGGAGGAGACAGAGCAAAAAATACAGGTGTTGCCTGATGGCATTTGGGATTGAAGAAGGTTGATGTGTTGCATATTTTGAACGCTTATCCCGTGAATCGATGACAGACTAAGGCGCTCTAGATGCCTCAGAACGTTTACTTGAGCCATGGCTGAAACTTCGGCTTTCTTCTTTGGTGTTCCGTAAAGGGTTTGGTGTTATTGACGTAAAGGGTGCAGTTCATTTTAATTTTGTTGGTATACGATACCAGGTAGGTTCCTGATATTATCTGGCTTTATGGTTATATCGTTGGTGATGAGCGTTCCCTCGTCGATTATGGTGACTGGGTCTAAGTGTCCAGACTGGGTGTTGCAATGAGCAACCATACCAGACATAAGTTGGCGTTTCTGATCTCCTGCAGAAGGTGGTGCCCGCTGATACATTGCAGTCCTTGACGGCGAAGGTTTCCGCTCCGCAATCCGCGACCGTGCTACCGTCCTCGAAATCTAAGATTTTATTTTCATGTTGTACCGGAAATATTCTTATTTTTCTACAAGTTAACAAAGGCTTCGGAAATAAATACAATAGGTCTCGATTTTGAAAAGTTTTTATGCTAGCTACTTCTAAAATATCTGATACACTTTGTGGGATGTTTACTTTCAATCTCCCTTACATCAACGTCATTCAGGATTGGACATATTACGCTTAATTTGGATAGGGTGATTGCAAGTATTTAGTTTTCAAGTTCTTGAATTACAATACGGTTTTTTTTGCCAAAATCGTCTCGTACAAATGTTCTGTGTCCAAGTTGTCCGATTTTAAAATAGAATTCATGGATGAGGTCAGTGTGTTTAATTGCAATTATATTTTGTCGTTTATTTCTATCTGTCCGTTTACCGAATCAGTTAGCTGTCCCTGTCTAAACCTCACCTGGTCCCAGTCGTCAGAGTCGGCTGTCCCCGCTATTGCTTTCAAAGCAGTCCCTAGGAAATTAAGACTACGGGCTTGTCGATTACGTACCTTTAGTGTGTCCAAGAGAGTCTCTATTCGTCCGGGATTTCAAGTACCCGCTTCATGTGCTCCTTCACAAAGAAGTCCGTCGTGTGTTTCGTCTCGTCTCGTATGATGTAACGTTCGTTGTATGTCCCATGTAACCGTACTCGTCCCATAGAGTAATGTCACCGTTTATTATTGGTATGTGGTTAGCGTGTGAGTACTCGTTTAGTTTCATGGTCCAGGAGGGAGTTGTCAGTAGGACTAACGGGAGTAGCAAGTTTCCTAACCTAAGTGCAAAAAATATAAAATATTGAATGTAACAAGCGTTACTAAAGTATAAAAAGTAATAATATAAAAAAATATAAAATTAAATTGGGCACTCCCTTACCGAAGGTTGTCCTTATGAACCACCCTCCCTTTAATAAGCACTGTCGTGCCCAGATCAGCCTCAATGACCTCTTCTGAGCAGAGTGGCGTTAGCTTGGTACCCAGGCGTCTGTTGGTTTTTTAACCAGACTTTTTCGCCTACTTGGTACTGCTTATTGCTTATGTCTGCATTTGAGTACATAAGTGTTTTCTCTTGCGTCTCTTTGATCTTGTCCCTTATTGTGCCCGCAAGATCTGGTGGAATAGCGTCAACTACTTCGTGAGGCTTTTTATTTGTAACCGAATGGACAGTTCTGTTATATTCTATTGCTGCAAATAGAGGTCGGTCGCATCAGTTATATTTTGGTCTATCTTGATGCACCGTGCGATTTCCGCTAGGGTGCTATGAAATCTCTCAACTTGGCCATTAGATGTACTGTGCAACGGGGGCACATTTGAGACCAGTATACCATACCTATTTTCTAGGATGGTTCGTATGGTTTGTGAGTTGATAGACCTTTCATTGTCGCAGTAACTGTTTTTATATTGGGGAACAGATTTATTAGTTGTGGTATAGGAGTTTTAATATCTACGATTGCTCTTGAATAGATTGGCTGGACAATAGCGAATTTTGAAAACTTGTCGATACAAGTTAGAAAATTCTTTTGATCAGTTGAAAATATCTATGTGAATAATTTTCCCAGTATAACCGGGAATTGGTGTTTCCGCTATGGAACACGTTCTGCAATTTGCGGTGATTTCTGCCGCTACCTGGCCCATTTTGGGAAAAAAGTAGTCACGAAGGACCTGTTTTACGTTTTCCTGTCCTGCTCTATGGGCTCTATTGTGTTCCGTGGTCATAATTTCCCTTTGTTCGGTACTGTTTGTTATATCGATGACCAAGCTCTTACAATGTCTAAATGTCGTCGAGGGAAAAGCGACGATTAAATCGTGCTGAATGAAGGTGAGTATAGGTAGCTCGCAGTGGATTGCATTGACGACATCTATTTTTACTATATTTTTATCTGTTAGTGAGCGAAGCAATGTTGTGCGGTCTATAAATCGCACAATGTGACGCGTTTTTGATTTAAAAAGGATGATTGACTTTATAGACGGGAAATCCGCCTGTTCGATCACTATTTGGTTCCTGAAACAGTTTACAGGTTTTTCTGTTGACTCTACAGTGTAGGTCAACGACTCCTCGCTGTGGATAGTAGCGATGTCGGAGTGTGCATCATTATCTAAAGTATTTACGTTTTGCCGCGACAAGGCGTCGGCTACGTGGTTTTCTTAGTACACTTGTGCGTTATGTTCATCAACAAACGCTTTCCACCTTTTGAGCCTGGGATTCCGATTTTTATCCGACATTGAACCGGCCAGTGGTTGATGGTCGGTGAATATGTTTAACTTCTTTACGCCATAGAAATAGTTTCTGAGATTTTGAAGTGCCCATACTATTGCTAGAAGTTCTCGTTCATTTGTTACCATTGGAAGCTCGGTTCCGCGTAACGTGCGAGAAATCATGGTGATCGGACGACCTTTCTGTGAAAGAACAGCCCCTAGGCCGCTTCCAGAGGCGTCAGTGGTCAAGTCAAATGGCTGAGTGAAATCTGGGTATGCCTACATGACATCGTCAGATTGCAGGGTGTTTCTTAGTTTTTCGAATGATTTTCTCTGCTCGTTGGTCAGTTCCAGTTTGACTTTCTTTGAGTGGTTTGCACCAATTTTTTAGTTTTCACCTTTTAGAATATTCGTCAGAGACCTTGCGATGCTAGCAAGCCCCTTTATGAAACATCTATAATAACTGGCCAATCCCAGAAGTAACCTGAGACTGAACAATGTGGATGGGGGTTGAAATTCTTTTATAGCCTTAACCTTTTCAGGTGAAGTTTTAATTCCCCCTCGGGACACTATGAATCCCAAATATTCTACGTTCTCTTTAAAGAACTTCGATTTTTCAACAGACACTCTCATGCCTGCATCGCACAAAGTGTTTAGAACCGTGTTTATATCGTTGACATGACTCTCCATTGTTTGGGAGAAAATGATTACGTCATCGACGTAGACATAGCAAGTTTTACCGATGTGTTCTCTCAGAACATCATCTATGGCTCGTTGGAAAATACTGGGTTTTTTATACCAAAGGGAAGTCTGCAGAATTCATACTTCCCGTTGTTGACCGAAAAAGCTGTCTTTTCTCGATCGCGCTCCGCGAGCTCAATTTGATGGAAGCCCGACTTCAGATCAAGAGTCGTGAAGTACTGAGCTTTTCCAATGTTCGACAGTATGATCGATATGGATAGTATAGGATACTTGTCATCAATTGTTTTCTGATTCAGTTTCCTGAAGTCAATAACAAGACGTTTCTTCATATGACCTTCTTCGTCAAAACCCTTCTTATCAACAACCAAAATTGGGTTATTGTAAGGCGACCGGGATGGCCTTATTATTCCGTCTGCTAGAAGTTGTTTAACCTCCGGATTGACGAAATCGGCAACACCCATCGGGTATGGGTAAAGTTTTGAATATACGGGTTCCCCGTCAGTGCGAATCGTGGCGACCGTATCTATGTTAAAGGGCAGGACTCGTTTGGGTCCGCAAAGGCTTTTGATCTGTTTTTGATCATCCTATTGAAATCTTCGCCGACGGCGTTTGGCACGTCCACGTCATCGATTTTAATAAAGTTTACATTTCTGCATTTTGAGTAAAAAATTTTCTTCTGAACCATGATCATGCTTAATGATGTTTTTTGTTAGATAGATTTTTGCATTGACCCCTTTAAGCACTTTTAGTCCGACAATTCCGTCATATCCGTTCAGGTTGTTTACCAAGAAGAATATATGAATCAGACACTTTTGTTCTATTTTTGTATGGCCATGGATTAACGTGACTTCAAATGGTGTTTCCACCGGTTTGAGGTGTTTTAATTCTGATAATGGTTTTATGTAATTTTTGGAGGCTCCTGTATCCAACAGTAACCTAATTCCCGCCACGCTACCGTACGAATTATGTACGGGTGCAGGGACGTTCCCCTAAAAAATTACATGCTTCGGAATCGGACGCGTAATCTGCCTCGGTTTCCGCTGTTTCGTAGGATGACTTTACCCTATACTCCTGGTCATTTGACTGCTCTTGAGTCGTATGGTTCAACCGCTGCGAGCTGTCTGCTCGCCCCTGAATTTAGAACGTGATGTGGGATCGACATCCATTGGTTCAGGGCCTAGGTTTTGCGTATAGCTTTTTCGAGGATTATTTGATTCATTGCTCTGTTGCGTTTGGCCTTTATTTCCTAGGTTTTTAGAAAACTGAGAGCTATAAGCTTGATTACTAGTGCCCGGTGCATTATTGTTTTGATTTCTCTGGAAAGCACCCTGGGAGTTGTTGTGGTTATTACCTTGTGTGGTGTTATGAAAACGGTTACCCTGGCGACGGTTTTCCGAATTGTAAGATTTTTCTTCTAAATTTTTATTAAAGCTCGCAACGAACCAGGCTCGTTCATTTCAAGACTCCGCCCGTTGAGCCACGGCTAATGCTGATGGCAAATCTTTGGGCGCAGCTGAGAAAACTACATGTCGGAGATCTATTATTTAAGATAGCGGAAGTATTTGTGTCATAAGACAACAAAGTCTTACTAATAATAAGAGTTAGCTTTTTCTCAATTTCATTATAAAAGGTCATTAGGGGAAGTTCTCCCTGACGCATAGTAACCATTTGCTGCTGGGTTACCCCGATTGGAGTTCGTTCTGCATATGCGCAGTCCACTCTAGCTATTATAGCATCGAAATTTAGTACTGTATTATGTGACGTAAGCATTACTCCCGCGGGATCTATTACCTTGTTACGTATGATTTCTACGGCCTGATAGGTTCTAGAACTAACCAAAAATGGTTTGTAGATTTCGTAGGCGTTAACTACTGCGGTTCGCCTTGCGACATACTCATCTTGTTTGCCGTCAAAAATTGGTATGGACTACACCAAGTCTAGTGGTTCATTACAAGGGATAGCTGCGTTGTGTGGTATTTGCTCGCCAATATTTGCTCGCCTGGGCGCCAATTAAACCAGTAAGGTTTGTATTATTTTATTAGAGCCAACTGCTCTTTATTCTGGTCCGTTACGAACTAAATACAAATCAAATTTATTAAGGCCGCCGAGTCTTCGGCTGGAGGCAGAGGACCCAGCAGAGCGCTTGATCAGCGCCTCGTGCCGTCCGTAACGTCCGTAAAGATGCCTTAAAATCTAATCTCTGTAAACTACATTTAAGGTAGCTTCAAGCAAAATATTATAAAAATTGTATGATAATAAAGCAACTCATTAGTTAAAAAATAATTCAGACAAGATTAAAGGCAGTGAACATTAAAAAGTAATTCCGTTGGTTACGCAAGATAGCCAAGTAACGGAATCTTCCGCTAATTCGTCGTTCTGCCGGTTTATTATTGCCGCTATTGCCATATCTACTGAAAATTCGGAAACGTTACCGCTGATGCAAACAGGGTGATATTTTTAAAGCGACTGCAATTTATAACAGAGTGGAGTTCTGCGTTAACTCACAATTCCGTTTTTCATATGAGGTTGGAGCTGATCAGTTTATCGATTCAACAAACATTTTGAGGAAGCTTTAAGAACTTGAAAGTAATTTGAGTGGGAAATATGATGTTGTTCCTGTAACGCTTAAATCTTCAGTTCGAGGAGAGATTTCAAGGCGCGCAACTCAACCTTTGCTGACGCCATTTCCTCGTGTGATTGCGGCCGTCAGTAGCGTCCACTCCGGCATAGGGCACCAACGCTTCCCCCTCTTGAGCTACCAAAATTCGTTGGAGGCTATGCAAACTCCTGGATTTCAATTATATGTTTACTACAATCATAGATAGCCATCCTGACCTTACAAATATAGAAAAGCTACAGCATCTACGATCATATCTGTCGATCACAGGAAATTTCGGAAGGCAACTATGCTATAGCTTTGGAATTCTTACAAAACAGATTTGCTAATCGGGCTCATGTCACTAAGATGCTGGGGCTAAGGGCAGTGCAGAGTGGTTCCGTGTTAATGATTCGTGAACTATCAGAAAAAATAATATTCGCACTCTTAATGGATTTGGTACAACGAAACAAACCATTGGATGCATTATCGCCCAAGTACTTGTCCAAAAGCAGGATCCAGCGAGTCAGACCAAATGGGAAGAGAATTTTAAGGACATTTTAAGGACATTTAATAATTTAATTTCAACGTGGGAATCCATGCGCCAGTCAGCCAGGTGAGAACAAATCGTTCCTCTAATATGCGTAGGTAAGCCTTTTTCGCCAGAAATCTTAACCCTCCGACCTGTATTTTCTGTTATGCTTCTAGGCACTCAATTCAGTTATGTCAGAGTTTTAAGAACCTGAGTCAAGCAGGTCGATTGCAAGAAGCAAAAAGGCTGTCTCTTTGTATAAATTGCCACAGAACCCTCTGCATTGTCTGGCCCATCTCCATCTCTTATTGGTCGATTTAGGCAAAGATGTGGTAGTCCTAGTCACTGCCACCGTGTTAGTAAAAAACCGTTCAGGAACGTTTGTTCCTTGCCGTGCTGAACTTGACTCGGGCTCCCAGCTGTACTTGAGAAAGTCCCGATTTGTAAATCAGCTTCAAGTTAAGAAAACACAATCCGCTTGTGTTATCGGAATAGGTGACTCTAGTTTCAAGACAGATGGCTTGTCAGTTAACTTAACAACGCGATCTCAAACCTCCGAATACTTGACTTCCATCACTGCTGCTGTTGCTTCCAATAAAACCGCACATCAGCCCAGATTTAACACCGACGTTTATAACTGGAACATATCCCAAAACCTTAAGCTCGTGGATACAAATTTCAATCGGCCTCAGCGCATAGATTTATTGATTGGCGCCTATCTATTTTACGAGCTGCTGTGCGTCGGTCAAGTCAAGCTTCTGTCAGGATTGCGTCTACAAGATTCGTTTAGCTGGGTTGTTCGGCTGCGGTCGCTCCAATGGCAAGGCTTTAATATCGTCGTGCGCGGTTGTTCCGCGTAATGAGAAAACCCAACTGGATCGTCTTGAGGTGCTGCTTTGACGTTTTTTTGAGGTGAAGGGTTTCGCCGACCCCATTTTCCGTGCCACTAAGGAGAGCTTAACTGTGAAGCTCATTTTGTTAAACATTTTAATCGCTGGCCTAGTGGGGATTATTCTGTTCGATTGCCAGCCAAGTTTAATTTAGAACTTTTGGGCGAGTCTTTCCAGCAAGCTCCGCAAAAATGCGTATCTCTCGAGAAAACACTATAGAATCTTTCATCCCAGGATACATCTGTAAGATGTACCGGTGTGTCAGGGTTTCCCCTGAGGATAGCTACTTCCAGTACATTTTGTGGAGAGATCTGTGAATGTTCAAGTTGAATACTGTTACGTATTTTTTAGCAAGCTGTGAGGTCGATGCATCAGTTGTCCATGGCTGAGGAGGCGACATTTCCAGTGAGTGCTGGGATTCTTTGCGCCTATTGTCCAGAGCCAATTTTAAAATAAGGAAGTGGTGTTCAAATGTACCAGCCGTTTCGAAAGGAGTGTCAGAAGATGATAAGGAATCCTTCTTGAAGTTTGATGATGAAGGTGATTTTACAAAAACGCTTGGCCTCGTCGGGATCCAGTCTTATCAGCTGTTGTGTTCATTTTCAACCCTACTATCAACAGCAAGGCCTCGTCGACGTTTAGTTTTATAAGCAATCGGTAAATTTTATGATCCTCTTGGGTCGGTTGGACCAAAGACACTAGAATAATAAGATGCGTAACGGCCATACTTTGGTTTTGCACTATGCAGCCACTTTTTTGGTGGCGGCAACAATTGCTCTCTGCCCGCTCGCGTGAAATTGAGAGCATAACTACGCATGTGTGCGTAGTTGTGCCAGAAGACGATTTTCGGCCCAAAATCAATTTTGATCTAAGAAACGAATTTCATTATTGTTTTGGTCAATTTCGTTGTAATATGAGCTAATAAAATATTATTTAAAAATTGAAGCCGTGATTATTATTTTTTTTAAGAATTTATTTTTATATTCGTTAGTTAAAATCGCCGCTCGAATTAGCTACCGTTTACAACAGAACTTTACATATAAAGTTTTATTGAATATAAATACGGATATATGTACATATGTATTATTAAAATTTGGGAAAAATAATAGCAAACCATGAGCTATTTGTCAGCTTTAAGCAAACGGATTAAGAGGAAGTAAAAGAAGAAACAATCAATTTGGCGCCAGTTTTTATCCACCCAAAATTGCGAGGTTTTTAAAAATATCAAATTAGAATATACCAAAAACATTCAACAAAATAATATTTGCATTTCAAATACTGAAAATTGGTCCCTTACATATTTTTACATTTACATTTAGTATACATATTTTTTTTTACTTGTATACTAAGTATTTGTACTAATAAATATACTAAATAGTTAAAAAACTTCATATGGAACCTGTTTATTGCACCTAAGAATTTCTAACTACAAATATATTTTCCACGTCGCGAGCTGAATACTCTAACGACATATTTTCTATTATAAAGAAATCTTTGAAATTAATTAGGAATTATTATTAATTCACCTATTATATTATGATTTATTTAAATAATTATCATGTTAAGGCAATGCAAAATTATAGTTCTTTACTTGGTGGCCATCGAGTACAAATAATATAGATTGAAAGTCCATAAACTTCTGAAGTGAAGGGCATATATGAAGGGCACATACAGTGATCGGCTTTCGCTGTATGCGTACAAGAGAGCTGCTGGCTCTAGAGCGTTCTCTCTTTGGCTCTTGAACAAAAATTCGAGAGAGCCTGGAGCCAGCACGAAAAAATCGTGTGCAAAAAAATCGTATGGCGTTACGCATCTTATTATTCTAGAGTCTTTGGTTGGACCAGTAATCACAAAGTCCAAGATTTTTCTTCAGCTGCTGTGCAAGAAAAAGTTGTCCTGGGACGAAAACCTTCCTTTAGCGCAAGATTCAGAATGGCAAGATATTTGCAGTAGTTTTGCACAAATTCGGCATGTCTCATTCCCACGGTTGACCCTTTCTCCAAGCTCTGAATTACAGATTTATGGTTTTTGTGATGCCAGCATTGAAACTTATGGAGCCGGTCTATATGTCGTTTCTAGGGGACAATCGCGCAGCCACTTACTTTGTTCAAAGTCTCAAATGGCTCCCTTGAAAACCCTAACAGTGCCAAAAATTCAGCTTTGCGGAGCTGAGGTTCTAGAAGTGAAATTCTACTGCTGGTGCGACTTAACTGTGGTGCTTGCTTGGATCCGGGAGGACACATCTAGATTCAACCTGTTTGTACAATTCAGGAAATGACGGGTACAATGGAATGGCGCTACATTCCAATTGCCTTAAATCCGGAAGATATTCTTTCTCGAGGAGCTCTTCCCACCGAGTTTAACGAGCCCCTTCTGTGGGCCCATGGACCGCCCTTTCTGAGTAGCTCCACAACTGATTGACCACAAACAGTATTAACAGAGAAGCCAACACTGGAACTTTGGCGAAGATCGTGCTTGTAAAATCTCCGTACACTGATATTGTTGCATGCGAAATATGCGAATATATTTGGTGCTTTACAACGTAAGTTTGGATAAATCACAGTTTTCGACATCCTGGGCTGACAGTCACCAACATTAAAAGTAGGACATCTTTGTTGTTGCGTCTGGTTCAGCGGGCTAATTTGTGGAATGACATTAACTCCTTGCAAACCAAAGAAGTAGAATAGTTGTCTAGTTTACTTGTCTCGCTGTTGCCCTTCATTGAGCAAGTTTGACTTCTTCGAGTAGATGGTGGGCTAAAAAACTCTTCGTTGGATTTCAATGACCGCCACCCCATTATACTACCGCCATTATAAATCCCGCTCATAATCGCAACCTACATACTGGTCCTCGCGCTCTGATCATAATTCGAGGCACATATCACACATATTAGCTGTATTTTATTCTCGACCATTAGTATAAATTTCAGAAAGCCCAGCCGATCTGGATGCAAAGCATTTTTTATTGGTGTCCCGCCTTCATCGCTTATCGAGCCAGTTGAATTTAAGCATCAATCGTTTGGATAGCTAGCAGCGCATTGCATACCTGCAGCAGACTTTCTGGTCCCGATGGAAGAAAGAGCAGAGCAGTTGCGTGAGCAGCTAAGCTCTCCCCTTTCGTGCGGTCGCTTTTGTACTCTCGTTGTCTTAGCGTTCTACTGTTCGCTCTGCAATTAGGTCAACACTCGCTTTCGGAACATATGCATGCGCGAGTTACCGCCTCAGTATTCACCCTCGGCGGTCCTCCGCCGAAATCCCCTTGGCAGCCAGAGGTTTAGACAGCACTTAAGACTTTGTACCTCCACGGAAGTTGCTGAACAAACATATTGCCTCACTACAGTATCGCATCAGCTCCAATTTCACTTCCAGTCATATCAGCAAACAAAATGTAGCAACCAAAACTGAAAAGATCAATCAAAAGATATTATTCTGGAATCAAAAGCCAAACCCTATAGACGTCATTTCGTGAAGCATACAGAGTAATCTCTTCGAACCGACACTTAACTGGCGCAATCGGCAGAACTCAGGCCGAAGGACGAGCTTACTTAAGATTCGTGAAGACCGAGGATAATCAAGAAATTGTAGAAACCGAGGATAATAAGGATAATATTAGGTATTATATCAATGTAAGGAAAGCAAGTGAGTAGATTGAAGTGCATGGAATGTAGGTGGCGATAATAAACAAATCGCAAGTTATAAAATAAATTCGTAAATCAATGGAAAGAGTAAAACCAAAATGCAAATAAATAAAGAAATAAATAAACCGAAAAATAATGAAAGAACTAAACATATAGATAATTATGGAAATTATGTGCAACTCCCATAGATATAGGTAAAATAAATTAAAACAATAGAAGGCAAAAGAAACAATAAAAAGAAGTTGGCTCGACCAAGCGAACAACCGGTCACGATTCGATGGCAACGTCCCAACGGTGCCTCAAACTTCAACTGCAACCGGCCGTATCGTTCTGCATGGCATCGGCCGACGCTCGTTCGCTCGGGCGTAGCTCTTCGGCACATCGAACCGTCGATAAACTCCGCCGTTGATCGAGCCGGTTGCTGTGGCATTACGTTTGGTTCGAACTTTTCCCCTTTTGGTGTCACATGATCGAACATTGCATACAAGAACAGGGGCGGATTAAAAGACACCGGGGGGCCTGAAGATTAATAAAGTTTAATAATTTCGGCTCTTTCGCATGTTTTAGGCAGGGCACTGTGCAGAAGAGGGCGGCTGCCCAGCATGAGGAGGAGTCCAGGGATAATGTTGTAACCATTCACATGTATAAGCCGGCGCACTGTAACGCACACTACGGCTGCCAAGCGTAGGGATGGTTATACTAGACATATATTAAAAGGAATAATATTAATGAAGGAAGTGAAGTGAAAATTAATTAAAAGAAAGAACTTAGCGACCCAGCCATTCACATGTATTAGGCGGCGCACTGTATCGCTAGGCAGGACGGCTGTCTAGCGTAGGGATGGTTAGGGGTAAGCTGTACAAGGACTACAAGCCATTGGGAACACCGGGGTATGTGTGTCATGTAAGTCCACATTTGGTTCCGAGGCTGCATCGCATAGCCAAGGGACTAGCTTCAGCATGTAAGGTGTTGGGGGTAAAGAAGCATGCAGATAATTAAAATAAAGAAATAAAAAAACAAATAATTCAAATAAGTTAAAAAAAAACATGCGACAAGTATTATGAAACCCCATTTTGCCTAACGAAATCTGGAATGTCAAAATTAGTCATGATAATTAATTGCAGAACGCTCCATTTCACGGACAGTTCAGGACCACTACACACAATACACAGAGTTCGACATTTCAACACACTGCTTATTAATTGAGAAGAAATAACATTTGATTATGTACACAGCGACTTATCGCTCAAACACAGACATTTCTTAGTAATCGATAAGAACGACACTAGATTAAGCACACAGCGGTTTGGCACACAAACAAAGAACACATACACGTGAGATAGGTATGTCAATTCAGACGGACAGGAAAGGGACAAGTATGGCAACGACAAGCGTATTAGAAGCCATCAAGGTAAAAGACCTGGTGGAGCTTATTCCGAATTACGATGGTGAAGGAGGAAAGTTGGACGGAATTATAGCAGCAGTTGAGCAGATATTAGGCCTTATCAAAGGAGAGGAAAGTTCAAATATAGGAGTTATAAGGCAATTAGGAGTAAGATAGTAGGAGCAGCGGATAGAGTCTTAGATGTGGATGGGTCAGAATTGAATTGGGATCAGATTAAAAGGATATTAAGTACCCATTTTAAAGAAAAGAGATCAGAGCAAGATCTGATAATGGAATTGACTCATATCATAGATAAGAAGCTAGAGGTGGATGCGTTGTACACCAAGGTTAGGACGTTGAAGAAGGTGTTAAAAAAAATTAAATGGTATGAAGAGATGGCATTAAACGCTTTTATTTCGGCTTTGAAGGGGTAGACTGGTGTGACCATTAGAAACATGGGAGTTCCAATCATGGAAAAAGAAAAGAGGAAGGAACCGATCCGGAACCGAAAGCACAAGAGGCAACGGAGTCGCCGGATAAAGACACTGAGGAAACTCCAAAACAGTAGTAGAAAGTATCCCAGCTACTAGAAACCCACAGGGAAACAGCAGTTTGGTCACAGTACCAGTGGGGAGCAAATAATCAACCTTCGTTTGGGTTGATGAATGCCGTAATAATCAATGCCGTTAGGCATGCCAAATATGAATGGATGGCTGGGATTCGGGTTTCCATATCCGACGATGGGTAATCCATTCAAGGCTGGTAGCTTCAACCAAGGAGATTCCTTAAATTATCAAAGACCGTATCGTAGTTACCGAAATAGGAATGTTAGATGGAACCAATTTCAGGAAAACCGAGATAGACAGTGGAACAATTATAACAACAACGGTTATAAAAATAACGGTTGCTACAACAACAATGGCAGGGGACAGTTAGCAATTGAGGCACCAGCCATCACAGAAGGCAGTGGCCAATCGAGAATGTCTAGGAACTCTATTCTAACAATTCGGGGCAATCCAGACAGACAATTGCATCCGTTCTTCGAAGGATTGATCGGAATAGACATGCTGAACGGTTGGTTCAACAAAAAACAAAACAAAAAAATCATTTTGCTTCATATAGACCGTCAGAATTGTATACAATAGAAGCCGAGTCAAAAAGAGTTATATCTGTTCCGGTGCAATTACAGAATAGAGACTTCTTGTTAAACAGAACTATAATAAAATACGTCGAGATTTCGGAAGGTATTTACAGGGCAGTGTCAGGACAAAGATGGAGAGAAGTGACAAACATGCAGAGATAGATCAGGAGTTGTTTTTAGAGGAGCCGATAAAAGTTGTGAAATTTAAAACCACACAGCATTTTGAACTGAAAAATATAGAAGAAACAAGGAACAACGGTAATATCGTTCCATTTGACAAAATAAGAACAGGACACTTGAACAAAGAGGATCTCAGGAAATACCCAAGAGTTTCCATAAGGAAGGAGATAACCTATCCTGTAAGCACCAGGTAAGAACAAGGGATGGTATTCCCATCTAGGAAAGACAGGAGGTCAGAAGACAATTAGAGAAGTTACTAGAAAACCAGAAAATAATTATGCATAGCCATACACCTTGGAGTGCACCGGTGTGGCTAGTGCCAAATAAGAAGGATGCCTCAGGCGAGAGGAAATGGCGAATGGTAGTGGTTTATTCAGCAAGAGGAAGTCGTTAAAGATTACCACTATATAACCGCAGGGGAACAGAGGAGACATTAGCACATATGAAAAGAACGGTCTTTTTCCCTCATATGAAAAAGACGATAATACAAAAAATTAACAACTGCGACAGTTGTCAAACGCAAAAATACGACAGACAATACCATACAATCAAATACAGTGTAACGGAAACTCCAGAAAGATGTTAAGCAATGAAGAACTTTATGGCCTTATTCGGAATACCCAAAAAGGTAGCTTGTGAACAGGGAGTCGAGTTCTCGTCGAACCTCTTTAAGGACTTTTGTAGGCAGTACGAATTCGAACTGCAAACAATGTCCTTTCAGCAGTCGTGGAGTAACTCTACGGTTGAAAGATTACACTCTACGATAACGGAGATATACCGATTAATTATGAAAAACAAAAAAGCACAAAAAATTATACAATAACGCCATTCAATAATGAACACGATTATTTACAGAAAATCAATGCATTTAAGGCCGAAGTCTACCCCAAAATAAAAGAGAGGGAGGGAGTCGAAGAATTAAGAGAATTGAGGCAGCGAATTCAGATAGGCAGGAACCAGACCCGATACAGGTGGTCTATCGTCGTGGCCGAGGAGAGTGGGTTCGAAGTAATACCCTTGAAGGGGAACGAACTGTTAGCTCAAATACAAATGGGAGCGGCGAGAGTGACCCAGACGCACACGACCTTTGTGCATATAGTATAAGGAGTATAAGAATATAATAGAGGGGATGGAGAGGACACTTAGAGAGATAGTAGATGAGTCAGAAACTAAAGACTTAGTTAAGTCATTGCAGAATAAACTGCAGATGACAAGAAGTAGGCTAGAATGCATATGACCCAAACACAGAAGAGCAAAAGGACTGGTCAATGGATTAGGTTCGGTTGTTAAAGCAAAAACAGAGAATTTAGATGCGAACGATGCAGAGAAATTAGAAGCGGAAATAAAGAAGATGAGAGAAGAGGAAAGCTTAAGAGAAGACATGAGTTTGCAAGAATTTTAAGAACTTGACAAAATACATCAATGAAGAGCAAAGTAGGGTAAACACGTTTATTAATAACTATAACAATGGCACCAGTAAGTCATCTGTAGAAGACAGGAGAAAATATAGGTTAGAATATATTGATAGAATCTCGCTTACGATAGACATGTTAAGTATAAACTTAAACGACGTTGCAGAACTGATGTTGGCCAAGATAGGATTAATTTCTACATTTTTATTCGGAAAGCAAGAAACAGACATATGCGTTCAGGAACTAGAAAGACAAGGAATACAGTTATTATCGGATGAACACATGTACGATTTTTTAGAATTAAATGCTATCGTTAACAATACGGACATTCTATTTTCAATTAGGATACCTATATTCAAAAGAGAAATTTTCTCTTTAAGAAGATTGATCCCACTTCCCATGAACATCACAGAATTTGTGATAACTCCAAACTATGTGGTGGTTCATGAGGATGAAAGACATTATTATAAGAAGAAATGTCAGTTTTTAAGAAACATTTTTATATGTAAAAACGATAGAAGTATAAGTCAAATGAACCAGAAATTAATCACTAGACTGTTAAGTGAAAAGGAGGCATAATGCGAAACTTAAGAGGTCGGGTTCGTCACAGCAATCTTCGAACCGGAGGCCGGATCTAGAAAAGAAAATACAGATTAACAAGATGTGTGGAACCACGGTCCATACAACGACGAAGTACACGATACTCGGGGTGCCACTAGTACTCGCCGTGGCTTGTTTCCCCAGGAAAACAACTATTTTCGCACCGTGGTTCAGTCTGAGGGGGGAGGAGTTATCGCCTCAGCATTCACCTTCGTCGCAGTAGGAGTAACTCCTCCCCCCCCAGATTGAAGCGATGGCCATAGTGACGGTATGTCCAGCGCGACCATGGGTACATGATGTTCTGGACTTGGTGTAAAGATTGTGACAGGCCTTCTTGCTTTCCAGACAATGATTGTTGCTATGGATAGTACTGCCACTATCATATAAAGGATGGACGTGTGCTGTGTTGTTGTGTTACTTGCGATGATTACCCTCTTATGTATGTCTATTGCTTCTAGATGTAATCTTTGCAGTGTCAGTGTTTCCACCGTGTTGTTTCTTGAAATCCCTCTTGTAGGTGGTATAATTATCTCTGGATGTTCTAATATACTTTCTATAGTGTTGTCATAGTCCAGTCCATGTACTTCTACTGTAGCATTTCCATAAGTTATTATCGCCGATCCGTTTATACAGGTCTCATTGCCTTCTGGTGTTTTTACTTTAGTTTCCTTCGCATTAAAGATGAAGATGTATCCCTTTTCTGGTTCAAATATATCTGTGACCATGCCAGTATTCTGCATGTCACAATTACTGTGATTATTCTTTAGTAAATTCTGGATACATAATTCGTTTGTTGGTCGTGTTTCAATGTTTTCTATATCGCAAATGGATTTGTTGGCAGTTTGTTGGCATTTGTTCGAAAGGTGTACAATTTTATAATCATTATATGCTATAAACTTAGGCGCTATTATAAAAAAATATCCATATGTACTATTTCAAGTGGAGCACTTGGAATTTCCGGAGTTTGATAGGGTATTTTTGGCGGCTGTCTATCATATTTTAGCCTAAGGCATATTTCACAGTTCTTAATAACGTTGCCTATTATGCTTTTCATATTAGGAAAATATATTTCTCTTTTTAAATGTAAATAGGATTCATCTATACCCCTATGATTTCTATTTTGGTGGTCTTTATTAATTATTTCTTCCTGCTTAGCTTTATCCTTTTCTTCTGGCAGCAGCTCAAGTGACCTAACAAGTGTGAAAGTTTTATCTTGTGGGAAATTTTGTGCAAATACTTCTTGTACTATTTTAAAAATATCCTCTGTTGTAAAAATTGCATAAATCTTTTTTGGTTTAAGTGTTGCTTTTAATATGCGTTCTACATTCTCTTTTGTAAATGTTGTTTCCCTAAAGTATTTTCTTAGTTTATTTTTGAAAGGTATTATTATTTTCTGTTCCGTTGTCTGTCCTCTCTGCAATACTATTTGTAAATTAAAATCATTTATCGGTTTTTCTGTTATAGGTATCTGTATATTAGTTATTGTATTCGTTGCGGTGTCCTTTGCTACTACTTCGCTTGTGTGTACCTCATGATCAATTCTACTAAGCGCATCCGCTATAACGTTCTGTGAGCCTTTTTTATATATTATGTCGAAATCGTATTCCATTAATTGTATTCTCCACCTTAATATTTTTGAACTTGGCTCCTTAAAATTCATTAACCACGTTAGCGGCTTATGATCTGTGACAATTGTGAATTTGTTCCCATAAAGATACGGTCGAAAATATTTAACCGCCCATATTATGGCTAACATCTCTTTTTCAATTGTTGAGTAATTTACTTCTGCGTCCGAGAGTGTTCTACTCGCGTAGCAAGTAGGTTTGTCATTGTTTAAAGAGCCCTGGGATAATACTGCTCCGATAGCAAAATTACTAGCGTCGGTTGTTAAAATAAAAGGTTTATCGAATTCCGGATATTTCAAAATTGGGTCGTTAGTCAGTAATGTTTTACATACTTCAAATGCTTCTAGAAATTCTGCATTGATTTGTACTGGTTTTTTTCCCTTTCAATTGTTTAGTCATTGGCTTCGTTATTCGGGCGAAGTCTCGAATAAACTTTCTGTAATATCCTAGTACTCCTAAAAATGATTTTATCGTCTTTCTGTTATGTGGGCATGGAAAATCTTTTATAATCTGAATTTTATTCGGATTAGGTTTTACCCCCTCCTGTGTGACCACGTGTCCTAAAAACTCCACTTCTTTCCTTAAAAACTCGGACTTATTCAATTGTACTTTAAAATTTGCTTCTCTAAGTCTTTGGAACACTGCTTTTAAATTTGATATATGCTCTTGCAGGGATGGTGAAAATATAATGATATCATCCAGATACACTAGACATATTTTACCAACCAAGTCTTTCAGTACGCTGTCCATTACTCTTTGAAAAGTTGCTGGTGCGTTTTTTAGACCGAACGGCATTCTAACATACTCAAAATGACCGCCTTCTACTGTGAATGCTGTTTTTGGTATGTCTTCAGGACTCATTTCTACCTGATGATATCCACTAGCCAAATCAAGGTTAGAAAAATACTTGGTTTTCCCTAGCTGGTCTAATATATCATTAATATTCGGTATTGGGTACTTATCCGAAACTGTCTTCTCGTTAAGTTTCCTAAAGTCTGTAACTAGTCTCCATTTCTTCTGTCCTGTAGCGTCTGCTTTCTTTTGTACTACCCATACTGGAGCACTCCACGGTGAGTGACTTGATCTAATTACATCTTGTTTCAGTAGTTCGTTTACTTGTTTCTTAATTTCCTGCCTTAATGCAAATGCATATCTATATGGTTTAATAAAAATCGGATTTTTGTCTGTTAACGGAATATTATGTTTTACTAAACTAGTAAATGTTAATGGTTCGTTTTCTTTATAAAATATGTCCGAAAATTCCCTGCATAATTTTGAAATCGCTTTCTTTTCTTCTAGATTTAAATGTTCGAATCTAAACTTTTGTGATTCTTCGGGAGTATTCTGCAGTGTATATGTATCAGAAGTAATTGTATGTAATTCGATAACTTCTTCTTCTTTATAGGGTATTGATTCTATTGGTTGTTCGACATATACTAGTCGATCAGTATCTGCGTAGTTGGACACCTCGAAATTACTGATGCCGTTTTCGGCCCTATATATCCCGTCTGATATAATTAAATCCTTTTCAATGGCTACTGCTTTGCATATTATATCTCCCTGTCTCGTTTGTACCGGCAGTGGTATTATTGTTTTAGTATGTCCCTCTATTGTAAATATGTTTGATGTAGTATTATTTATAATTATAATGTCAAGATTTGCATCAGTCGTAAACAGTTTACGTTTACTTAGATCAATTTTTGCCTCTAACTGTGATAATATGTCCATACCAAAAAGACCATTAAAGAATGGGTGAAATTTAAATAATAGTAAGTTTATAATCCCTGTCCTGTTAAATTCTTGCGGCATCTTCCATGCCGTTCTTTCTGTTATTGTATGTTTGTCTAAGGCCGTTTTTATAGTAATTGGTGAACTTAGAGCCTGTATGTTTTTAGGTTGGACAAGTAACGGATCAACAAAAGAATTAGTAGAACCTGTATCCAACAAAAATCTTAATGGGGTGTGGTCATTTGTATGTAATAGTATGAAAGGTAAACCCGCCCCATGTGTTTGACCATTTATGAACCCGGTTGGTTTGGGGAGGCTCTTGCCTGAAAATTTGTCGTTGTCTGATTTCCTACCTCACTTTGTTCCGTTTCTATATTATTCAAACTAGCTGAGGGAACGTTGCTGCTCTTAAAAGGGTTATTCCTCTGTTCAAAATTTTTGCCATTATTATTATATTGTTTCTGTCCGCTACTGAATCTATTGTTAATCTGTCTCTGATTTTGATTATTGTACGGATTCGTACGACTACCTTGATTGCCTCGCTCTGCATAACTTCTATCTCTCTTTCCTTGGTAATAAAAGGTTTGTTCTACCTGACAACATTCGTAGGCCTGTTCTATAGTTGTAGGGTTTTTTAGTCTTATAATCGTTCTAAGGGGTTCTCTTAGAGCGACCATGAATGAGTTCAGAGCAACCTCGTTATAAAGTTGTTTCTTCGCTTCCATTACAGTGGTCGCGTGATTTCCTCCTTGTACCGATGATACGAGCTGCCCTCTAATTTTGGTAATTGTCGAGAATAGCTGACCAAGTGACAGATTATCTGGGAGTGATTGAATTTCCCTAAGGAGAATCGCTTCTGACTTCTTACTGCCATACAATCTTTTGAGTCCCTCTTTAATATCATCCCACACTAGTGAGGTACCGGCTAGGGTCAAACTTTCATCTGCTTTTCCTATAACTTTATTTCTTATAGCCCGAAGAAGTAATAATCCATAGGGAGTTTGATCGGTGCCCCTAATAAGCATTATTATTTCCTCGACATTAGTGATGAATTTATCCAACTGACTCGGCTGGCCATCAAACGTTGGCAATTCCTTAATGAATGATAATATATCATTAGGGCTCAATGTCGTTGATATAGTGCTTACTCCACTCACCGTTGGTGAGATCGAATGAGAAACGTTGCCAGAATCCATATTACCTGCTACCTGTTCAACAATCTGACTACTCGCTCTAGTAGTTGGGCCTGCGGATTTACTTGAGCCTAGTCCCTGTCTAGTTTTTTCTACAATCTTCTTTGACATCTAGACGCAAGCTATTTCCAAGTCGAATCCTAATATTCTCTTTTCTTTCAAATATTGTGTTCTTAGAATATTTATATAAGATAGATGTGCGTTACAAATTGTGTGCAATATTTTGTGTTGTTTTTAACAATGTTATATGTGTAATAATAATAATTTTTTGTTTATACTGTATATGTTAGTGAGTGTTTGTGGTGTTCTCTCTGTAATGTAAGATACTTTAGTATATGTTTGTTTATAGATATATGTATCTTTTGCTGTGCAGCAGTTTTTTGTAAATTAAAAGAAACTTTCTTAGTTTTGAATTTATGAGTATAGCTCTGTATGTCAGCGATCGTGCCACATTAACTTTGAATGCATGTATGTATGTATACTTCTATTGCGATCGAATCAGCATTCTTTGTAGTCTAATATCAGCGATAGATATTGCTACTTTTGAATACATAATACGTACTTGCCAATAGTTTATATATTTATTCTTGCCGTGCTATGTGACAACAACAGTAGTCTCAGCGTTTGATACCCTGTTGTCGTGAGTTTGTAAGTAAGTATCAGCGTTTGATCATTACTACACTTCACTCTTTCACTACGGCACTAATGTGTTTAAAATTGTGTGGTATTCTTTTGTGCAGCTATTTTACAACAACAGTGACATCATCGTTTGATGTCTTGTTGAAGCGAATGTATAAGTATAGCAATATCAGCGATTGATCTTTGCTATCCTCCACTCGACTATAGCAACTGAATTTTTCTTTGTCAGTACTTTTTTTTTTTTTTTTTTTTTTTTTTTTTTGTTGCCATTAAATACATACAATGTAGATTCGTCGTCAGCGTTTGACTTCGCCACCACGTCACTGTTTATATTTGCGGCATATACTGTTGGTTATTTATATGTGTATAGTTTAATTTTGCTTATGTGTTTTGTGTGTGTGTATTTTTGTGATATGTGCTCTTATTTGTATGTTTTAGTTATATTTAGGCCCTTTTTTTTTTTTTTTTGTTTTGACCCGATCACTGGTTTATAGTTTTAAGCTGTGTATATTTGCTACATGTTTCTTTTAATTTATTTTCCACTGCACTCTACTCACTGCATAATCTTAAATATAATCTTGTGTAAGTTCATTCCGTTTTCCGGCTGCGCCAGTCACCATCAGAGTGGGAGTCCTCTTGGTTCAGTCAATCGTGGCCCAGGTGACGTCGATGATGTATCGCTTCTCTAGTCAAATTTCCATTTGTGTTCTTCAGTAAATACAGCACTTTATTTCGTTTGTGATATTTATATTTTTAAGTATACAAAATATGTCTGGACAGTACACGTCCGTTCGTTAGCAACGTTGAATAAAGAGTAAATTGAGATTGAATTCTGAAAAATGTCTTTGCCTTATATATATCTTAGCTAGCTCAGTTTGTTTACATTATAATTTTGCAGCCGGCCAACTGTCCAATGCTTGACATAGTATTCTTGCTGATGTAGCTTCTAAGCGGATGTGTCTGCAGTTGCGACATTCGCTTATTAGCTACAATGTTTCCCGGTTCAATAACATTGTTAGTGAATTTGGAACGATCGAGGGGGTTTCGGTGGAGAGTGTAGGCGTGGTACCGATGGGTCGGTAACTCGTGCGTTGTTGTGAACATTAAAAAGTAATTTCCTTGGTTACGCTCTTGCGTATGCACTCTTCTGCATATACATAAGAAGTTATATTTTGCGCGTTAATAGCCAAGTAACGGAAGCTTCCGCTAATTCGCTTCCGGTTTATTATTACCGTATTGCCATAGCTACTGAAAATTCGGGAAACGTTACCGCTGATGCAAACAGGGTGATATTTTTAAAGCGACTGCAATTTATAACAGAGTGGAGTTCTGCCTTAACTTGACAATTCCGTTTTTCATATGAGGTTGGAGTGTCTTGTTCGACGGGAGATTTCAGATCGGCATGATCAAGGATTGTGGGGCTTACTATGTTCGATTTGGCCAATGTAATGGTAAGAATCAAATTTTGGATTTCTGTAAATAGCATTCTATTCCTGGCCAATAGTGCTTCGTATAAATGTGAGGCGTCAACCAAGTCGTTTTTCCTGGTACTAATTACTTTATTAATAGTGTCGGTAAATTTATTTATTTGCTTTTAGGCTTCTGAGTTGATGGTTATCTGCCTAGAGTTAGACTGCCTAGAGTTTTAGGAAATCGGAGGCATCAGGAGTATCCGCCACTACCTTTAAGGTTGTACCAAAGAAGGGAACGCCTACTTGAGGTTTTCCTGAGGTTACCGTGTAGGTCAGGGAGAGCTTGCTGTGAATAGTCGCAGCGTCTGATTGGGGTTCGTTTTGTAAGGCATTCTCATTCTGCCTAGAGAGGGCATCTGCCACGAAATTTTCTTTGCCAGGTTTGTAGAAAACTTTGGCATTTTGCTGGTCTATATAAGATTTCCATCTCTTTATCTTGGCGTTCCTATGGCAACGTAGGAGGTTTGTGGTCGGTAAAAATATTGATTTCCCTGGAGCCGTTCAAAAAGTTCTGTAGTTTACCTAGGGAACATACAATGGCTAGCAATTCCCTTTCGTTTGTGGCATAGTTTTGCTCAGGCTGTTTAAGGGTAAGGGATATCATTGTGATTGACCTACCCTCTTGGGATAGAACTGCCCCGATACCACTTGCCGAGACATCTGTGGTGGGGTCAAAGGGCTTTTTTAAGTCGGGGTACTTGAGTATGACATCTTCGGATGCCAGCATGTTACGAAGCTTTTGAAATGCGTTACGTTAAGTTTCATTAAACTCAACGCGAATCTTCTTATACATGTTCTCCCCTTTTAGGATATCTGTTATGGGACGAGATATGGCGGCAAAGTTTTTGATGAAGACTCTGAGTAGCTGGCTAAACCAAGGAAAGATCTAACACTGTCTGGTTCAGGGTACTCCTAAATGGACTCTAGCCTTTCTGGATCGTATTTAGTTCCGTCCTTGCTTACTAAGAAGCCGAGGAACTCTACACTTTCTTTGAAGAACGTAGTCTTTTTCTAGCTTACTCTCATATTTGCATCGATTAGGCATTTATATGTAGAAATTATTACGTCACCTACATAGACGTAACATATTTTTTCAATCTGTTCTCTCAGAACGTTGTCTAAGGTTCTTTGGAAAATGCTGCTTCCATTTCTGAAGCCGAACGGCAGACGACAAAATTCGTATTTGCCGCCATATACCGAGAAAGACGTGTTCTCGCAGTCATGCTCCGCACGGTATATTTGGTGATACCCTGACTTTAGGTCAAGGGTAGTGAAGAATTTTGCCTTGCCAAGATTTGCTAGAATCATGGGAATACTAGGCATAGGGTAACGGTCTGGGATGGTCCGCTCATTGAGCTTCCTGAAATCAATGACCAACCTCTTGTTCGAGTTCCCGAGGGCGTCAGTGCCCTTTTTGTCCACAACCCAGGTCGGGCTGTTATAGGGTGACCTTGAGGGCCTGATAATGCAATCCTTTAGCATTTGCTTGACTTCGTTGTTTGCGAAGTCAGAAACACCCATGAGATTTGGGTAAGCTCTTGAGTACACCGGTTCGCTGTCTACTGTCTACTGAATCGTGGCAGTAACAGCGGTGTTGAATGGGACAGCTTCATTTGATGTAGAGAGGGCCTTTTTCCTTCTCAAAATGGTGTCCTTGAACTCCTTATTAATGGAGGCTGGTACCACGATATCATTCACATTAGTGAAGTTTACGCTAGGGAAGCTGAAATAGTGAAGTTTTTGACAAACGCCCTGATATTCCAAGAAGTCCTGCTAGGTTCAACTTTACCCCGGCCTGTGTTAACAGGTCCAAGCCAATAATAGCGTCGAACGAGTTGAGTGTCTTCAATAGGAAGAATAAAGAGGTGTGCTTGAAAACCTTTATTAAGCACATTTGTTTAATTTCGGTAGAGCCATGTATTGAACTCACCGAGAACGGTCTGGCGACTGGCATTACATTTTTTAGCTCCTTTACGGGCTTAATGTAATTTTTTGCGCGCCGGTGTCGATTAACATTCTTAAAGTTCTCCCAGCCGTTCAATGAACGGCAACCGGGAGCATCACCTAAAAAATTTGGTGAGTCATCGGTCGGAGTGTACTCATTTTCACTGTCGATCTCTCCGACTGCAGCCTTTGCTGCCTTTTCGTATTCGTGCTTGCGGTCTTTGGGTTTAGCCGCGTTAGGTTTGGACGTTTCTTGGACAACATTATTAATATGTTGACGTCTTGGACCTGTCGAACGGTCCGAACGACCGGAAGAATTTCTCTTAGAAGCATTCAACTCATTTTGGGGGTTATTATTATGTTCGGTGCGCTGCCTAAACCTGGAGGACGAGTCGAACTCCATAGGCTGCGGTGCTTGCGCCTGGTTGTCATTATTGTTCTGACCGTTTTTACGGCTGACAAAATTTGGATTCCTGTTTTGGCCATGCTCTTCCCTGCTTTCTCTGGCCAAAACCAAGGCAGATGGCAAGTCTTTTTGAGACCAAAATGAAGGCATGCAGGGCATCGGCTCGAACCTCAGCGTTGAGCAGGTCACCGCCCTCTTGCTCGTGTGTCATCACAATTTTGTTGGTAACGAGCGTCAATTTTTTCTCGACTTCGTAGTAGTACTGCATCAATGGTAGATCACCTTGCCAGACCATCTCTAGTCCCTGCCTCAGTAGGCGTAGGGATGTTTTGTCTGAGTACGTGCAGTCTAATCTTGCCAAAATGGCATCGAAATTCAACACAGTATTGTGAGACACGAGCAAGTCTCCAGCTGCGCCTCGAATTTTGTTTCTTAGGATGGCTACAGCTTGGTAGTGCGCACGCTGCCGTAATAAGGCTTAAAAAGGTCGTAGGCTTGTATAGCCGATTGCCTCCAGGCCACATACTCGTCTTGGGTGCCAGAGAACTCTGGGACGAACGGTCTAATGGTACCGCGGAAATTGTCGAACCACCTCGTCCTGGACTAGTGCCAGTGTGTGAAGATGTCTTTCGGCTTTGCCGCGAACAGCACATCCGTGAGGTTGCGCCTGAGTCCTAAGATGAAAAAGCGCAAGGCGTCATTTCGGAATTTCTCTTACAGAACCATTGCGTTGGCACGGATACCTTTTAGTGCAAAATTTGTTGCTGAATCGCCGCTCTCGGACTGTGAGTCGCTAGCGTACTGTGTAGAATTCTTATATTGTCGAAATGAATTGCTCATGAGGAGCTGTGTATGTTGATACTCAAGCCGTTGTGCCCATGGCCGCTGCTTTGTCAGGCGACGACAAGGTGAGGGGCTCGCAGGGAACGGGCATCCGTATTTATCAACAAATATATAAATGACAAACAAAGCGTACAAAAAGAAATATAAAAGACAAAAAATTGACACAGCAATGCATGCGCTGCTGTATCGGATAACAAAGTGGAGCGGGGCAACGATAAGAAAGTCCGAGACGGCTGTGGAGCTAATGCAGAGAATTCAAGTTTAAATCAAACTACAGTGTCCAAACATTATACGAAAGTGAAAATAAAATGCACACAATAAAATATAAATCGGAAAGTCAACCAAAACTTGTGACAGTGTTCAAAAAATACACGAGATAAATCGCAAAGTCAATCAATATTTGAAAGTTCATTTTTTCTCAGCGCATCGGCTGGGATATTTTAAATTTTATAATAATACGCGAATTAATTATTATTAATTACAAAAACATGTAGGCGTTTTAATTATTACAGCAATGCAGAGCTTGTGCTTTCTGAGCTTGTGTTCTTTACTATATGAATGTTTAAAACGAACTGACTTAAAAACTAACATAAAAAAGCTATATAGCATTGTGCAGACCTTTTCGGAGACCTGAATTTCCTTTAATACAGTACTTGTGCGTAAAGACTCTCTCTGCTGGAGAGAAACAAATTTACGATCAATAAAAGAGTTCGATGCCCCTGTATCGATTAGAAAGCGTAACGTCCTACCAAACGGTGAATAAATCAAAATAGTGTAGTGTCGATCCGTGTTTATCCTTATAATTTTTTAGGTACCCTGTCGGTTCTCTGAGGCTGGTCTTTAAAAATTTACCGTTTCCTCTAAATTGTGAAGTGCTTAAGCGGTTTCCAGGTTATTCAATCTGATAGTATTTGTCTGACGTGAGAAACTATTGGATTGTCCACCTCTATATTGGCGTGACTTGCCATCTATTGGTTTATTATATCTATTAACACCGTTATTAGAGCGATGGTCCTGTCCGTAATTATTCCCGGTTGAGTCAGGAAGAGATCTATACTGTCCCCTACCTTGCTGGTAGTCTGAAAGACGATTATTATATGGATTTGCTGGGTACCGTCGTTTCTCCTGCATGTACTCATTCCTCTCCTGAATGGCTATATCGAATGCTTCATCCAACGTATTTGGTCTAGAAGCTTTGAGCGCATTCCGTAGTGGTACCGTTAAAGCCTTAATAAAGGTTTTCAGGCAAAGCGCAATATAGAAACTGTCTGTCTGACTGTCTGTCTCGGGGGACAACGAGGGAGGGGGTATCGAAAAGCACAAAAGTCACTCTACACAAACACAGGCCCGTTGGAGCGCGAGAGCTGGACAGGGAGGGTATGCAGCTGCAAGCACCGTTAGCGGTTAACGTACGGAGAAGAGATCGCGTTACCGGTATAGGCCCCGCGGTATAACGGCACAAGGAGCAGACGGGAGAACCGAGGTTTCTTTGAGGAGAGGGCGGCTCGAGTCTCCAAATCAAGCTTTATCAAGGGAACAGCCCGGAGCGTTATGGAGTAGGGCATTCCGATTGCTATATCCAGCTCCTGGCGTCACCCCTGCTGTCGCGATCCCCATCCCCGCTGGTGGACTCGGAGGCGAGCCGACAACGGAGACGGAGGGAGGAGATCGTCACCCTCTCCTCCGAGAGTGAGGAGGACGACGGGGGTGAGACGGTCACCCCGGTGGTATCGTCGGATGAGGCGGATGCCGTACGCGTGGCGCGGGCCAGGATGGCGTACCGCAGGGTACGGCGTGCGACGCAGGGTCGGAGGTGCAGAGATTTATGGAGGCACGGGTCGCCACCCTGCAGCGTCTCTAGCAGCTGGTGGAGGCACGGAAGGCGGCCGCCGCCCGGGCCGCGTGGCAGGAGCGGTTGGCCCGGCGGTCCTTCGCTTCGGTGTCTCCTCGCATAGACATTTTCCTCGTCTCTCGTCTCGTCGACCCTGCGCCTTTTGTTCTCAGCCTAGTAGACCCCGTCTTTTAGCGTCTTGACTTGGCATCTCGAACATCCTCACGCCCTTCTCCAGCCTCCTTCCGTTGTCCTGTACCTTCCTGATCTCAGCCTTGGCGTCTCATCCTAGCAGACTCTGTCGTTTAGCGTCTTGACGTGGCATCTTGATCCTCCATATAGCTCCTGACTCCTCTCGTCGACCTGCGCTTCCTTGATTTCAGCCTAGCGTCTTAGCGTCTAGACTCGGCATCTCGATCCTCGCGCCCTTCTCCAGCTTCCTTCATCTGCTGCCGTCTGCTCCTCGTCACCAGCTCTGTATTTAAACTGGCAACTTCACCGAACCTCACCACGATCGAGTTATCGATATTGATGGCCGGCGTTACCACTTCCTGTTTATGTCGATATTCCTGGGGTTGCCATTTTGTGCCGATTGTTGCCAATAGTGTGACCACGTGTTGAAAATCCATGTGTATCCCGTCGTCATACAAACTCTGGGCCGATCAGAGCAGGTGGGACAAGAACTGGCCGGAGCTGCAGCTGGCGGTGAAGACTAGTGTGGCGGAGTCCACCGGATACTCGCCAGCGTTTATCACGCAGGGAAGGGAGCCAAGGCTGCCGAACGCATTGTTTGACGAGCGTACGACTGGGACAGGCCGGTGTACAGTGAGGGACACAGTGTGGCCCAAAGAACACTACCTATCGTAGGCAGGCGAAGGCTTTGCAGCGAAGTTGGCGGCAAGGTTCGACGGGCCGTTCAGGATAAAGAATTTACTTCACCGGTTATCTGCATCCTGGAACACGCGGCAACCAAGAAGGTGAAAACGGCACACGTTAGCTTGTATAGCATTGTTATATGTTGCTACTGCTTCTGCGAGTATTTGGAAATGATCGCGTTCTAGGCGTGCTTCCTTTCTTTTGTTCAGGATTATCCTGTATAGTTCGGTTAAGGTGGAGTGCAGTCTCTCGACAGAAGCGTTGCCCGTTGATTGTTGGAATGAAGTTGTATGAACTGTTATTTGGAATTGATTTCGTTGAGAGGTCGTTGAATAGACTGCCCGAAAGTTCCGCGCCCTGGTCGAAAACTATTTCTTTGGTGTGCCATAGTGACTTATGATAGTAATAGGGCATCTTTTAGGGCGGCTTTTATTGAATTCCTATTGCTAAGGGGGTAGGCTTGCGCTAGCTTGGTGAATCTATCGATAATTGTGAGGTTACAATTATTGTTAATGAAATATAGGTCTATCTATCTTCAGTTTTAGATTCTATAGGTTCACCATATTTCAATATTACTTGATAGTTAAAATCTTTTAAGGGTTTTTCTGAGATGTGGATGTGAACATCAATGTTCGTCTGCTGAGTGGATTGTATCTGTTATTGAGTAACTGTCATTTATGTTCACGTCAATTTCTATCCTGCTCAATGCGTCCACTACCAAATTTTGAGAACCTTTCTTGTACAACAATTCGTAATCATTCCTTAAAATTCCCTAATCATTCCTTAAAACTCATCAATCATCTAAGAAGCTTATGATCAGTTACTATAATGAATTTGCTTCCAAACAAGTAAGGGCGAAAGTACTTAATTGCTTATACTATTGCTAGCATTTCATTTTCGACAGTGGCATAATTGCGTTCTGTATCGGACAATGTTCTACGAGCAAAACAGACCGGCTTGTCCGAACCCAAGGGTCTTCGTGATAGCACCGCTCCAAGGGCAACGTTACTTGCGTCTGTTGTTATGATAAGATTTTTGAAATGTCTGGATATTGTAGTAAGGGATCATTGCAAAGAAGAGTTTTGCATTTTTCGAATGTAACAATATATTCCTGGTCTATTGTTACATACTTTTGATTGCCTTTTAATTGGGATGTAAGTGGTTTTGTGGTTCTGGCCTTATCTTTAATAGACTTCCTATAATAGCCTAGTAAAAATGATTTAATTTGTTTTTTAGAACGTGGGAAGGGAAATTTCTTGATGGCGATAATTTGGTTCGGATTTGGTTTAACACCTTGGTCCGTAACAATATGTCCTAAAAATTCAGTTTCTTTCTGAATGTGGACTTCTGTGAATGGAGCTTTAGTTTGGGGTTACTTATTTTGCTAAATATTTCTTTTAAGTCTGATATGTGTTGCTGCAATGAACCGGAAAAAACTATTAGGTCGTCAAGATAAACCAAACAACATCTCCCTTTTAAGTCACGTAAAACATTGTTCCTTACCTTTTGAAACGTTGCAAAGGCGTTCGTCAGACCAAATGACATTCTGATAAATTCAGAGTGGCCGACCAACGCCGTAAAAGCTGTTTTAGGAATATCTTTTGGTGCCAATTGTATTTTATAATACCAACTAGCCAAATCTAAAGTCTAACAATATGTAGCTCTACCTATTTTATCAAGTACTTCGTTAATATTAGGGATGTGATACCTGTCCTTAACGGTTTTTTCGTTCAGCTTTCGTTAGTCAATAACTGACCTCCATTTTTGTTCTCTTTAAACCAAACAGGTTAACTCCAAGGTGATATTTTGGATTTGGTCATTGATTTCTTTTTGTTCTTGGTAGTATCTATCTGTAGTTTCTATTTTGTGTTTGTATTTGAAAATGTTAATCTATCTGACGGATCGTGAAAAAGAAAGGGAAATTGCAAACATAGCTGCTTAAGTTGGTTTGAAGAAACAAACTGAAAGGTGGCGCGTATTGACTCGTTTGTCTTCGTCGCACCAATGAAAGTTCAATTCTACGTATTCATCTTGAATGAATTGGGTGGTGGATAATGGGAATATTTCTATCCGTGCGTTGTAATTGTCAGCTGTATATAGTCCTTGTTGAATGTAAATATGATCTAATAATTCTACGGAATGAAGTAAAAGTGTACTACCATTCCCAAACTAGCTTCGATATTAAATATATCTGTAGTTCTATTTTGTTCAATTTGAATGGGGATAGATGCCGTAGGGTTTTGTAAAATTAACATTTTAAGATCAATATTTGCTTTTATAGTTCATAAGACATCGAGACCTATTAGTCCGTCAAAATATTCGTGAAATTTGAGGAGTACAAATGGAAATGTGTCTTTTAAATTAAATTCGGCAAATGCTGGGTATTCAATCTTTTCGAAGACCTGATTTTCCATTAGTACAGTATTAATGGCTACATTTGTGCGTAAAGATTCTCTCTGCTGGAGAGGAACAAATTTAGGATCTATAAAAGACTTTGATCGATTAAAAAGCGTAACTTCCTACCAAACGGTGAATTAAACCGTGTTTATCCTTATAACTTTTTAAGTACCCTGTCTGTTCTCTGAGGCTGGTCTTTAAAAAGGTACAGTTTCCTCTAAACTGTGAAGTGGTGGTAGGGCATAATTGCCATAGAGAAATTATTATGTCCATTAACCCCGTTGTTTGAGCGATGGTCCTGTCCGTATCTATTCCCGGTTGAGTAAGGAAGAGCTCATACTGTCCCCTACCTTGCTGGTAGTCTGAAAGACGATTATTATGTTGATTTGCTGGGTACCGTCGTTTCTCCTGCATGTACTCATCCCTCTCCTGAATGGCTATATCGAATGCTTCATCCAACGTATTTGGTCTAGAAGCTTTGACCGCATTCCGGAGTGGTTTTCAGGCAAAGCGCTATATAGAAATTTTTTTTCTAGAAAATCGTAAGCTGGCAGCTCCTTTGTGTAGGTATCATACAGCCAAAACATACATGGTATCATACAGTTTTGTAATTGGCATCCTTCTAAAAGGAACCTCATGCAGTTCCTCTATCTCCCTGTTTTTTTTATTTCTTTTTAGATTCTATTCTTCTTACTTTCATCCCAGTTTTATGGGGTATCCAATCCATCCAATAGTTCACTCGCTCTGCCCATTATTTTATTCCTAATTGCTCTTAAATACATTTGCCCCCTTGAAGTTTTAATAAAATCTCTTCCACACTCTATATTAATCTCTTAGGTTGCCGACGTAGGTCGGAAGGTATTTAATAACGTCTGGGAGTCCGGCAGACAATTCAGATATTCTGACCTCCGATATATACTCATTCTTGAGCTTGTGGCTATGTCTGTTTGGGTAGTTTCGGTTATGTTTTTTATAAAGGGTGGTATTTTGATTGTCTGTCTAGTAGTCCGTATTAAATTAGGAGTAACAGATTTAGTGTTATCTTTAAATTTCTTTGACATTTAATACTATCTTATAATTATCTTAATATACAGTGTGGTTTGGTGTGTGATGAAGGCTTTTATAACAGTGTAACGAATTGTTTTCCTTGGTTCTGCTCTCTACGAATTGCAACAGCTAGCTCAGAGAGTTTGTTTGTTCGTCCAACCAAATTTATGATCTGTGTGATTGCCCGACCAAAGAGAAGACAAAGTTCTAGGTTAGAACAGCTTTATTTTCAGACTTCTTCAATGATAGATTCCTACAGTCCTCGCTTTCGGCTGCGCGGTGTCGCTCTTTCATCGTCCTTCCCTTGTTCACGACCGCTTGCCCGTGCCGGCTCAAATGAGGCTTAGGATGTTATGGTGGGGAGGTTTATCGCCCGTTAGGTCAAGCTGAGGCTCTTTCCCGGACCACCTTGACCGACCAATGATTCCACCGTCCCTTCTGACGGTGCCAGGTTCCTGTGCGGTGCCTGATATCCTTCGTTGTCCTGCGGCGTTCTCGACCGCGGTCCCGTGTTTAGGCTTGGTGCTTAGGATGTTATGGTGGGGAGTTGTATCGCCCGTTAGGTCAAGCTGACGCTCTTCCCCGGACCACCTTGACCGACCAATGACTCCACTGACCCTTCTGACCGTGCCTAATTTTCCACTCTCAGGGACCGTCCTCCTGCGCCGCTCGCTCCTCCCGGGCTGCCCTTGCGCAGTCCCTTTTATAGGCCGCGGAGATCCCGTTATTTACCCCTTTTGGGCACGGCCCGCTCGGGTACAAGGTCCAACCCCGGTCCTGTTAGTTCACGGTGCGTCCTCTTTGTGCTCGACCAAAGTCCGCACAGTTCCCATTCGACCTCTGTGCCCTTGGCCAGCTTGAGTCCAAGGTCCAGCGCGGTACCGTTATTTCACGATCTCTCCGCTTTGCTCGGGTCCAAGGTCCATTATATCCCTTCTGACCTGGTTGCCCTTGACTCCTTCTACATTCCAGCATTCTTCGCTGTTGCTGGGCAGCTCTTTTTCACCTCGATTTGTGGGGAGTTTTAAGACTCCTCACATCTCCCCCTTCCTTCGGAAGTTTTGAAAAGATGAAGCCTCCGGTGGTCCTCCGCTTCGGTTTCTCCTCGCATAGGCAGTTTCCTCGTCTCTCCTCTCGTTCTCTCTCCTCTTGTTGTCAGCCTGTTGTTTAGCGCCTCGACTTGGCTTCTAGAAGATCCTCGCGCCCTTCTCCAGCCTCCTTCCGTTGTCCTGTACCTTCCTCATCTCAGCCTTCTCAGCCCGTCTCAGCCTAGCAGACCCTGTCGTTTAGCGTCTTGACGTGGCATCTTGATCCTCCATATAGCTCCTGACTCCTCTCGTCGACCTGCGCTTCCTTGATCTTAGCCCGGCAGTCTCAGCCTAATAGACCCTGTCGATTAGCGTCCTGACTCGGCATCTTGATCCTCGCGCCCTTCTCCAGCTTCCTTCATCTGCTGCCGTCTGCTCATCGCCACTAGCTCTGTATTTAAACTTCCCGCCTCCATTTAAATTCCCCACCCTTTCGTGTCTGGCAACTCCACCGAACCTCACCACAATCGAGTTATTGATATTGATGGCCGGCGTTGCCACTTCCTGTTTATGTCGATATTCCTGTGGTTGCCATGTTGTGCCGATTGTTGCCAATAGTGTGACCAAGTGTTGAAAATCCATGTGTATCCAGTATTTTTGTTCCCTATCGAGCACACTATCGATCGACCGCCGCTATCGCAGCGCCTCTATCCCGATTTTCGGTGTTGCAGCTCAATGGAGGTATATATTGCTGTTTTATGCGTAAATTTGCCGCCATCTTTACCCACTCTCTCTTTTGATTGCAGCTCCACCTTTCATGGATGCCCCTTCATGCTCCAGGGTGGCTGGCCTTGGACCCGAGCGCCCCGGAGGCAAACTTGCGGCAGCAAGGGCCTCACCTCGCGTCACCTCCCCTCGCGCTCATCCATGGCTGATGCGGATGCCACCCGCACTTTTTGTTTTTGTGTAGTGCAGTGCCACCCTTACCCTCCCCTGACCCGATCAATACACATTAATTTCCGTGGATCGCCCTCATGACTTTAGCCTCCCCACCCCTCCGCACCTTGAGGCGGTAGCGCTGGCCGTCATGCAGGGCCCTGCGGTCCTTCCCCCCTCTGACCGCCTGTCTTCCGGCCTCCTCGGCCACTTCGGGTGGCCACTCCTCCCTCGGCAGCTCCCTCCACACCTGGTCTGTCAGCGACACCTGCCTGCGGGGGTAGGGCCGCAGCGGTGGTGAGCGTGCCTCGGGGCACGAGTCCTGCCGTGGCAGCTTTGGCGGCGGCGGCGCTTCCTGGGGTGCGAGGCACACCCACGGACCCTTCTCCGTGCTCTCCTCCTCCGGGCTGTCGCCGGGCAACGCCTGCCCGACGTGCGCCTGGTCCACCTCCCAGTACTGTTGGCGCTCGCACCGTGGCCCTTCCTCAGCCTGTGGTGGTGGCGTCCGGGGTGGCGGTGTGGGCGTGCGTGTGGGCGGCAGTGTCGGCGGTGGTGGCAGCGGTGGTGCCTGCGGCTGTGTCGGTGGCATCGGCGGTGGTGCCTGCGGCTTTGGCGGCGGTGGTGACTGCGGCTGTGGCGGCGGTGGTGGTGGTGCCTGCGGCTGTGGCGGCGGTGGTGGTGGTACCCACAACGCCTCCTCTCCCTCCTGCAGCCGGGCCAACCGCTCCTGCCACGCGGCCCGGGCGGCAGCCGCCTTCCGTGCGTCCACCAGCTGCTGGAGCCGCCGCAGGGTGGCGACCCGCGCCTCCATAAATCTCCGCACCTCCGCCGGGTCCTCGGTCAGTGGCGCGACCCCGAGGCTTATCCGCCCGTGACCCCGGCTCGTCATCCGACAAACGGACATCCGGAATCTCCTCCGGGTCCTCAAGCGGGGATGGGGATCGCGACACCAGGGGTGACGCCAGGAGCTGGAGATAGGAATCGGAATCCCTACTCCATAACGCTCCGGGCTGTTCCCTGATGCCGGTTTCCCGCATCACTTGGTCGCTAACGTCGCTACGTGCTGTCATCCCTAAAGCTTGATTTTGAAAGACGGACTGGAGCCGCCCTCTCCGCGAAGAAACCTCGGTTCTCCCGTCTGCTCCTTGTGCCGTTATTCCGAGGGTCCTATACCGGTAACGGGACCTCTCCTACGTGTACCTGCCACCCACCGAATTAGCAGCTATGTGCGTTAACCGCTAACGGTGCTTGCAGCTCCATATCCTCCCTGTCCCGCTCTCGCGCTCCAACGGGCCCTGTGTATGTGTAGAATGACTTTTGTGCTTTTCGATACCCTGTCATCACCAAAGGGTTTTCGCTACTGTTCCGCTATATTAGAAAGTGGTGTCCTCTGGCCCGCCGGCGCCCGAGTTAACATGCCCTCGATCTCTGGCCACAGGGAAACAACACCGACCCAGCAACAAAAAACTGAGAGCAGAGTAAATTCAACGAAGATCGCCAATACGAACTCGGACGAAGCATACAACTTTTGTAATAAAGAGGATCATTCTCATTTCATACCCCACGCTGCTCAGTTGTATTTTGAAAGCTTTCCTCCCTCGGCCACAGGATTGTAACTGGCGCAGCCGGACTACGGACAAGGGATTAACAATGCCCACAACGCTTATGGTTATAATTCTAAAGAGGTGAAGAACATGTGACGGCAGTGGTTGTGGGGATTTTAGTAGTGAGTTGTGAAAAAATACATTAAATAAAAACGTATTGGAACAAATTGACGTGCAAGTGGGTGCGTTATGAAAGTAATACGCATGGTTTCATTGTCACGTAACTACCTGTCGTAGCACGCTCGGACCTGTCTGAAAATTTGGGGCGAAGTCTCTCCTTTCCAACGCGCTCGGTCTCAGTTCGCTCTGAGCAATAGAAGTGGTAGGACGTGTCCTAGAGCGAAGTCATTTTTTCTGTTGTGTCACGGTGCGATGGAGCGTTCGCTGGAACAGCGGTACGCCATAAAGTTTTGTGTGCGACAGCGCGTTGGAAAGGAGAGACTCCGCCCCAAATTTTCAGACAGGTCCGAGCGTGCTACGACAGGTAGTTACGTGACAATGAAACCATGCGCATTACTTTCATAACGCACCCTGTATCTGTAGTTTATATTTTGTATATTATATTTTGTAGTTATATTTTGTTCAATATGAATGGGGATAGTTGCCGTAGGGGCTTGCAAAATTAACATTTTAAGATCAATATTTGCATTTATAGTTCATAAGACATCGAGACCTATTAGTCCGTCAAAATATTCGTGAAATTTGAGGAGTACAAATGGAAATGTGTCTTTTAAATTAAATTCGGCAAATGCTGGGTATTCAATCTTTTCGGAGACCTGATTTTCCATTAGTACTGTATTAATGGATGCATTTGTGCGTAAAGATTCTCTCTGTTGGAGAGGAACAAATTCAGGATCGATAAAAGAGTTTGATCCCCCTATATCGATTTGAAAGCGTAACTTCCTTAATCAAAATATTGGGTAGTGTCGATCCGTGCTTATCCTTATAACTTTTTAAGTACCCTGTCTGTTCTCTGAGCTGGTAGCTCCTTTGAATCGCCCATGTATGTCAATATCCGTTTTAGATCCATAATGGTATCATACAGTTTTGTGATTGGCATCCTTTTAAAAGGAACCTCATGCAGTTCCTCTATTATAGTCAGTTCCTCCCTGTTATTTTGATTTCTTGATAGATTCTTTTTAATTTTATCCCAGTTTAATGGGGAATCCAATCTATCCAACAGTTCACTCGCTCTGCCCTTTATTTTATTCCTAATTGCTCTTTAATACATTTGCCCCCTTGAAGTTTTGTCTGTGTCTCTAAACATCAATAAAATCTCTTCCACACTCTATATGAATCTCTTAAGTTACCGTCGTAGGTTGGAAGGTATTTAATAACGTCTGGGAGTCCGGCTAACAATTCAGATATTCTGAGCCTCGACGTATTTTGAGGAGGGGTACTCATTCTTGAGCTTTTGGTTATGTCTGTTTGGGTAGTTTCGGTTACGTTTTTAATAAAGGTGGGAATTTGGTTGTCTGTCTTGTAGACTGTGTTAAATTAGGAATGACAGATTTAGTCTTATCTTCAAATTTCTTTGACATTTAATACTATCTTATAATTATCTTAATATAGAGTGTGGTTTGGTGTGATGAGGGCTTTTATTACAGGTTTAATACCTTTTTATGTATGACTGTGCTTCCTATTTAGTGCGACATCTGTTGTTTTGTATAACAGTGCTTCTTATTTATCTGCTTGTTTTGTGTTTCCCGTAAAAAATTTTGATTTTCATTCATTTTGTTAACTTTATTTTTTTTTTTTACTCAGTTTTTAATATTATAAATATTATTATTTAAAAATTTTTTTTAAAATGGATAATGGGAATTCCACACAAATCGTCTGATCCTGATCAGAATAGTTGACTATTTCTATTCGTGCGTTGTAATTGTCAGCTGTATATAGTCCTTGTTGAATGTAAATATGATCTAATAATTCTACGTAATGAAGTAAAAGTGGTCTCTGTTCATATTCGACTGGTATCTGTACTACCATTCCCAAACTAGCTTAGATATTATATATATTTATCTGTAGATCTATTGTGTTCAATTTGAATGGGGATAGATGCCGTAGGGGTTTGTAAAATTAACATTTTAAGATCAATATTTTCTTTTATTGTTGATAAGATATCGAGACCTATTAGTCCATCAAAATATTCGTGAAATTTGAGGAGTAAAAATGAAAATGTGTCTTTTAAATTAAATTCGACAAATGCCGGGTATTCAATCTTTTCGGAGACCTGATTTTCCATTAGTACTGTATTAATGGCTGCATTTGTGCGTAAAGATTCTCTCTGTTAGAGAGGAACAAATTTAGGATCGATATAAGAGTTTGGTGCCCCTATATCGATTTGAAAGCGTAACTTCCTTAATCAAAATATTGGGTAGTGTCGATCCGTGCTTATCCTTATAACTTTTTAGGTACCCTGTCTGTTCTCTGAGGCTGGTCTTTGAAAATTTACAGTATCCTTGAAATTGTGAAGTGCTGGTTGCTCTGAAGCGGTTTCCAGGTTATTCAATCTGTTAATATTTGTCTGACGTGAGAAACTATTGGATTGTCCACCTCTATATTGGCGTCTATATTGGCCATCTATTGGTTCATTCTTAGGTGGCATAATTGCCTTAGAGAAGTTATTATGTCTCTTAACACCGTTATTTGAGCGATGGTCCTGTCCGTAATTATTATCGGTTGAGTCAGGAAGAGATCTATACTGTCCCCTACCTTGCTGGTAGTCTTGTCGATCGTCTCAAAGACGATTATTATGATGATTTGCTTGGTACCGTCGTTTCTGCTGCATGTACTCATCCCTCTCCTGAATGGCTATATCGAATGCTTCATCCAACGTATTTGGTCTAGAAGCTTTGTCCATCTCTATATTGACGTGACTTGCCATCTAATGTTTCATTCTTAGGTGGCTTAATTGCCTTAAAGAAATTATTATGTCTATTAACACCGTTATTTGAGCGATGGTCCTGTCCGTAACTATTCCCGGTTGAGTAAGGAAGAGCTCTATACTGTCCCCTTCCTTGCTGGTAGTCTGACAGACGATTATTATGTTGATTTGCTGGGTTCCGTCGTTTCTCCTGCATGTACTCATCCCTCTCCTAAATGGCTATATCGAATGCTTCATCCAACGTATTTTATCTAGAAGCTTTCAGCGAATTCTGGGGTGGTACCGTTAAAGCCTTAATAAAGGTTTTCAGGCAAAGCGCCATATAGAAATTCTTTTTTCTAGAATAGTTGAAGCTTGAATGGCGCTCGAATGGGGCTTGGGATGTTATGATGGGGAGGTGTATCGCCCGTTAGGTCAAGCTGAGGCTCTTCCCCGGACCACCTTGACCAACCTGTGTCTGACCTGGGGTACAGCTTCTCGCGTATTCTCACTTACTGTCGCACCTGAGGTACAGCTCCTCGCGTATTCACACTGACTGACTGGCCTGTGGTAGGCCTTCTTGCGTATTCTCACTGACTATCCACCTGTCCCGGGGTAGAGCGTTTCGCGTACTCTAGCGTATTCTCACTGACCGTATGAGCTGGGCTTGCGCCGTCCCTTTTATAGGCCACGGGGATTCCGTTATTTCCCCCTTTTTAGCACGGCCCGCTCAGGTACAAGGTCCAACCCACGTCCCGTTAATTCACGGTGCGTCTTCTTTGTGCTCGATCAAAGTCCGCACCGTTACCGTTCGACCTTTGTGTCCTTGGCCAGCTTGAGACCAATGTCCAGCGCGGTACCGTTAGTTCACGGTCTTTCCGCTTTGCTCGGGTCCATGGACCATCATTTTCCGTTTGACCTGGTTGCCCTTGACTCCTACTCCATTCCAGCCTTCTTTGCTGTTGCTATGCAGCTCTCCTGCACCTCGATTTGTGGGGAGTTTTAAGACTCCTGTAATGATACTTGGATTAATTTATGTGTTGTGTGGAATATATATTTTACTTGATATTACAACATAAAGGCAAGGGTACATTGTATTAATGTGTTGATTCATTTTAATTTCTTAATTTGTTGTCTTTCACATTAATGATGCACGAACAACCCCATAGGTCGCCAATGAAAAATGCATTGTATTTGACTCTGTGAAGAGGCAATCGCCTCACTTCAGCGGTCGAGAGATTACAACACAGCTACCAAATGGCCGATATGGTCGTGTTGTACATCACCAATATAAGATTATTTTTCGTTTGATCGTGTCTAGTTTGTAGTTTTTCATCAGTTTGTGACCGCTGATCTAACATATGTATGTTTCTGTGGTTCCGTCGCGTATCAGTGACCTGTTCGAACATAATTGTTTGCGACCAACTTGACGGAACCTTCCTCGACTACATGTCGACCACTGCTATGCCTGTGGTCCACCGTGTATTTTTGACATGCTTGCACATAATGTTCGCATCGAGCTTAGCAGCCCTCTCAAAGCACTTCACAGTTGTCTACTTCTATGCTGCTATACTATATCTGTAGTCACGTCATTATATGTTTGTTTTGTATGTATGTTCGTAGTCCTTTTTATGTATGACTGTGCTTCCTATTTAGAGCTGCATCTGTTGTTTTGTATAACAGTGCTTCTTATTCATCTTCTTGTTTTGTGTTTCCCGTGAAAAATTTTGATTTTTATTCATTTTGTTTATATTTTGTTTACTTAGTTTTTAATAATATATTTATTATTATTTTTAAATATTTTTTTGTTTTACTTTTAAGTGTAGTTTAGTAACTCTTGCATCTTTTAAAATATAACTCTACTCACAAATTTAAATTATACTTAAGAAGCGTTGTTGGTTGTTTCATTAGGGCTTTTGAAGCCCTCTTGGTTGGATGTATCGAAAATAGCTCTTTGCAGGTCTCACATATTTACATGATGAATTCTATCACATGCTTTCTTATATACAATTTTTGTGTGTTCTTACCCGTTATAAAGTTATAAAGTTTGGTAAAACAATAAATTGTGTGTTATTAATAGATACGGAATTAATTAAGTTTATTAACTGATAAATGTCTTAAGTCAGTATATTTTTTTTTTAAAAGAGGGAAAGTAACTTGTAAACATTTTCTTATATCGTTTCCATTTTTTGTTGATCTTATCGATTTTTTTGTTATTTAATTTAAATTTCGGAGTTAAACCCCCCAAGGTAGATGTTTCGGTTACTTGGAATTTAATATGTGGTTGGGGGTTATATTTTAAGGTGTCTGTCACACATAGCAAATTTTTATAATCTAGGCAATTTTTGATTTCATATTAGGAAAATATAATTGTATTTTTATGTGAGCAACGGTTTCGACCGTACCTCTATGATAGTTGTTAATTTGAAACTCTTGGTTCTGAGATTCTAATAAGTAGGTTAAGAATATAGTACATCTTAGAATGTTATAGAAGTTGTTTGAAAGGTATTTCTTATAACTCTCTTGTATTTGTTGAAAAACATCGTCGGGTGCAAAAACTGCAACAGTCCTGTTTGGATGAAAGGTTTTGTTTAAAATATGTGTAATTCGTTCTTATGTAAAAGTCAGTTCAAACTTGTCTCGTTTTTCGTTTAAATATATCTTCAGTTTTAGATTCTGTAGGGGCAATATATTTCAATATTACCTCGATTTCTATCCTGCTCAATGCGTCCGCTACCATTTTGAGAACCTTTCTTGTTCAACAATTTTGGATGGTTGGTTTGGAGGATGGTTCCTTTGAACTCATCAACCATAATCATGTTGCTTCCAAAAAAGTAAAGGGGAAAGTACTTAACTGCCCATACTATTGCTAGCATATCTTTTTCGACATTGTGTTCTGTATCGAACAATGTTCTACTAGCAAAACAGACTAGCTTCAACAAACCCAAGGGTCCTTGTGATAGCACCGCTCCAAGGGCAACGTTACTTGCGTCTGTTGTTAAAATACATTTTTTTGAAATGTCTGGATATTGTAGTAAGGGATCACTGCAAAGAAGGATTTAGCATTTTTTGAATGTATCAATATATTCCTGGTCTATTGTTACATACTTTTGATTGCCTTTTAATTGGGATGTAAGTGGTTTTGTGGTTCTGGCCTTATCTTTAATAGACTTCCTATAATAGCCTAGTAAAAATGATTTAATTTGTTTTTTAGAACGTGGGAAGGGAAATTTCTTGATGGCGATAATTTCGTCCGGATTTGGTTTAACACCTTGGTCCGTAACAATATGTCCTAAAAATTCAGTTTCTTTCTTTAAAAATGTGGATTTCTGTGAATGGAGCTTTAGTTTGGGGTTACTTATTTTGCTGAATATTTCTTTTAAGTATGATATGTGTTGATGCAATGAACCGGGAAAAACTATGATGTCGTCAAGATAAACCAAACAACATCTCCCTTTTAAGTCACGTAAAAGATTGTTCATTACCCTTTGGAACGTTGCAAAGGCGTTCGTCAGACCAAATGATATTCTGATAAATTCATAGTGGCCGTCCAACGCCGTAAAAGCTGTTTTAGGAATATCTTTTGGTGCCAATTGTATTTTATAATAACAACTAGACGAATCTAAAGTCTAAAAATATCTAGCTCTACCTATTTTATTAAGAACTTCGTTAATATTAGGGATGGGATACCTGTCTTTAACGGTTTTTTCGTTCAGCTTTCTATAGTCAACAACTAACCTCCATTTTTGTTCTCTTGTTTCGGATTTCTTCGGAACCAACCAAACAGGTGAGCTCTATGTTTTGTTCTAATGGGTTTTGCTCTAATTTGGTGTATAATGAAATTCCAAACAAATTGTCTGATCCTGATCAGAAAAGTTGACCATGCGTCGTAATTGTCAGCTGTATACAGTCCTTGTTGAATGTAAATATTATCTACTAATTCTACGGACATTCGACTGGTATCTGTACTCCCACTCCCGAACTAACATCGATATTAAGTATATCTGTAGTTCCATTTTGTTCAATATGAATGCGGATATGAAAGCGTAACTTCCTACCAAACGGTTAAATAATCAAAATATAGGGTAGTGTCTATCCGTGCTCATCCTTATAACTTTTTAGGTACCATGTCTGTACTCTTAGGCTAATCTTTGAAAATTTACAGTTTCCTCTAAATTTTATTTTATCTAGAAGCTTTCAGCGCATTCTGGGGTGGTACCGTTAAAGCCTTAATAAAGGTTTTCAGGCAAAGCGCCATATAGAAATTATTTTTTCTAGAATAGTTGAAGCTTGAATGGCGCTCGAATGGGGCTTGGGATGTTATGATGGGGAGGTGTATCGCCCGTTAGGTCAAGCTGAGGCTCTGACCTGGGGTCTGTCTGAGGTCTGACCTGGGGTACAGCTTCTCGCGTATTCTCACTTACTGTCGCACCTGAGGTACAGCTCCTCGCGTATTCACACTGACTGACTGGCCTGTGGTAGGCCTTCTTGCGTATTCTCACTGACTATCACCCTGCCCCGGGGTAGAGCGTTTCGCGTACTCTAGCGTATTCTCACTGACCGTCTGAGCTGGGCTTGCGCCGTCCCTTTTATAGGCCACGGGGATTCCGTTATTTCCCCCTTTTTAGCACGGCCCGCTCGGGTACAAGGTCCAACCCATGTCCCGTTAATTCACGGTGCGGTACCGTTAGTTCACGGTCTTTCCGCTTTGCTCGGGTCCATGGACCATCATTTTCCGTTTGACCTGGTTGCCCTTGACTCCTACTCCATTCCAGCCTTCTTTGCTGTTGCTATGCAGCTCTCCTGCACCTCGATTTGTGGGGAGTTTTAAGACTCCTGTAATGATACACTGCATTGCTCCGGCACATAGCCGTAAATCTTTGTTATAATTAACGAACACTTTGCTACACCACAAGCCTAGTAATATCAACCAAGGGGGCGAAGTCAAGCCCTTCACAATAAACTTCCTAAGAAGAACAAAACATGGGACACAAGTGTCTCACCACGACTGTGCAAGAGGCGCCCAACTTTACTGTGGGCGCCCAACTTCACCACGAACAACAGTATAATTTAACAGGGTAGTTAAGTTACAGAATATGTAAGTTTGACAATTTATTTCCACGGCATCCCATCAAGTGTCTCTAGCAAAAGCTTTAAAATAAACAAGTGAAATAAAAGAATTCTTTATCTGGCCACGTAATGGTTGTGAAATTCACTTTGACTAAATTTTCACTGCATACTTTGTAAATAAATATTGCATACCCCTTTATAAAATAAATATTGCATACTTTATAAAATGTATTGTATAGCATACTTTTTCCTGGTATATTTAATTAGCCGATCGCTTATGCTCGGCGAAAGTGTATTTGTGTAGTGCCAACCAACCAATCAGTTGGGCAGGTACATATAGAAACGTAAAGGTTGAATACGAAAGCGAGGATAGCTGCGAGGAGGAACAAGAAAGCCAGATAGTAGATCAGCCGTTAGCTAGTACCCCCGTTGACAGCATCATGGGCCCCGCTCAAATCCGAGCACTTATCAAAAATGCCGTCAGACAGGCGTTGGCACAACAATAATCTCAGTGTCAGACACAAATAAATTTCCTAGCTGATCGGGTACAGAGCTTGCAGGTGGAAGCACCTCAAATACCGCACATACGAAAAGGTTTCTGTGAATCCTGAGCTCACTGGTTGGCCCAAGAAAACGTGAAGCAGGTACTCTCTGAGTACTACTTCCCAGAAATTACCAAATAGGAGAGCGAAATAGCAGCCAATAGCAAGCCTGCGCCAAAGCGAAGTATGACAGACATCCGGGGAAACAAGATCTAGGTGAGATACCAATCCCGGCCCATGTAGGAGAAATTTTGCAGATTGATATTTTCTCAACGGATAAAAATTACTCACCTGCATTGACAATTTTTCTAAATTCGCTATGGTACAGCCGATTCCGTCTAGAACCATATAAGATATGAAAGCACCCCTGTTGCAACTTATGAATGTTTTCCCCAAAGGCAAAGCCATCTACTGCGACAATGAACCATCATTGAAATCGCACACAATAGTGGCCATTCTGGGAAAACATTTCGGCGTCAGCATCTCGAATGCACCGCCCCTCCATAGCGTCTCCAACGGACAAGTGAAACGCTTCCACAGCACTGGTCCAACTTGATAGATGCCTAAAAATCGACTAAAAATCTGGCCACAGCCAGATATAACAAATCTATCATTAACAAGAAACCGGCCGAGGTCATGCGGGCAAATCCGGACGATACACAAAATGATGTTTCGGAAACAATTAGAAATGCCCAAAATATGAACAGAAACCGAGAAAAGGAAGCAGACATCGAAGCAGATTTGGGGACCACAGTCCTAATTAAAGGCAGGGTGGTCCACAAAGACAACCTCAAGTAATCCGGGCGCAGCACAGTTACGGTTCCCTCGGAGCTTTTTCATTTTTTCACAATTCATAGCAAGATGACATAAGCTTTATTGTTTTTTTCATTATTTGTAGCCACTTGCCATAAGTTTTGTTACCGTTTAATATTAATAGCCACTTGGCATATTTTCATAACATTTTCTCAACATTCGATTTTATATCCTCTATTTTACTATTATTGGTGGTGGGTAACTTCATTCTGAATACGCATACCAACGCTTCTACTCCATTTCCTATCCGTAACGTCGGTCCATATAACTGATTATTCCAAAGCGAATTATATTCCCGTCGTCGTCGGTACAGTCTTGGTATGGGAAGAATTGGCCTATGTAAGAAACTCAGCTAATCTCACTGAGTATAGGCGAGTGGTGGAAGAAACCGACAACATGGTCAATATGTTTCTCCAATCCCACATGAGAAGCTTCTGAGCATTGATATCGCTCATCTACGTGATATGGTCGACTCGTTGAACGTCCATCACAGGGTAGCCAGGATCCTAGACTTCTTGGGACGCTCAGGATTTGGAAAACGATTCACGACTAGTTGAGGCACACAATAAACAGATCGGACTTAACACCAAACCACGGATTAGAATTAACGAACTCACCATACAAATAGATTAAGGACACCTGTACAAGACGCTATTGACTCGTAACAGAATTATTATCATGGAATTGCAAAACCTCATGTTGGCTATTACCCTCGCAAAAATCAATTTAGTTAATCCAAGTATTTTGGATCACGCAGAGGAAGTATATAAACGTAATTCTTTCAAAAATATATTAAAATCCCTAAGCAACAAACATATTTAGTCTTATCTGTGATTTTCTACTTTCTGGATGTAGATTGTTTATCACCAACACAAACATGAACACATTTATTAACTGAATTCACGGACTTCCTGTCCACTGTTAGAGGGAACGTATAGTGAAATATAAGCCATAACAAGTTGGGAATCATTTTTAAACACTATGAGCACCAGTTTCTCATTACAATGACTTGGTCTAGAGTTTACTTAATACATTATGTATTCTTCACATTAATATGAAAAAAATAGGGACTAAATGAAGAGCTTGAGGTTATTAGCTGCTAATGCGCATATCTTAAAAAGATTGAAAATGTTTAAATTCTATTAAATTTTACTAACAGATTTACATTTTATACGTTCAAAAACACATAACAAAAATATAAACGTTCTTCTTTAAAAAATATATTTAAATCCCTAAACATATTTAGTCTTATCTATGATTTTACTATCTGGATGTAGATTGTTTATCTGCGCACAAAACCACTTATCGTGCACCAACACAAACATGAACACATTTATTAACTGAATTCACGGAACTTCTGTCCACTTGTTTATAGGCTGTTAGAGGGAACGTTTAGTGAAGCATAAGCCATATAAACTTGGGAATTGTTTTTAAACACTATGGGTACCAGTTTCTAATTACAATAACCGAAGACTAGAGTTTACTTATTAAATTTTGTATTCCTCACATTATTATGAACAAAATAGGGACTAAATGAAGAGCTTGTGGTTAATGGCTGCAAATGCGCATATCTTAAAAAGATTGGAAATGTTAAAATTCTATTAAATTGTACTAACAGATTTACATTTTATACGTTCAAAAACACTTAACAAAAATATGAACCTTCTTCGTTAAAAAATATATTAAATTCCTTAAACATATTTAGTGTTAGCCATGATTTTCTACTTTCTGGATGTAGATTGTTTATCTGCGCACCGCAGAAAACCACTTTTCGTGCACCAAAACAAACATGAACACAATTATTAACTGACTTCACGGAACTTCTGTCCACTTGTTTATAGGCTGTCAGAGGGAACGTTAATGAAATATAAGCCATAACAAGTTGGGAATTATTTGTAAACACTTAGGCACCAGTTTCTAATTGCAATTACCGATGACTTGGTCTAGAGTTTACTTATTAAATTTTGTATTCTTCACATTAATATGAATAAAATAGGTACTAAATGAAGAGCTTAAAGTTATTAGCTGCAAATGCGCATATTTTAAAAAGATTGGAAATTTTTAAATTCTTTTAAATTTTACTAACAGATTTACATTTTATACGTTCAAAAACACTTAACAAAAATATAAAGGTACATCTTTCAAAAATATATTAAAATCCCTAAATAATCCCTAAACATATTTAGTGTTAGCTATGATTTTCTACTTTCTGGATGTAGATTGTTTATCTGCGCACCGCAGAAAACCACTTTTCGTGCACCAACACAAACATGAACACATTTATTAACTAAATTCACGGACTTCCTGTCCACTGTTAGAGGGAACGTATAGTGAAATATAAGCCATAACAAGTTGGGAATTATTTTTAATCACTATGAGCACCAGTTTCTTATTACAATGACTTGGTCTAGAGTTTACTTAATACATTTTGTATTCTTCACATTAATATGAAAAAAATAGGGACTAAATGAAGAGCTTGAGGTGATTAGCTGCTAATGCGCATATCTTAAAAATATTGGAAATGTTTAAATTCTATTAAATGTTACTAACAGATTTACATTTTATACGTTCAAAAACACTTAACAAAAATATGAACGTTCTTCTTTAAAAAATTGTTTATCTGCGCACCGCACGAAACCACTTTTCGTGCACCAACACAAACATAAACTGAATTCACGGAACTTCTGTCCACTTGTTTATAGGCTGTTAGAGGGAACGTATAGTAAAATAAAAGCCATAACAAGTTGGGAATTATTTTTAGACACTATGGGCACCAGTTTCTTATTACAATTACCGACGACTTGGTCTAGAGTGTACTTATTAAATTTTGTATTCTTCACATTATTATGAAAAAAATAGGGACTAAATGAAGAGCTTGTGGTTAATGGCTGCATATGCGCATATCTTAAAAAGATTGGAAATGTTTAAATTGTTCATAAGCTGTTAGAGGGAACGTATAGTATATCTTAAAAAGATTTGTAGTGACCAACTTAACTTTACACTGCAATAACTCTTCAAGACACCCTCGCCCTAAATTATAGCAGCTTTTGTGTAACACAAAAAGTGCGGGAATTGTCTTAGACCAATCAGGACAGAATATGATCGTACGATTATACAGTTTGGAAAAGAAAAGCTATAGCAGCGACCACCGGCATGCAGCTTCCCAGAGCTTAATTCATTATCGGATTAAACCTCGTGGCGAACGCTCACAATTTTTGACGCTGCCCAATTAAACTTCACATACACGTGGAAATATAATTTAATTATATCCAATCCCATAAAAACAAGAGTGGGATATTTCAATAAATTTCCGGGTGCGATTTGTGTGAAAGTGGCAAAGAGATTCGACCCCAAGGCGTAAGAAAGGCCAGGCCTATATAAGAGCATTTGGTTGCTCTACAACCGACTACCCCCCCGTCTCGTCAACCCCCGCATCAGCTCATGGTTTAAACCCATTTCGCTCCAAGAAGAGGCCACGAGGCCGACATAACTTTCAGCCAACAAGTTAAGCAACCGGCCACCTGCCGAATGATAACTGGCCAAATAATCAGCTGTGTAGAAGTTTAGACGACCGTATCGGATTTAATTATATTTGGACATCATCAACGTTACGCAAGGAAGATCATCTCCTATGACCAACGGAGGTCTATCTTTGTGATTCCGTCTTATCGCAGCGCAGCGTAGCAGCCAGCGGTTTCCTAAGGTCTTATCGCTGCAGTGCTGCAGTTACATTTCGTGTTTTGTTTTGATTCTTGATTTTCTTTTGTATTGCATTAATAATGAATTAAATACTCGCAGATTGACGGAACTTTTGGCATTTGAATTCTCTAGAGGCATCAGGATAGATGAATTCATTTACAGGATATGCTCACTTACCAAACAAAATCTAGGTAATGATTATGGACTTCTATGTGACCATTTGTACCTTCTGTTTGCAGGAAAAGCAAGCGATTGGTATTGGAAGTTTCATCGAACAATCCAAATTTAGATTGGAACACATTTTGTGGCGAATTTAGGAAGAGATTCGAAGATATAGAGACAGATTATGATATTTGGGAGGGAATCCGAAAACGCAAGCAAGGAGAAAATGAAGGATTTGAAGATTTCCAGGAAACCATGGAACGGTTGATTGACAGACTGCAAAATGGAGTTTCCAAAACACAATTAGTTGAGTTATTGGTTAGAAATTCGAAGCCTAGCTTACATCATGAGTTGCTGCATCTTAAAATCCCAAACAGAACACAACTCCGATACGAAGTGCGCAGGCATGAACAGTTTTATAACAATCTCAGGACGTTTAAGCCAAAACCATATCGCTCCTGCGTGGCAGAATTAACCACCGAAGAAGAGGAAACAGGTTTAGTAAGAGTAGGTGAAGAAGTAAACCAAATTCAACGTCGAAATACCACAACTTGTTGGAATTGTGACAAACATGGACACAGATTAAGAATTCAAAATTACAATAATAAGCGTAGAGAAATATTTGGTAATGTAGATAGTATAGGGACTCATTTTAAACGCAGACGATCTACTAGCCGATTGAGAGAATTTTGGAAGAAGGTGCGTCGTGACCGACAGAAACTTATTTCCGCTATAGTACTTAGCTCTGACCAAAGACTCTATACGGATATCAATATAGAGGGTCAAACTTACAAGGCTTTATTAGATTCTGGAGCAACAATAAGTTGTGTAGGCGGATTAGCTGCTCAGAACTTCCTTAAACACAACAACGTAAAAAAATGTTCTGGCGAAATTCGCGCTGCGAACGGAACAAAAAGCAAAGTAGTGTCGAAACTTATAACTTCCATTAAGTATGGAGATACGATAGACAATCTTGAATTATTTATAATACCAGAACTTCAACAGGATGTATATTTAGGCATTGATTTTTGGCAAAAGTTTGGATTACTAAATAAAATTACGAGCAATCCGACCATTGTTGAGTTAGACATCGGTACTTTGGATGATGAGGAAGATTCTCCAAAATATCATGAGCTGAACGAAGGAGAAAGACTTCGGCTGGAGACAGTAATAAAAACATTTCCATCCTTTGCTTCCGAAGGTTTAGGTCGTACTACCTTGTCCACACATAGCATTGATATAGGAAATGCGAGTCCTGTTAAACAACGGCATTGACCAGTTTCACCTGCCATTGAAAAGCTGATGTTCGCTGAAGTGGATAACATGCTAGCCTTAGATGTTATCGAAGAGTCAACTAGCGCTTGGAGCAGTAATTGCGTGTTAGTAAAGAAAGGAGACAAGAACCGTCTATGTCTTGATTCTAGAGAGGTAAACAAGGTTACTCAGCGGGACGCATATCCTCTACCTCATATAGACGGCATCTTAAGCCGGTTACCACCATAAGTGGTATCGACATGAAGCATGCATATTGGCAGATACCGCTCGACGAAAATTCTAAGCAATACACTGCGTTTACAATACCGAATAGACCGCTATATCAGTATAAAATGATGCCCTTTGGTCTCTGTAACGCGGCCCAAACTCTTTGTCGTCTTATGCATCGAGTCATTCCAGCTCATCTTAGGAATAGAGTATTTGTTTACCTTGACGACTTATTAGTTTTGTCCGAGGATTTTGAATCCCATATGCTTTTACTACAGGAGATAGCTTTATGCTTACTTAAAGCAAATCTCACTATCAATGTCAGCAAATCTAAATTTTTTATGAAGGAGATCATATATCTCGGTTTTATAAATGGGAATGGACAAATAAGAACCAACCCAGATAAGGTTAAAGCGATAGCAGAATTTCAACAACCAACTTCGATAAAGCAGTTGCGAAGATTTCTAGAATTAGCGGGATGGTACCGACGGTTTGTAGAAAACTTTGCCACTATTAGTTTCCCTTTGACGGAACTTCTTAAAAAGAAGAATACGCTTGAATGGAACGAAGAGGCTCAAACCGCTTTTGAAAACTTGAAATCATGTCTTACTGCCTCACCAATTCTCATAACACCAGATTTTTCCAAGCAATTCATTTTGTTGTGTGACGCCAGCTCTTTTGGTGTTGGTTGCGTACTGGCTCAGGAACGTGATGGAGTAGAACTTCCGATTTCGTATATGTCCGAAAAATTGTCCAAAGCGCAACGTAACTATTCAGTTTCCGAATTAGAATGTCTTGCCGTTATAAAAGGAATAAAAAAATTCCGCGCGTTCCGGCCAGGATTTCCTAGTCATAACAGACCATGCAGCCCTTCAATGGCTGATGTAGAAGGATTTATCAGGAAGGTTAGCTCGATGGTCAATGAAGTTGAGAGCGTTTACGTTCACTATAAAACATCGTAGCGGGTTTCAGAACGTCGTTGCAGACACCTTATCCAGACAGAACGACCCAGCCATCGATGAATTTTGTCAAAATGGACCCATAGTTGACGTAAATTCCCCACATTTCAAATCCACGGAGTACTTGGACTTAATAAAGACAATATCTAACAATCAATCAAGATTTCCCGATCTACAAATCAGGGATGGATATATTTACAAAAGAACTACTTTTGTATCAGACGATATAAAGCAAGAAAATCCATGGAAACTATGGATACCTTCGGCTTTAGTACCCGATATATTGTTTCAGGCTCATAATGCACCAAGTTCATCTCATTGTGGCAAGAGTAAAACTGTAGAAAAACTAAAAAGATATTTGTTTTGGCCTTGTATGGTTACGCAAATATGCAACTGTATATCTAATTGTGTAATTTGTCGAAAAGTCCAAACACGGTTCTAAAACCGCCAATGGGTAAACCGTTAACCTCAGACAGGCCATTCCAAAAATTATACATTGACCTCTTAGTCCCATACCCTCGCACAAAAAAAAGGTCACATAGGTTTGTTGATCGTCGTTGACCATAACACCCGTTTCCACTTTTTGTTACCTCTTAAGAAGTTCACCGCTCCTAAAATCTGTGATTTCTTAAAGGGGGCTATATTCTATACGTTTGGCGTTCCAGAAGTAATACTTTCTGATAATGGCAGTCAGTTTAAGTCAAGCTATTTCCATGCTTTCCTTACTAGTTTTGGCGTACAGCAAAAACTTACAGCCATATATTCTCCACAGGCTAACGCGAGTGAAAGACTTAACAGATCGGTGTTAGCCGCTGTAAGAGCTTATATAGGGAAGGACCACACAAATTGGGATGACAACTTAGACGCCATTAGCGGATCTTTAAGAGCGTCGTTACATAGAAGCACAGGTTCGTCACCTTACTTTCTGACATTTGGACAAAATATGATCCTTAACGGCAAGGATTATAGTCTCCTGCGTACTCTAAATATGTTAGCGGACGACACTCGGTTATCTAAACCGGAGGCTTTAGAACTGCAGAGACGGCAAGCTAAACTGAACCTAAACCGATCCCATGAAGAAAACGCGAAGAGATACAACCTACGCACTCGGCAGATAGAATTTAAAAACGGCGCTTTCGTTTACGTTAGAAACGCCGTAGTAATGCCGTATAGAAATTCAGTAGTAAATTGGCACCCGTATTTATCCCAGCTAATGTTTATAAGAAACGTAGCACGTACTAATATGAAGTAGAGGATGAGAGAGGAAAGAAATTAGGAGTATTCCATTTGAAGGATATACAAGCTAGAAAACAATGAGTTTCTTCAGATAAGGCTTCCTTGAAATAGTCTCGGTACCCGTATCTGTGGGTGTAGTGACCCACTTAACTTTACACTGCAATAACTCTTCAAGACACCCTCGCCCTAAATGGCCTGGCCTATATAAGAGCATTTGGTTGCTCTACAGCCGACTACCCACCCGTCTCGTCAACCCCCGCATCAGCTCATGGTTTAAACCCATTTCACTCCAAGAAGAGGCCACGAGGCCGACATAACTTTCAGCCAACAAGTTAAGCAACCGGCTACCTGCCGAATGATAACTGGCCAAATATTAGTTTGACAAATATCTTCCTTCCGCCTTTTTGTCTTTTGAATTTCGCGGCTATGTACAAAGCGCTACAGAGCTCGTATCTGGCAATACTATACATAATTTGAAAGGTATTGACATAACCTACAAAACGACGCTATGCATGATTAGTTCAACAGTTATAGACGTGTAAACATGGAGTTCACTAACGCCGAAATTCGCGCTATTTTAAAGTTTTCCTTCGTTAAAGGCAAATCCGCTAGAGAAACGTTCCGTGAGATTAATGGTGTTTTGGGGGATGGTACTCTATCACTTCGAACCGCGGAGGAATGGTTTCGACGATTCAGAGCCGGTGAAAACGACACCATGGATAAGCCAGCCGGCGGAAGACCTGTGACGACAAATACCGATCAAATCATGGAATACATCGAGTTAGACCGGCATGTGGCATCTCGTGACATCGCCCAGGAGATGGGAGTTAGTCACCAAACCATTTTAAACCATCTGCAGAAGGCTGGATACAAAAAAAAAAGCTTGATGTTTGGGTGCCGCATGATTTGACGCAAAAAAAAAAAACCTTCTGGACCGAATCAACGCATGCGATATGCTGCTGAAACGGAACGAACTCGACCCATTCTTGAAGCGGATGGTGACTGGCGACGAAAAATGGATCACATACGACAATATCAAGCGAAAACGGTCGTGGTCGAAGGCCGGTGAATCGTCCCAAACAGTGGTCAAGCCGGGATTGACGGCCAGGAAGGTTTTGCTGTGTGTTTGGTGGGATTGGAAGGGAATCATCCACTATGAGCTGCTCCCATATGGCCAGACGCTTAATTCTACCATCTACTGCGAACAACTGGACCGCTTGAAGCAGGCGATCGACCAGAAGCGTCCAGAATTGGCCAGAATTGAAGGGTGTAGTGTTCCACCAGGACAACGCCAGACCACACACTTCGTTGATGACTCGTCAGAAGCTAAGGGAGCTCGGATGGGAGGTTTTATCGCATCCACCATATAGCCCGGACATAGCGGCAAGTGATTACCACCTGTTCCTGTCCATGGCGAATGCCATTATCCTTATTATGAATTACCTATATTAAAATTCTACAAAATGCCACTCGAACGTCTAAATAAAATAAGATCTGCATTTGACTAAAGATTATATAACTATATTCGCTAATGAAATATAAGCCATAACAAGTTGGGAATTATTTGTAAACACTTAGGCACCAGTTTCTAATTGCAATTACCGATGACTTGGTCTAGAGTTTACTTATTAAATTTTGTATTCTTCACATTAATATGAATAAAATAGGTACTAAATGAAGAGCTTAAAGTTATTAGCTGCAAATGCGCATATTTTAAAAAGATTGGAAATTTTTAAATTCTTTTAAATTTTACTAACAGATTTACATTTTATACGTTCAAAAACACTTAACAAAAATATAAAGGTACATCTTTCAAAAATATATTAAAATCCCTAAATAATCCCTAAACATATTTAGTGTTAGCTATGATTTTCTACTTTCTGGATGTAGATTGTTTATCTGCGCACCGCAGAAAACCACTTTTCGTGCACCAACACAAACATGAACACATTTATTAACTAAATTCACGGACTTCCTGTCCACTGTTAGAGGGAACGTATAGTGAAATATAAGCCATAACAAGTTGGGAATTATTTTTAATCACTATGAGCACCAGTTTCTTATTACAATGACTTGGTCTAGAGTTTACTTAATACATTTTGTATTCTTCACATTAATATGAAAAAAATAGGGACTAAATGAAGAGCTTGAGGTGATTAGCTGCTAATGCGCATATCTTAAAAATATTGGAAATGTTTAAATTCTATTAAATGTTACTAACAGATTTACATTTTATACGTTCAAAAACACTTAACAAAAATATGAACGTTCTTCTTTAAAAAATTGTTTATCTGCGCACCGCACGAAACCACTTTTCGTGCACCAACACAAACATAAACTGAATTCACGGAACTTCTGTCCACTTGTTTATAGGCTGTTAGAGGGAACGTATAGTAAAATAAAAGCCATAACAAGTTGGGAATTATTTTTAGACACTATGGGCACCAGTTTCTTATTACAATTACCGACGACTTGGTCTAGAGTGTACTTATTAAATTTTGTATTCTTCACATTATTATGAAAAAAATAGGGACTAAATGAAGAGCTTGTGGTTAATGGCTGCATATGCGCATATCTTAAAAAGATTGGAAATGTTTAAATTGTTCATAAGCTGTTAGAGGGAACGTATAGTATATCTTAAAAAGATTTGTAGTGACCAACTTAACTTTACACTGCAATAACTCTTCAAGACACCCTCGCCCTAAATTATAGCAGCTTTTGTGTAACACAAAAAGTGCGGGAATTGTCTTAGACCAATCAGGACAGAATATGATCGTACGATTATACAGTTTGGAAAAGAAAAGCTATAGCAGCGACCACCGGCATGCAGCTTCCCAGAGCTTAATTCATTATCGGATTAAACCTCGTGGCGAACGCTCACAATTTTTGACGCTGCCCAATTAAACTTCACATACACGTGGAAATATAATTTAATTATATCCAATCCCATAAAAACAAGAGTGGGATATTTCAATAAATTTCCGGGTGCGATTTGTGTGAAAGTGGCAAAGAGATTCGACCCCAAGGCGTAAGAAAGGCCAGGCCTATATAAGAGCATTTGGTTGCTCTACAACCGACTACCCCCCCGTCTCGTCAACCCCCGCATCAGCTCATGGTTTAAACCCATTTCGCTCCAAGAAGAGGCCACGAGGCCGACATAACTTTCAGCCAACAAGTTAAGCAACCGGCCACCTGCCGAATGATAACTGGCCAAATAATCAGCTGTGTAGAAGTTTAGACGACCGTATCGGATTTAATTATATTTGGACATCATCAACGTTACGCAAGGAAGATCATCTCCTATGACCAACGGAGGTCTATCTTTGTGATTCCGTCTTATCGCAGCGCAGCGTAGCAGCCAGCGGTTTCCTAAGGTCTTATCGCTGCAGTGCTGCAGTTACATTTCGTGTTTTGTTTTGATTCTTGATTTTCTTTTGTATTGCATTAATAATGAATTAAATACTCGCAGATTGACGGAACTTTTGGCATTTGAATTCTCTAGAGGCATCAGGATAGATGAATTCATTTACAGGATATGCTCACTTACCAAACAAAATCTAGGTAATGATTATGGACTTCTATGTGACCATTTGTACCTTCTGTTTGCAGGAAAAGCAAGCGATTGGTATTGGAAGTTTCATCGAACAATCCAAATTTAGATTGGAACACATTTTGTGGCGAATTTAGGAAGAGATTCGAAGATATAGAGACAGATTATGATATTTGGGAGGGAATCCGAAAACGCAAGCAAGGAGAAAATGAAGGATTTGAAGATTTCCAGGAAACCATGGAACGGTTGATTGACAGACTGCAAAATGGAGTTTCCAAAACACAATTAGTTGAGTTATTGGTTAGAAATTCGAAGCCTAGCTTACATCATGAGTTGCTGCATCTTAAAATCCCAAACAGAACACAACTCCGATACGAAGTGCGCAGGCATGAACAGTTTTATAACAATCTCAGGACGTTTAAGCCAAAACCATATCGCTCCTGCGTGGCAGAATTAACCACCGAAGAAGAGGAAACAGGTTTAGTAAGAGTAGGTGAAGAAGTAAACCAAATTCAACGTCGAAATACCACAACTTGTTGGAATTGTGACAAACATGGACACAGATTAAGAATTCAAAATTACAATAATAAGCGTAGAGAAATATTTGGTAATGTAGATAGTATAGGGACTCATTTTAAACGCAGACGATCTACTAGCCGATTGAGAGAATTTTGGAAGAAGGTGCGTCGTGACCGACAGAAACTTATTTCCGCTATAGTACTTAGCTCTGACCAAAGACTCTATACGGATATCAATATAGAGGGTCAAACTTACAAGGCTTTATTAGATTCTGGAGCAACAATAAGTTGTGTAGGCGGATTAGCTGCTCAGAACTTCCTTAAACACAACAACGTAAAAAAATGTTCTGGCGAAATTCGCGCTGCGAACGGAACAAAAAGCAAAGTAGTGTCGAAACTTATAACTTCCATTAAGTATGGAGATACGATAGACAATCTTGAATTATTTATAATACCAGAACTTCAACAGGATGTATATTTAGGCATTGATTTTTGGCAAAAGTTTGGATTACTAAATAAAATTACGAGCAATCCGACCATTGTTGAGTTAGACATCGGTACTTTGGATGATGAGGAAGATTCTCCAAAATATCATGAGCTGAACGAAGGAGAAAGACTTCGGCTGGAGACAGTAATAAAAACATTTCCATCCTTTGCTTCCGAAGGTTTAGGTCGTACTACCTTGTCCACACATAGCATTGATATAGGAAATGCGAGTCCTGTTAAACAACGGCATTGACCAGTTTCACCTGCCATTGAAAAGCTGATGTTCGCTGAAGTGGATAACATGCTAGCCTTAGATGTTATCGAAGAGTCAACTAGCGCTTGGAGCAGTAATTGCGTGTTAGTAAAGAAAGGAGACAAGAACCGTCTATGTCTTGATTCTAGAGAGGTAAACAAGGTTACTCAGCGGGACGCATATCCTCTACCTCATATAGACGGCATCTTAAGCCGGTTACCACCATAAGTGGTATCGACATGAAGCATGCATATTGGCAGATACCGCTCGACGAAAATTCTAAGCAATACACTGCGTTTACAATACCGAATAGACCGCTATATCAGTATAAAATGATGCCCTTTGGTCTCTGTAACGCGGCCCAAACTCTTTGTCGTCTTATGCATCGAGTCATTCCAGCTCATCTTAGGAATAGAGTATTTGTTTACCTTGACGACTTATTAGTTTTGTCCGAGGATTTTGAATCCCATATGCTTTTACTACAGGAGATAGCTTTATGCTTACTTAAAGCAAATCTCACTATCAATGTCAGCAAATCTAAATTTTTTATGAAGGAGATCATATATCTCGGTTTTATAAATGGGAATGGACAAATAAGAACCAACCCAGATAAGGTTAAAGCGATAGCAGAATTTCAACAACCAACTTCGATAAAGCAGTTGCGAAGATTTCTAGAATTAGCGGGATGGTACCGACGGTTTGTAGAAAACTTTGCCACTATTAGTTTCCCTTTGACGGAACTTCTTAAAAAGAAGAATACGCTTGAATGGAACGAAGAGGCTCAAACCGCTTTTGAAAACTTGAAATCATGTCTTACTGCCTCACCAATTCTCATAACACCAGATTTTTCCAAGCAATTCATTTTGTTGTGTGACGCCAGCTCTTTTGGTGTTGGTTGCGTACTGGCTCAGGAACGTGATGGAGTAGAACTTCCGATTTCGTATATGTCCGAAAAATTGTCCAAAGCGCAACGTAACTATTCAGTTTCCGAATTAGAATGTCTTGCCGTTATAAAAGGAATAAAAAAATTCCGCGCGTTCCGGCCTGGATTTCCTAGTCATAACAGACCATGCAGCCCTTCAATGGCTGATGTAGAAGGATTTATCAGGAAGGTTAGCTCGATGGTCAATGAAGTTGAGAGCGTTTACGTTCACTATAAAACATCGTAGCGGGTTTCAGAACGTCGTTGCAGACACCTTATCCAGACAGAACGACCCAGCCATCGATGAATTTTGTCAAAATGGACCCATAGTTGACGTAAATTCCCCACATTTCAAATCCACGGAGTACTTGGACTTAATAAAGACAATATCTAACAATCAATCAAGATTTCCCGATCTACAAATCAGGGATGGATATATTTACAAAAGAACTACTTTTGTATCAGACGATATAAAGCAAGAAAATCCATGGAAACTATGGATACCTTCGGCTTTAGTACCCGATATATTGTTTCAGGCTCATAATGCACCAAGTTCATCTCATTGTGGCAAGAGTAAAACTGTAGAAAAACTAAAAAGATATTTGTTTTGGCCTTGTATGGTTACGCAAATATGCAACTGTATATCTAATTGTGTAATTTGTCGAAAAGTCCAAACACGGTTCTAAAACCGCCAATGGGTAAACCGTTAACCTCAGACAGGCCATTCCAAAAATTATACATTGACCTCTTAGTCCCATACCCTCGCACAAAAAAAAGGTCACATAGGTTTGTTGATCGTCGTTGACCATAACACCCGTTTCCACTTTTTGTTACCTCTTAAGAAGTTCACCGCTCCTAAAATCTGTGATTTCTTAAAGGGGGCTATATTCTATACGTTTGGCGTTCCAGAAGTAATACTTTCTGATAATGGCAGTCAGTTTAAGTCAAGCTATTTCCATGCTTTCCTTACTAGTTTTGGCGTACAGCAAAAACTTACAGCCATATATTCTCCACAGGCTAACGCGAGTGAAAGACTTAACAGATCGGTGTTAGCCGCTGTAAGAGCTTATATAGGGAAGGACCACACAAATTGGGATGACAACTTAGACGCCATTAGCGGATCTTTAAGAGCGTCGTTACATAGAAGCACAGGTTCGTCACCTTACTTTCTGACATTTGGACAAAATATGATCCTTAACGGCAAGGATTATAGTCTCCTGCGTACTCTAAATATGTTAGCGGACGACACTCGGTTATCTAAACCGGAGGCTTTAGAACTGCAGAGACGGCAAGCTAAACTGAACCTAAACCGATCCCATGAAGAAAACGCGAAGAGATACAACCTACGCACTCGGCAGATAGAATTTAAAAACGGCGCTTTCGTTTACGTTAGAAACGCCGTAGTAATGCCGTATAGAAATTCAGTAGTAAATTGGCACCCGTATTTATCCCAGCTAATGTTTATAAGAAACGTAGCACGTACTAATATGAAGTAGAGGATGAGAGAGGAAAGAAATTAGGAGTATTCCATTTGAAGGATATACAAGCTAGAAAACAATGAGTTTCTTCAGATAAGGCTTCCTTGAAATAGTCTCGGTACCCGTATCTGTGGGTGTAGTGACCCACTTAACTTTACACTGCAATAACTCTTCAAGACACCCTCGCCCTAAATGGCCTGGCCTATATAAGAGCATTTGGTTGCTCTACAGCCGACTACCCACCCGTCTCGTCAACCCCCGCATCAGCTCATGGTTTAAACCCATTTCACTCCAAGAAGAGGCCACGAGGCCGACATAACTTTCAGCCAACAAGTTAAGCAACCGGCTACCTGCCGAATGATAACTGGCCAAATATTAGTTTGACAAATATCTTCCTTCCGCCTTTTTGTCTTTTGAATTTCGCGGCTATGTACAAAGCGCTACAGAGCTCGTATCTGGCAATACTATACATAATTTGAAAGGTATTGACATAACCTACAAAACGACGCTATGCATGATTAGTTCAACAGTTATAGACGTGTAAACATGGAGTTCACTAACGCCGAAATTCGCGCTATTTTAAAGTTTTCCTTCGTTAAAGGCAAATCCGCTAGAGAAACGTTCCGTGAGATTAATGGTGTTTTGGGGGATGGTACTCTATCACTTCGAACCGCGGAGGAATGGTTTCGACGATTCAGAGCCGGTGAAAACGACACCATGGATAAGCCAGCCGGCGGAAGACCTGTGACGACAAATACCGATCAAATCATGGAATACATCGAGTTAGACCGGCATGTGGCATCTCGTGACATCGCCCAGGAGATGGGAGTTAGTCACCAAACCATTTTAAACCATCTGCAGAAGGCTGGATACAAAAAAAAAAGCTTGATGTTTGGGTGCCGCATGATTTGACGCAAAAAAAAAAAAACCTTCTGGACCGAATCAACGCATGCGATATGCTGCTGAAACGGAACGAACTCGACCCATTCTTGAAGCGGATGGTGACTGGCGACGAAAAATGGATCACATACGACAATATCAAGCGAAAACGGTCGTGGTCGAAGGCCGGTGAATCGTCCCAAACAGTGGTCAAGCCGGGATTGACGGCCAGGAAGGTTTTGCTGTGTGTTTGGTGGGATTGGAAGGGAATCATCCACTATGAGCTGCTCCCATATGGCCAGACGCTTAATTCTACCATCTACTGCGAACAACTGGACCGCTTGAAGCAGGCGATCGACCAGAAGCGTCCAGAATTGGCCAGAATTGAAGGGTGTAGTGTTCCACCAGGACAACGCCAGACCACACACTTCGTTGATGACTCGTCAGAAGCTAAGGGAGCTCGGATGGGAGGTTTTATCGCATCCACCATATAGCCCGGACATAGCGGCAAGTGATTACCACCTGTTCCTGTCCATGGCGAATGCCCTTGGTGGTGTAAAGTTGAACTCAAAAGAGGCTTGTGAAAAGTGGCTGTCCGAGTTCTTCGCAAATAAGGAGGGGGGCTTCTACGAGGGAGGTATTATGAAGTTGCCATCTAGATGCAAACAGATTATCGAACAAAACGGCGCATATTTGAACTAAATCCGATCACTGTAACACTTTTTATAAGGCATTGAATAAAGAGCAAAAAAGCGGAAGGGAGATATTTTCCAACCTATTATATTGAGAGGCTAGAGCCCATCCAGATTAATCAGCTGTGTAGAAGTTTAGACGACCGTATCGGATTTAATTATATTTGGACATCATCAACGTTACGCAAGGAAGATCGTCTCCTATGACCAACGGAGGTCTAACTTTGTGATTCCGTCTTATCGCAGCGCAGCGTAGCAGCCAGCGGTTTCCTAAGGTCTTATCGCTGCAGTGCTGCAGTTACATTTCTTGTTTTGTTTTGATTCTTGATTTTCTTTTGTATTGCATTAATAATGAATTAAATACTCGCAGATTGACGGAACTTTTGGCATTTGAATAGGAATTTAAATTAAAACCTTTAAAATTTGACCTACAGCTCGACAATGTCAACGTGATCTTGGGCCCAACTCTACGCACATCATGGAGTGGATATTTAAGGTCGTGAGTACTACCAAACAACAATGATAAAAAACCTTATTATGAATTACCTATATTAAAATTCTACAAAATGCCACTCGAACGTCTAAATAAAATAAGATCTGCATTTGACTAAAGATTATATAACTATATTCGCTAATTTTATATTCCATTACTTATGACTATTTGCTTTATACTTTACTTTTATATACTTCATTTTACTCACTAAATATAAACGAAAATGAAGGGTTAGAGAATGACTAGGATAATTACGCGTAGGTTAAAATTTGTTAGTTCGTAAAATAGATTTAATGGAACCGCTCACTAAACTAAATTTATATAAATGGAATTATAATTGAAGATATATTGAAAAAGAATGTATTGTGAATAAATAGATTTAATGGTTTGTCGAGTACTTATGTTGAACACTTTCTTAAATATGTGGTAGAGTTATTTTGAACTTGGCCAAGGGGCAATGTAAATATTTTAAGAAGCATTGTAATGGTAGGGAGGGTAAAGACTTAGGGAATTATTAACATCCAAAAGTCCCAATACTCATCAGAATCTGTAGCTTATCTTCACACGTGTCGGCGTGTATCCGTAGTATCAATATAAAGCCATTTCTTTTATTAATCGATAGTCCAGTTTGGAATATTGTTTTTGAGTAAGACGCACTTATTAAAATGTAGTAGCGTTTCGTACTATCCTAAGCTAAAAGAACCCCGACCTACGGCGATAGACCCGAGCATAGTAAGAGTGCGCATCCCTAGCGAAGGAAGTACAAGGTCCTCTTTATTAGTAATTACCACCCACTATTAAAAGACCAGCTAGTTAAAATCTGTCAAACTACGTACACTACAGATTGGAAATGTTTAAATTCTATTAAATCTTACTAACAGATTTACATTTTATACGTTCCAAAAAACACCTAACAAAAATATAAACGTACTTCTTTATAAAATATATTTAAATCCCTAAACATATTTAGTCTTATCTATGATTTTCTACTATCTGGATGTAGATTGCTTATCTGCGCACCGCATGAAACCACTTTTCGTGCACCAACACAAATATAAATTCTTTAAATTTTACGAACAGATTTACATTTTATACGTTCAAAAACACTTAACAAAAATATGAACGTTCTTTTTTAAAAAATATATTAAAATCCCTAAACATATTTAGTCTTAGCTATGATTTTCTACTTTCTGGATGTAGATTGAACATACACAACATGAACACACACCAACACAAACATGAACATATTTATTAACTGAACTTATTATTACTCACGGAACTTCTGTCCACTTGTTTATAGGCTGTTAGAGGGAACGTAAAGTGAAATATAAGCCATAACAAGTTGGGAATTATTTTTAAACACTATGGGCACCAGTTTCTAATTACAATTACCGATGACTTGGTCTAGAGTTTAGAGTTTAGATTTTCTACTTTCTGGATGTAGATTGTTTATCTGCGCACCACATGAAACCACTTTTCCACAAAAATGAACACATTTATTAACTAAATTCACGGCACTTCCTTTCCACTAGTTTATAGGCTCTTAGAGGGAGCCCCCCCTCCTTATTTGCGAAGAACTCGGACAGCCACTTTTCACAAGCCTCTTTTGAGTTCAACTTTACACCACCAAGGGCATTCGCCATGGACAGGAACAGGTGGTAATCACTTGGCGCTATGTCCGGGCTATATGGTGGATGCGATTAAACCTCCCATCCGAGCTCCCTTAGCTTCTGACGAGTCATCAACGAAGTGTGTGGTCTGGCGTTGTCCTGGTGGAACACTAGACCCTTCCTGTTGGCCAATTCTGGACGCTTCTGGTCGATCGCCTGCTTCAAGCGGTCCAGTTGTTCGCAGTAGATGGTAGAATTCAGCGTCTGGCCATATGGGAGCAGCTCATAGTGGATGATTCCCTTCCAATCCCACCAAACACACAGCAAAACCTTCCTGGCCGTCAATCCCGGCTTGGCCACTGTTTGGGACGATTCACCGGCCTTCGACCACGACCGTTTTCGCTTGATATTGTCGTATGTGATCCATTTTTCGTCGCCAGTCACCATCCGCTTCAAGAATGGGTCGAGTTCGTTCCGTTTCAGCAGCATATCGCAGGCGTTGATTCGGTCCAGAAGGTTTTTTGCGTCAAATCATGCGGCACCCAAACATCAAGCTTTTTTTTGTATCCAGCCTTCTGTAGATGGTTTAAAATGGTTTGGTGACTAACTCCCATCTCCTGGGCGATGTCACGAGATGCCACATGCCGGTCTAACTCGATGTATTCCATGATTTGATCGGTATTTGTCGTCACAGGTCTTCCGCCGGCTGGCTTATCCATGGTGTCGTTTTCACCGGCTCTGAATCGTCGAAACCATTCCTCCGCGGTTCGAAGTGATAGAGTACCATCCCCCAAAACACCATTAATCTCACGGAACGTTTCTCTGGCGGATTTGCCTTTAACGAAGGAAAACTTTAAAATAGCGCGAATTTCGGCGTTAGTGAACTCCATGTTTACACGTCTATAACTGTTGAACGCAATATCCAAACTAATCATGCATAGCGTCGTTTTGTAGGTTATGTCAAGACCTTTCAAATTATGTATAGTATTGCCAGATACGAGCTCTGTAGCGCTTTGTACATAGCCGCGAAATTCAAAAGACAAAAAGGCGGAAGGGAGATATTTGCCAAACTAATATAATGAAATATAAGCCATAACAAGTTGGGAATTAGTTTTAAACACTATGGGCACCAGTTTCTAATTACAATGACCGATGACTTGGTCTAGAGTTTAAAGTTTAGACTTTCTACTTTCTGGATGTAGATTGTTTATCTGCGCACCACATGAAACCACTTTTCCACAAAAATGAACACATTTATTAACTAAATTCACGGCACTTCCTGTCCACTAGTTTATAGGCTCTTAGAGGGAACGTATAATGAAATATAAGCCATAACAAGTTGGGAATTAGTTTTAAACACTATGGGCACCAGTTTCTATTTACAATTATCGATGACTTGGTCTAGAGTTAACTTATTAAATTTTGTATTCTTTACTTTAATTTAAAAAAAAAAATAGGGACTAAATGAAGAGCTTTAGGTTATTACCTGCAAATGCGCATATTTTAAACAGATTGTAAATGTTTAAATTCTATTAAATTTTACTAACAAATTAACATTTTATTCGCCCAAAAACACTTAACAAAAATATAAACGTACTTCTTTTAAATATACATTAAAATTCCTAAACAACAAACATATTTAGTCTTATCTGTGATTTTCTACTTTCTGGATGTAGATTGTTTATCTGCGCACCACATGAAACCACTTTTCGAGCACCAACACAAAATTGTACACATTTATTAACTGAATTCACGGCACTTCCTGTCCACTAGTTTATAGGCTCTTAGAGGGAACGTATAATGAAATATAAGCCATAACAAGTTGGGAATTATTTTTAAACACTATGGGCACCAGTTTCTAATTACAATTACCGATGACTTGGTCTAGAGTTTACTTATTAAATTTTGTATTCTTTACATTAATATTAAAAAAAAATAGTGACTAAATGAAGAGCTTTAGGTTATTATCTGCAAATGCGCATATTTTAAACAGATTGGAAATGTTTAAATTCTATTAAAATTTACTAACAAATTAACATTTTATAAGCCAAAAAACACTTAACAAAAATATAAACGTACTTCTTTCAAAAATATATTAAAATTCCTAAACAACAAACATATTTAGTCTTATCTGTGATTTTCTACTTTCTGGATGTAGATTGTTTATCTGCGCACCATATGAAACCACTTTTCGAGCACCAACACAAAATTGTACACATTTATTAACTGAATTCACGGCACTTCCTGTCCACTAGTTTATAGGCTCTTAGAGGGAACGTATAATGAAATATAAGCCATAACAAGTTGGGAATTATTTTTAAACACTATGGGCACCAGTTTCTAATTACAATTACCGATGACTTGGTCTAGAGTTTACTTATTAAATTTTGTATTCTTTACATTAATATTAAAAAAAAATAGTGACTAAATGAAGAGCTTTAGGTTATTATCTGCAAATGCGCATATTTTAAACAGATTGGAAATGTTTAAATTCTATTAAAATTTACTAACAAATAAACATTTTATAAGCCAAAAAACACTTAACAAAAATATAAACGTACTTCTTTCAAAAATATATTAAAATTCCTAAACAACAAACATATTTAGTCTTATCTGTGATTTTCTACTTTCTGGATGTAGATTGTTTATCTGCGCACCACATGAAACCACTTTTCGAGCACCAACACAAAATGTACACATTTATTAACTGAATTCACGGCACTTCCTGTCCACTAGTTTATAGGCTCTTAGAGGGAACGTATAATGAAATATAAGCCATAACAAGTTGGGAATTATTATTATATTCTACTTTCTGTATGTAGATTGTTTATCTGCGCACCACATGAAACCACTTTTCGAGCACCAACACAAAATTGTACACATTTATTAACTGAATTCACGGCACTTCCTGTCCACTAGTTTATAGGCTCTTAGAGGGAACGTATAATGAAATATAAGCCATAACAAGTTGGGAATTATTATTAAACACTATGCGCACCAGTTTCTAATTACAATTACCTATGACTTGGTCTAGAGTTTAGAGTTTAGATTTTCTACTTTCTGGATGTAGATTGTTTATCTGCGCACCATATGAAACCACTTTTCGAGCACCAACACAAAAATGTACACATTTATTAACTGAATTCACGGCACTTCCTGTCCACTAGTTTATAGGCTCTTAGAGGGAACGTATAATGAAATATAAGCCATAACAAGTTGGGAATTATTTTTAAACACTATGGGCACCAGTTTCTAATTACAATTACCGATGACTTGGTCTAGAGTTTACTTATTAAATTTTGTATTCTTTACATTAATATTAAAAAAAATAGTGACTAAATGAAGAGCTTTAGGTTATTATCTGCAAATGCGCATATTTTAAACAGATTGGAAATGTTTAAATTCTATTAAAATTTACTAACAAATAAACATTTTATAAGCCAAAAACACTTAACAAAAATATAAACGTACTTCTTTCAAAAATATATTAAAATTCCTAAACAACAAACATATTTAGTCTTATCTGTGATTTTCTACTTTCTGGATGTAGATTGTTTATCTGCGCACCACATGAAACCACTTTTCGAGCACCAACACAAAATTGTACACATTTATTAACTGAATTCACGGCACTTCCTGTCCACTAGTTTATAGGCTCTTAGAGGGAACGTATAATGAAATATAAGCCATAACAAGTTGGGAATTATTATTAAACACTATGCGCACCAGTTTCTAATTACAATTACCTATGACTTGGTCTAGAGTTTAGAGTTTAGATTTTCTACTTTCTGGATGTAGATTGTTTATCTGCGCACCACATGAAACCACTTTTCGAGCACCAACACAAAATTGTACACATTTATTAACTGAATTCACGGCACTTCCTGTCCACTAGTTTATAGGCTCTTAGAGGGAACGTATAATGAAATATAAGCCATAACAAGTTGGGAATTATTATTAAACACTATGCGCACCAGTTTCTAATTACAATTACCTATGACTTGGTCTAGAGTTTAGAGTTTAGATTTTCTACTTTCTGGATGTAGATTGTTTATCTGCGCACCACATGAAACCACTTTTCGAGCACCAACACAAAATTGTACACATTTTATAACTGAATTCACGGCACTTCCTGTCCACTAGTTTATAGGCTCTTAGAGGGAACGTATAATGAAATATAAGCCATAACAAGTTGGGAATTATTATTAAACACTATGCGCACCAGTTTCTAATTACAATTACCTATGACTTGGTCTAGAGTTTAGAGTTTAGATTTTCTACTTTCTGGATGTAGATTGTTTATCTGCGCACCATATGAAACCACTTTTCGAGCACCAACACAAAATTGTACACATTTATTAACTGAATTCACGGCACTTCCTGTCCACTAGTTTATAGGCTCTTAGAGGGAACGTATAATGAAATATAAGCCATAACAAGTTGGGAATTATTTTTAAACACTATGGGCACCAGTTTCTAATTACAATTACCGATGACTTGGTCTAGAGTTTACTTATTAAATTTTGTATTCTTTACATTAATATTAAAAAAAATAGTGACTAAATGAAGAGCTTTAGGTTATTATCTGCAAATGCGCATATTTTAAACAGATTGGAAATGTTTAAATTCTATTAAAATTTACTAACAAATAAACATTTTATAAGCCAAAAAACACTTAACAAAAATATAAACGTACTTCTTTCAAAAATATATTAAAATTCCTAAACAACAAACATATTTAGTCTTATCTGTGATTTTCTACTTTCTGGATGTAGATTGTTTATCTGCGCACCACATGAAACCACTTTTCGAGCACCAACACAAAATTGTACACATTTATTAACTGAATTCACGGCACTTCCTGTCCACTAGTTTATAGGCTCTTAGAGGGAACGTATAATGAAATATAAGCCATAACAAGTTGGGAATTATTATTAAACACTATGCGCACCAGTTTCTAATTACAATTACCTATGACTTGGTCTAGAGTTTAGAGTTTAGATTTTCTACTTTCTGGATGTAGATTGTTTATCTGCGCACCATATGAAACCACTTTTCGAGCACCAACACAAAATTGTACACATTTATTAACTGAATTCACGGCACTTCCTGTCCACTAGTTTATAGGCTCTTAGAGGGAACGTATAATGAAATATAAGCCATAACAAGTTGGGAATTATTATTAAATTCTACTTTCTGGATGTAGAATGTTTATCTGCGCACCACATGAAACCACTTTTCGAGCACCAACACAAACTTGTACACATTTATTAACTGAATTCACGGCACTTCCTGTCCACTAGTTTATAGGCTCTTAGAGGGAACGTATAATGAAATATAAGCCATAACAAGTTGGGAATTATTATTATATTCTACTTTCTGGATGTAGAATGTTTATCTGCGCACCACATGAAACCACTTTTCGTGCACCAACACAAACCACTTTTCGTGCACCAACACAAAAATGAACACATTTATTAACTGAATTCACGGCACTTCCTGTCCACTAGTTTATAGGCTCTTAGAGGGAACGTATAATGAAATATAAGCCATAACAAGTTGGGAATTATTATTAAACACTATGCGCACCAGTTTCTAATTACAATTACCTATGACTTGGTCTAGAGTTTAGAGTTTAGATTTTCTACTTTCTGGATGTAGATTGTTTATCTGCGCACCATATGAAACCACTTTTCGAGCACCAACACAAAATTGTACACATTTATTAACTGAATTCACGGCACTTCCTGTCCACTAGTTTATAGGCTCTTAGAGGGAACGTATAATGAAATATAAGCCATAACAAGTTGGGAATTATTTTTAAACACTATGGGCACCAGTTTCTAATTACAATTACCGATGACTTGGTCTAGAGTTTACTTATTAAATTTTGTATTCTTTACATTAATATTAAAAAAAATAGTGACTAAATGAAGAGCTTTAGGTTATTATCTGCAAATGCGCATATTTTAAACAGATTGGAAATGTTTAAATTCTATTAAAATTTACTAACAAATAAACATTTTATAAGCCAAAAAACACTTAACAAAAATATAAACGTACTTCTTTCAAAAATATATTAAAATTCCTAAACAACAAACATATTTAGTCTTATCTGTGATTTTCTACTTTCTGGATGTAGATTGTTTATCTGCGCACCACATGAAACCACTTTTCGAGCACCAACACAAAATTGTACACATTTATTAACTGAATTCACGGCACTTCCTGTCCACTAGTTTATAGGCTCTTAGAGGGAACGTATAATGAAATATAAGCCATAACAAGTTGGGAATTATTATTAAACACTATGCGCACCAGTTTCTAATTACAATTACCTATGACTTGGTCTAGAGTTTAGAGTTTAGATTTTCTACTTTCTGGATGTAGATTGTTTATCTGCGCACCACTATGAAACCACTTTTCGAGCACCAACACAAAATTGTACACATTTATTAACTGAATTCACGGCACTTCCTGTCCACTAGTTTATAGGCTCTTAGAGGGAACGTATAATGAAATATAAGCCATAACAAGTTGGGAATTATTTTTAAACACTATGGGCACCAGTTTCTAATTACAATTACCGATGACTTGGTCTAGAGTTTACTTATTAAATTTTGTATTCTTTACATTAATATTAAAAAAAAATAGTGACTAAATGAAGAGCTTTAGGTTATTATCTGCAAATGCGCATATTTTAAACAGATTGGAAATGTTTAAATTCTATTAAAATTTACTAACAAATAAACATTTTATAAGCCAAAAAACACTTAACAAAAATATAAACGTACTTCTTTCAAAAATATATTAAAATTCCTAAACAACAAACATATTTAGTCTTATCTGTGATTTTCTACTTTCTGGATGTAGATTGTTTATCTGCGCACCACATGAAACCACTTTTCGAGCACCAACACAAAATTGTACACATTTATTAACTGAATTCACGGCACTTCCTGTCCACTAGTTTATAGGCTCTTAGAGGGAACGTATAATGAAATATAAGCCATAACAAGTTGGGAATTATTATTAAACACTATGCGCACCAGTTTCTAATTACAATTACCTATGACTTGGTCTAGAGTTTAGAGTTTAGATTTTCTACTTTCTGGATGTAGATTGTTTATCTGCGCACCACATGAAACCACTTTTCGAGCACCAACACAAAATTGTACACATTTATTAACTGAATTCACGGCACTTCCTGTCCACTAGTTTATAGGCTCTTAGAGGGAACGTATAATGAAATATAAGCCATAACAAGTTGGGAATTATTATTAAACACTATGCGCACCAGTTTCTAATTACAATTACCTATGACTTGGTCTAGAGTTTAGAGTTTAGATTTTCTACTTTCTGGATGTAGATTGTTTATCTGCGCACCATATGAAACCACTTTTCGAGCACCAACACAAAATTGTACACATTTATTAACTGAATTCACGGCACTTCCTGTCCACTAGTTTATAGGCTCTTAGAGGGAACGTATAATGAAATATAAGCCATAACAAGTTGGGAATTATTATTAAACACTATGCGCACCAGTTTCTAATTACAATTACCTATGACTTGGTCTAGAGTTTAGAGTTTAGATTTTCTACTTTCTGGATGTAGATTGTTTATCTGCGCACCATATGAAACCACTTTTCGAGCACCAACACAAAATTGTACACATTTATTAACTGAATTCACGGCACTTCCTGTCCACTAGTTTATAGGCTCTTAGAGGGAACGTATAATGAAATATAAGCCATAACAAGTTGGGAATTATTTTTAAACACTATGGGCACCAGTTTCTAATTACAATTACCGATGACTTGGTCTAGAGTTTACTTATTAAATTTTGTATTCTTTACATTAATATTAAAAAAAATAGTGACTAAATGAAGAGCTTTAGGTTATTATCTGCAAATGCGCATATTTTAAACAGATTGGAAATGTTTAAATTCTATTAAAATTTACTAACAAATAAACATTTTATAAGCCAAAAAACACTTAACAAAAATATAAACGTACTTCTTTCAAAAATATATTAAAATTCCTAAACAACAAACATATTTAGTCTTATCTGTGATTTTCTACTTTCTGGATGTAGATTGTTTATCTGCGCACCACATGAAACCACTTTTCGAGCACCAACACAAAATTGTACACATTTATTAACTGAATTCACGGCACTTCCTGTCCACTAGTTTATAGACTCTTAGAGGGAACGTATAATGAAATATAAGCCATAACAAGTTGGGAATTATTATTATATTCTACTTTCTGTATGTAGATTGTTTATCTGCGCACCACATGAAACCACTTTTCGAGCACCAACACAAAATTGTACACATTTATTAACTGAATTCACGGCACTTCCTGTCCACTAGTTTATAGGCTCTTAGAGGGAACGTATAATGAAATATAAGCCATAACAAGTTGGGAATTATTATTAAACACTATGCGCACCAGTTTCTAATTACAATTACCTATGACTTGGTCTAGAGTTTAGAGTTTAGATTTTCTACTTTCTGGATGTAGATTGTTTATCTGCGCACCATATGAAACCACTTTTCGAGCACCAACACAAAAATTGTACACATTTATTAACTGAATTCACGGCACTTCCTGTCCACTAGTTTATAGGCTCTTAGAGGGAACGTATAATGAAATATAAGCCATAACAAGTTGGGAATTATTTTTAAACACTATGGGCACCAGTTTCTAATTACAATTACCGATGACTTGGTCTAGAGTTTACTTATTAAATTTTGTATTCTTTACATTAATATTAAAAAAAATAGTGACTAAATGAAGAGCTTTAGGTTATTATCTGCAAATGCGCATATTTTAAACAGATTGGAAATGTTTAAATTCTATTAAAATTTACTAACAAATAAACATTTTATAAGCCAAAAAACACTTAACAAAAATATAAACGTACTTCTTTCAAAAATATATTAAAATTCCTAAACAACAAACATATTTAGTCTTATCTGTGATTTTCTACTTTCTGGATGTAGATTGTTTATCTGCGCACCACATGAAACCACTTTTCGAGCACCAACACAAAATTGTACACATTTATTAACTGAATTCACGGCACTTCCTGTCCACTAGTTTATAGGCTCTTAGAGGGAACGTATAATGAAATATAAGCCATAACAAGTTGGGAATTATTATTAAACACTATGCGCACCAGTTTCTAATTACAATTACCTATGACTTGGTCTAGAGTTTAGAGTTTAGATTTTCTACTTTCTGGATGTAGATTGTTTATCTGCGCACCATATGAAACCACTTTTCGAGCACCAACACAAAAATTGTACACATTTATTAACTGAATTCACGGCACTTCCTGTCCACTAGTTTATAGGCTCTTAGAGGGAACGTATAATGAAATATAAGCCATAACAAGTTGGGAATTATTTTTAAACACTATGGGCACCAGTTTCTAATTACAATTACCGATGACTTGGTCTAGAGTTTACTTATTAAATTTTGTATTCTTTACATTAATATTAAAAAAAAATAGTGACTAAATGAAGAGCTTTAGGTTATTATCTGCAAATGCGCATATTTTAAACAGATTGGAAATGTTTAAATTCTATTAAAATTTACTAACAAATAAACATTTTATAAGCCAAAAAACACTTAACAAAAATATAAACGTACTTCTTTCAAAAATATATTAAAATTCCTAAACAAACATATTTAGTCTTATCTGTGATTTTCTACTTTCTGGATGTAGATTGTTTATCTGCGCACCACATGAAACCACTTTTCGAGCACCAACACAAAATTGTACACATTTATTAACTGAATTCACGGCACTTCCTGTCCACTAGTTTATAGGCTCTTAGAGGGAACGTATAATGAAATATAAGCCATAACAAGTTGGGAATTATTTTTAAACACTATGGGCACCAGTTTCTAATTACAATTACCGATGACTTGGTCTAGAGTTTACTTATTAAATTTTGTATTCTTTACATTAATATTAAAAAAAAATAGTGACTAAATGAAGAGCTTTAGGTTATTATCTGCAAATGCGCATATTTTAAACAGATTGGAAATGTTTAAATTCTATTAAAATTTACTAACAAATAAACATTTTATAAGCCAAAAAACACTTAACAAAAATATAAACGTACTTCTTTCAAAAATATATTAAAATTCCTAAACAACAAACATATTTAGTCTTATCTGTGATTTTCTACTTTCTGGATGTAGATTGTTTATCTGCGCACCACATGAAACCACTTTTCGAGCACCAACACAAAATTGTACACATTTATTAACTGAATTCACGGCACTTCCTGTCCACTAGTTTATAGGCTCTTAGAGGGAACGTATAATGAAATATAAGCCATAACAAGTTGGGAATTATTATTAAACACTATGCGCACCAGTTTCTAATTACAATTACCTATGACTTGGTCTAGAGTTTAGAGTTTAGATTTTCTACTTTCTGGATGTAGATTGTTTATCTGCGCACCATATGAAACCACTTTTCGAGCACCAACACAAAATTGTACACATTTATTAACTGAATTCACGGCACTTCCTGTCCACTAGTTTATAGGCTCTTAGAGGGAACGTATAATGAAATATAAGCCATAACAAGTTGGGAATTATTTTTAAACACTATGGGCACCAGTTTCTAATTACAATTACCGATGACTTGGTCTAGAGTTTACTTATTAAATTTTGTATTCTTTACATTAATATTAAAAAAAAATAGTGACTAAATGAAGAGCTTTAGGTTATTATCTGCAAATGCGCATATTTTAAACAGATTGGAAATGTTTAAATTCTATTAAAATTTACTAACAAATAAACATTTTATAAGCCAAAAACACTTAACAAAAATATAAACGTACTTCTTTCAAAAATATATTAAAATTCCTAAACAACAAACATATTTAGTCTTATCTGTGATTTTCTACTTTCTGGATGTAGATTGTTTATCTGCGCACCACATGAAACCACTTTTCGAGCACCAACACAAAATTGTACACATTTATTAACTGAATTCACGGCACTTCCTGTCCACTAGTTTATAGGCTCTTAGAGGGAACGTATAATGAAATATAAGCCATAACAAGTTGGGAATTATTTTTAAACACTATGGGCACCAGTTTCTAATTACAATTACCGATGACTTGGTCTAGAGTTTACTTATTAAATTTTGTATTCTTTACATTAATATTAAAAAAAAATAGTGACTAAATGAAGAGCTTTAGGTTATTATCTGCAAATGCGCATATTTTAAACAGATTGGAAATGTTTAAATTCTATTAAAATTTACTAACAAATAAACATTTTATAAGCCAAAAAACACTTAACAAAAATATAAACGTACTTCTTTCAAAAATATATTAAAATTCCTAAACAACAAACATATTTAGTCTTATCTGTGATTTTCTACTTTCTGGATGTAGATTGTTTATCTGCGCACCACATGAAACCACTTTTCGAGCACCAACACAAAATTGTACACATTTATTAACTGAATTCACGGCACTTCCTGTCCACTAGTTTATAGGCTCTTAGAGGGAACGTATAATGAAATATAAGCCATAACAAGTTGGGAATTATTATTAAACACTATGCGCACCAGTTTCTAATTACAATTACCTATGACTTGGTCTAGAGTTTAGAGTTTAGATTTTCTACTTTCTGGATGTAGATTGTTTATCTGCGCACCATATGAAACCACTTTTCGAGCACCAACACAAAATTGTACACATTTATTAACTGAATTCACGGCACTTCCTGTCCACTAGTTTATAGGCTCTTAGAGGGAACGTATAATGAAATATAAGCCATAACAAGTTGGGAATTATTTTTAAACACTATGGGCACCAGTTTCTAATTACAATTACCGATGACTTGGTCTAGAGTTTACTTATTAAATTTTGTATTCTTTACATTAATATTAAAAAAAAATAGTGACTAAATGAAGAGCTTTAGGTTATTATCTGCAAATGCGCATATTTTAAACAGATTGGAAATGTTTAAATTCTATTAAAATTTACTAACAAATAAACATTTTATAAGCCAAAAAACACTTAACAAAAATATAAACGTACTTCTTTCAAAAATATATTAAAATTCCTAAACAACAAACATATTTAGTCTTATCTGTGATTTTCTACTTTCTGGATGTAGATTGTTTATCTGCGCACCACATGAAACCACTTTTCGAGCACCAACACAAAATTGTACACATTTATTAACTGAATTCACGGCACTTCCTGTCCACTAGTTTATAGGCTCTTAGAGGGAACGTATAATGAAATATAAGCCATAACAAGTTGGGAATTATTATTAAACACTATGCGCACCAGTTTCTAATTACAATTACCTATGACTTGGTCTAGAGTTTAGAGTTTAGATTTTCTACTTTCTGGATGTAGATTGTTTATCTGCGCACCATATGAAACCACTTTTCGAGCACCAACACAAAATTGTACACATTTATTAACTGAATTCACGGCACTTCCTGTCCACTAGTTTATAGGCTCTTAGAGGGAACGTATAATGAAATATAAGCCATAACAAGTTGGGAATTATTTTTAAACACTATGGGCACCAGTTTCTAATTACAATTACCGATGACTTGGTCTAGAGTTTACTTATTAAATTTTGTATTCTTTACATTAATATTAAAAAAAATAGTGACTAAATGAAGAGCTTTAGGTTATTATCTGCAAATGCGCATATTTTAAACAGATTGGAAATGTTTAAATTCTATTAAAATTTACTAACAAATAAACATTTTATAAGCCAAAAAACACTTAACAAAAATATAAACGTACTTCTTTCAAAAATATATTAAAATTCCTAAACAAACATATTTAGTCTTATCTGTGATTTTCTACTTTCTGGATGTAGATTGTTTATCTGCGCACCACATGAAACCACTTTTCGAGCACCAACACAAAATTGTACACATTTATTAACTGAATTCACGGCACTTCCTGTCCACTAGTTTATAGGCTCTTAGAGGGAACGTATAATGAAATATAAGCCATAACAAGTTGGGAATTATTTTTAAACACTATGGGCACCAGTTTCTAATTACAATTACCGATGACTTGGTCTAGAGTTTACTTATTAAATTTTGTATTCTTTACATTAATATTAAAAAAAAATAGTGACTAAATGAAGAGCTTTAGGTTATTATCTGCAAATGCGCATATTTTAAACAGATTGGAAATGTTTAAATTCTATTAAAATTTACTAACAAATAAACATTTTATAAGCCAAAAAACACTTAACAAAAATATAAACGTACTTCTTTCAAAAATATATTAAAATTCCTAAACAACAAACATATTTAGTCTTATCTGTGATTTTCTACTTTCTGGATGTAGATTGTTTATCTGCGCACCACATGAAACCACTTTTCGAGCACCAACACAAAATTGTACACATTTATTAACTGAATTCACGGCACTTCCTGTCCACTAGTTTATAGGCTCTTAGAGGGAACGTATAATGAAATATAAGCCATAACAAGTTGGGAATTATTATTAAACACTATGCGCACCAGTTTCTAATTACAATTACCTATGACTTGGTCTAGAGTTTAGAGTTTAGATTTTCTACTTTCTGGATGTAGATTGTTTATCTGCGCACC